>NW_028074542.1:600000-1017768 GCF_014824575.4 Sturnira hondurensis
TCCTGCCAGACGGTTTTAGTCCATCCGAGGGGGCGGATCCCATGGTCAGACCCGTGGGGCGTCGTGGGACAGGCACTCAGCTGAGGAGGGGTCTGCTCTGAGGCGACAGACGCAGGCTGCTTGTCCAACCTGGGGCACAGTCGGGAACGGCCCCCTGGAGAAGGCAGCACCAGAACCGGGTCCGGCAAAGTCGAATGGGATCAGCTAAGAAGGGAAGGGAGCACGTCCCAGGCACCTTCAGACACTCAATTGGTTTTAAGAAAGAAAATTAAAAAGTAGCTCGACTGGTGTGGCTCAGGGGGCTGGGCATCGTCCTGCAAACCCAGGGGTCGCCAGTTCGATTCCTGGGCAGGGTACAGGCCAGGTCCCCAGGCTGCAAGAGAGGCAACCGATGGATGTTTCTCTTGCACATGGACGCTTCTCTCCCTCCCCATCTCTCTAAAAACAAAATCTTTCTTAAAGTAAGAAAACATAAAATAATAAATGGCTTAAACAAAATAAGAGAGAAACATATGTTTCTCTGACTCATGTAAAGAAGCCTTGATAATATAGCTTCATAGTATTAGGGCCTGGTTTCTCCTATTTTCTTGTTCTATCTTCCTAAAAATAAGACTCCACTTTATAACATAAGAAGGCTGCTTGCGCTCCAGTCATTACATATTCCCCCCAGAAGCACACATCTCTTCCCTTTAATAATATTTTCCAGAAGTCTCACGCAACACTCTGCTTAGATCCCACTGGGCAGGCCTTCGTTGCACGGCCAGTGTTGGCTGCAGGGGGCCCAGAACAGTCTTTCCTCCTGGTAACCACGTGCCCAGCTGAAAACAGGACTCTGGCACCAAGGAGGAAGGGTGGGGTGAGTACTAGGGGACACGTAGCAATCTCTGAGATTGCTGGGACACGGCCCTGAGAGAGGAAGCACGGCAGGTCTCAGGAGTATGAGCAGTTCAGGGTCTGGGAGCTTCCAGGAGCACCTTGGGTAGGGGAGCGGAGCCGAGGCCAGCCTGGATTTTAAGTAGGGGAGTGAAGGGGTCAGCTTTCCAGAGTGAATCTGAACAGGTGTTGGAGAGGCAGGGGAGCCAGGAAAGAAACCACAAGAATGAGTTCCGAAAAGTCTCCCTTCTCTCTGTTCCCCTACCTTCTCTCCTCTTGGCCCCCCATTCCTCAGCCCCTGCCTTGGGCTGGCTGGTGGCCCCTTGGGGACTTTCAGTGCTGCTGGGTAACTCAGGACTAACACAGCTTCAACCGCCAAAAAGGTTCTGGCCAAAGCCTTAACTACGGGAGTATCCTCAGGCACAGGTGCTTTGGAACAGCCGGGACAGCCAGGACAGCCCGTCCCGCAGGTCGGTGCTCACACCTCCCCCACCCCGGGACACGGTTGGCACGTGAGCAGGGCGGTGCGTGTCCCAGGCAGGGAGGCCCTGCGACTCTCGGTCTGGACGTGCCAGGTCGCAGTCCGTCCTGGTGAGCAATGGAGAACGGCTCCCCCCTCGGGTGCTGGTGGTGACTGATGGGCACTGGCGTCCTAGAGCGTTAGCTTTAGAATGCTTCTGAGGCCAAGTCCCAGCTCAGCAGAAAGGAGCCGTGATCAATTGGCGATGCCTGCGCGGTTGCTGGGTTGGATGCCTGGGCCGCTCGCCTCATACTTTGTCTTACATATTCCAGTGTTGTGGTGGTGCGTGGCTGCCCAGCGATTTTTGGTCACTTGAAGGCTGCCGTCTGTTTCACACGGGAGGAGGGGGTGTGGTCTGTGGATACACGGACATCCGGTTCCCTCTGCAGGAGAAGCTCTGCAGTCTGTAGTCAGGAGGGGCTGCAGCCAGAGGCCTGGCTTTGGTTGGATGGTCCGGCATTTGAGCATCGTCGGAGGCTAAGGGGTCAGACCCATCCTGAGGGGGTAGCTTGGGGGTAGCTCTCTCTTGGGAGAGAGCCCAAGGTCTCAGTGGGGGGAGGGGTTGAAGCAGCCTTGGTCTTGGGGAGGGGTGGCTGCCTGAACCACCTCCTGCCTCACCTGTCGGTTCAGCCCAATTCACGACATTTCACAGTGTTCAGACATGCTGACAGCTGCCACCCCAGAGGCCTAGGGTCCTGCCTGGATCGGTGACTTGGGCCAGCACAGGGATGAGTCCAGGGCCCTTCTGTCCACCTGCTCCTCCAGCCCACCCAAATGGTGGAGACCCTCAGGGCCCACACCCACTCGGGAGGGGCTGGGCCTGAGCCTGGGCCTGTGCTCCACCGTGGTCTCTCCTGAGCTCTGCTTTTTCTGCCCTAGTTCTCGGAGGGAAAGGAGCCTCCCCCCAGAGCCCCCGTGACCTTTGGAGGGGGGATTCCAGCCAGTGCCCCTGCAGTGAGACCGTGGAACCCGTAGCTTCGGTATAGATGTAAAAGCCAGGACTCTTTCTTCTTAAGTTTGTTCCTCATCCCTCTGCCAGAAATGCCGTCCTGGGAGCCCTGGTGGTCCCCAGCGTGGTAGACCAGCACGGCCATGGCCCTGGTGCGTCGCTTCTGGTCCAGTTCCAGAATGGATCCCACCCAGTGAGCAACAGCCCATTCCTCACTGGTGGGCAAGTCAACCTTGAAATGCCAAGGCAGGACCGTTGGCTCTCCAGGCTCAGTGACAGAACCACGGCCCCTGCACCCTGGCCCACAGCTGCGGGTTTCAGCACTTTAAAGCAAAAAGCACCCTCGTAGCGTAACAGAAAGCTCCCCCTGACACCACAGCCCCACACATCTGCTTCCTGCCAGCCCCCTGACCTGCATGTCCCTCGGGCCCAGCCTCGTCTCCAGGGGCTACCCTGGCACAGGCTGGACCCGAAGCCAGATTTTAAGTCACAAACCAGGCCTTTTGTGGCCAGCCCACTCCTCTGCCAACTGGCCCTTTGTGCGTACGGGGCTTATCCTCTCTTTGAATATCAAAGGCAAGCCTGGTCAGGAAAATGCGTGTGCTACTTTAAAAGATGGAAGAGCAAAATTTGGCAGTGCACCCCAAATCCAGCCCTGGGTAGTCAGGGCTGTGGGTGGGCCATGCCACCGCACCCCTCCCTCTGCATGGAAAATCAGGAGCTGACGCTATTCCCAGATGGAAGCAGAAGCACGGTGCCTAATAGGCACTTAATAAATGTTTGCAGAAATGAATTGGAACAATCTGAATTGACAGGAATTGCGGGTTTCATTTCCGATTAGCTTTCCGTGCCTCTTGAAGCTCTTTTGCATAAATAAAGGGCAGTGTGACTGACCGAGCTCTCAGCCCTGCGAGGTGAAGCCCAGGGTACGGTGGTCTCGGGGGGGCCAGGAGCCTGAGTTCTAGCCCCTGGCTTGCTGGGGCAGGAAGGCCACCTCTGCACCTTAGTTTTCCCCCTCTGTCAAATGGGGCTGTTGGTTCTTGTCCTTTCCCAGTCCTTGCAGGTTACTGAGAAGGTCTGGGACCAGGGATGACCAGGGCTTTGGAACAGGGTAGTATTGTGTCCAAGGAGGGAGACCCATGAGGGAGCAGAGGGCCCTGCCAGCTCCGTCGGGGCAGCAGTGAGGGAGGCTGTGGCTGTGGCTCCACACTCGTTCTCCATGGCACCGCCGTCCTCACCCCCTTCACACTATTCGGGTGCCAGTACCTGCCCCGCACCGCCCTTCGCCCCCCCCTTCGCCCCCCCCTCCCCGAGCTCACAAAGTCTGCAGTAAGCCTGCCAGCAGGAATCCAACCGCCTTTCTTCCAACCCTTTAGTTTTAATTTCCACCAGCAAATGCAAGTGAAAGGCAGCCTAAAAAACATAAATTGCTCAGAATGTGAAATTATGGGTAGGCCTGAGGGATGGGCAGCTCCTGCCCTCTGGGACAGATGAGGACAGACCAGAAGGCGGAGGAGTGGCCCCACCCCTCCTCATCCCCCTGCCAGAAGGATGGGCGGAGTCCTGCCCAGAGACCCTTTCCCTGAGTCCAGATCGGCTCAGTCCCCCTGCCCCCAGAGAACCCCCCCGCACGGGTCACCCCAGTGCTCTGTGTTCCTTTACCGGTGAGGAGGGGTGGGGGATTGGGACGAGAGCATGTTCTCTGCAGTGCAGGAAAGGGTCACCGGGGCCTGCCCGGCTGGGTCCCCAGGTGTGCCTGCGTGCTGAGTGAGCAGGGGGAGGAGTTACGCTGCCTCTACCTGGAGAGCTTTCAGGAAGGGGCGACAGGGTAGGGCTTTTGAAGCACAAGTAGAGGTTCGCCCAACGGACGACGAGGGAAGGGTATTCCACGCAAGGCACCAGCAGGCTTCAAGGGACGAAAGCGTGGCCCGTCTTCCCCCACCGCGCACTCCTGCCTCTGTTGACTGCATGTCCCCCATCTGGGCAGATGCTGTCCTGCAGCCTTGGCTGGGAAGGCTAGACAACAGACTCTGGCATTGGGAAGTTGATCCCACTTTGTCCAGACCCCAGGAAACCCAGGCACATGCTCTGTGGACCAGCAGTGCCCACCCCACACTGCCATAGGAAGCTGGGCCCCGTTGGGACCTTTGTCGGTGCCACTGCACTGGCTCGGGGGGCTCTCACCTTCCCCTTTGGAGGCGGAGACCTGGCCCAGATGCACCTGTCACAGGGAGCAGAGCACGTCGGCCCTGCCATCCCACTCTGAGCCCGAGCCCAGTGTACCCCTGACTTTGCAGGGGAGCATCTGAGGCCAGCCCTGAGTGGTGCCCACGAGGGCCCTGCAGGCTTTCTTCATCTGACCTCTGGTACCACCAGCCTTGAATGCGCTAGGATTCAGGAATAGGGAGAGGCAGCTTCCCACACCACCTTGCGCATCCATCCCGCTTCCACTCATCCGCCTTTTACTCACTGGGCACCCTGGGTATCAAGCACCTACCGGGGCACAGGCCTCGCCTTAGATGCCGGGAACATGGAGGTGAACAGAGGGATGTGCCGCTGCCTTTGCAGGGCACTTATCAGGCAGAGCAGCAAACAGGGTCCCACTCGATGGAAGGACCCGCAGCGGCTCCTCTGGTGGGGCTCTTTCCAGAAGGGCTGGGAGGAGCAGGAGGAGCCCAGGGCAGCGTGTCACCAGGGGGCATCAGACATCGCCAGTGCGGCTGCTGGCTCCAGGGCTGAGGTCCGCACCTGTGGTCACTGCGTCCGGGCCCCCCCGGAGCCCCTGGGAGCCTCTTGCCTCCTGCCACGTCACCCCACCAGCCTTGGAGCTTGCACTGCCTATAAAACACACCCTTATCACTCACCAGCGGATTGTAAATGTTATCTATTAAAGCACTTTGGATGTAAAATGTCATGTAAATTAATAGGATTTTAGAATAGGAAGGCACCAAAGGGAGTTCTCAGCTCCGCTACTGTTATTACCTTGAGCAATAATAATAAAAATAGAAATAAAAGTTATCATTCCACTTACTGAGCAGATTATTGAGTGCCAGATAACCGTGCAAGCACCCAGCGAATTTCGCAGCCGCCCTACGAGGAGGCGTCTTTAAGTGTTTACTGCAGAGTAAGGAGGTGTTTACCACAGGGGCTCGGCCAGGAGGCAAGGCGGGGGGCTTGTCTTGGGTGGCAGTGGCACCTGCGAGTGTGGGAGAGGGCTCTTCACCCCCTTGCTTTTAACCACGGTCGTGTACATTTTCACCTCCCTGGGCCTTGAGTCCGCTCGCCTCCTGAGTGGGACGAGTGAGGTCTTCCTGTAGAGGAGCAGCAGGGCGAGCCCCCTGGCCGTGGGACGTGCCCCGGTGGTCACTGCTGTTACTCTCGTCCGTGCCGTGATTAATGGTCTCACCGACTTAGTTCACAGGAGGGGAAGCAGGCCCAGAGGTTCTACCTTGCGTCCTGGCAACTGACTGCTTAGAAGTTTTAAAAACGTCTATGCTGGTTGCCCTGAGCACTCAGAGCCCCTCCCCCAAGATTCCCTGCCCTTCCCAGGACCACCAGTGGTGCCCAGGGTGCCAGCGGTCTGTCATGAAGCACCTGGGACACCCCTCTCAGGAGACGGGAAGCGGCGGAGTCTGCGTTGGACGGAGGGGACGTGTGGTCACAGATGTTGGTTTACTCGCTGAGCTCATCATGGGGGTGAGGTGGGGACCTGTGGCCTTTCAGCAATAAGTCCGGGTGCCCAAGGCTTGGGCGTTTCCCCGTCCTGGTCCGCAGAGGCGGGCCCAGGGCTGGGGGCCTTGCTGCCACACTGAAATGGCTCAGCGGGAGACTCTCTGGGGAGGAGTCAGTGTTGACTCTTCCTGGCAACTCAGCACCTGAAGTTGGGAGGACAGGGAGAAATGTAAAACCATCTGGCCAGAGAGCGCTACAAGGACTAATGATCAGACCCCTGGTCAGTTCTTACACCCAATGGCGGTAGGCAGGAGAACGTTTTTAAAAGCAGTCACTACAGGTTTTGTGAGGAGTAGGGGAGGAGGGAGAGGGCTGTGCAGAAAGAGAAAGTCTCCGAGTGGTTTGTCAGTGTTTTCTTAGAAGCTACGGCCCGGAATCCCTTCATTTGGAAGTCCTTGGTCTCTGGGAGACAGGCAGGTATCTGTTCTGTGGGCGCATGGTATCCCTGGGTTATCCAGGGCAGCAAGGGCCTACATTGCAGTGAATGTCCCATGGCCCTTCTCTCCTTGAGGTCTTGCTGGAGAGACCGAGTGATGCAGGACAGTGTCCTCATTGGGCCAGAAGCCAGTGCCAGAGCCCTGGCTGGCACTTCAGAGGAGCCCTGCCCCATCCCCAAGGCCCGGGTAGTCAGGCCAAGCCTCAGTGAAGCTGGAACTCTCTAGGGTCCCTGCCGCCATCTCAGTGGGTAAAGACTAAAAAGTGTGTTGAGGGACATGTGTCTTGGTTGTATATGTGTGTGCCGGGGCCTGGCTTGGTCATTTTAAACACGGAATTGAGTTGTGGTGAGAGCACCGAGGACTAGGTCAAGGTCAGAGCCATGGGGATACCTCCATTCCTTTCCTTGTGCTTCCTTGATCTTAGAGGAAAGACTTAGTTAGAATACAGCTTCTTCGCCTGCTAAGCTATGAGAAGACCTTACAGCAGACACGAGAAGCGGCCCAGCTCCCAGCTCGGTGGGGCGGAGGCAGGTCACCCCTTCCCCGCGCCCCCCCACCCCGGCAGAGGGAGCCTCAGCCCCCCCCCCCGCCCCCCACAACAGCCCAGGGCATTGGTTTGTGTGCAGCCTGGTCCCGCAGATGGACGCCCCCACCCTTTCCCATCCGGGCTGGGCAGTCTAAGTTCCATGAAGGCAGAGACTGTGTATGTTCAGTTCGCAAGCCCAGTGATGAGAACAGTGTCTGGCACGTGGTGGGTACTCAGTTAATATTTGTTGAGAGGGCGGGGGCTGAGGAAGGGTCTGGAGTCACGGAGTTCCCTGCAGAAGCTCCAGGTGGGTATGGTACTGTGGGCTCCAGCTCTCTGTTGCGAGGTAGGAAGGCCCCGGGAGAAGAAAAGAAGGAAGCTTGCAGGGCCTGAGTCCCCAGAGAGCGCGCTCTGCTTCCTCCTCCCAGAAGAGTCCCTAAAACCGAGTTCTCAGCTCCGCCTGCCCTCTTGGCATTCCCTGGGGAGCTTTGAAAGTTTCTGCCGTCCGGGCTGTACCGCAGAGTGAGCATTTCAGCATCTCTGAGGGTTGGGTCCAGGCATCAGGACTTTTCAAGCTCCTGGGAGATTTCAGTGTGCAGCCAGGTCTCGAATGGGCTGAGGAGTTGCCATGGAGGTCTGTCGTGGCCTGGAGCAGCGTCGGGTCGGTGAAGGTGCTCACTCTTCGAGGGGCCATGGGGCAGTTCTGAGTGCTCTCCCTTCTCCCTCCACGCTGGGAGCTGGAGTCAGGCCAGGATGAGACTGAGGGCCATTGCCCAGCTGCAGAGTCAGTCACCAAGAGCAGATCAGAAGCTGCAAGGTGCCATGTGGGGGTGGGGGCCTGGCTTCACCCCACTCTGGTCCTCGGGGCACGGTGGCGGCAGGCACTCGGGTTTGCTCCCTGAGCACCTCCACGTCAAAAGGGATCTAGGCAAACACACACCTTCCACTCCTGGGGCCACATCCTTGGTCTGCACTTGCCCCTTCTGGGAATTTGTTTTCTTTTGTTTCCAAATGATGCTCCCCGGTTTCCCATATTATGCTTCTGCAACCCCTTTCCTCCAAACAGAGGCTCCCTGACAACAAAACAATGCTTTTATAACAGTGTCCCTTCCCTTCATCCCCATGGAAATGTCTAAAGATTGTGTATTATCTAAACACTAAACCAAACAGCAGTTGCATCGGAAAAGTATGTATTTGGGCGGCATCTGCGCCATGCCTCTGCTGTAGGCGCCGGTGCCCTGGGGGCTCTCGGCCCCAGAACCTGTCCCCTTGGCAAGAACCAGGGAGGGCGGGGACCAGGCCCCAGCTGTGGAGCTTCCCCTCTCCGTGCCCAGCAGACCCGGCCTTCTCCTTGGCCTCTCTACCCCGCTCTCCAGAGGGTTATTAGCCGAGCTCCAGATGACGGTCATTTTCCCAGCAGAGGGCCAGGCATCTCCAGCCCACACTCCCCTGCAGCCTGGTCCCCAGCAGCAGGCCCCGCCTCTCTCCTCTGTCCCGGGGTCTCCATGGGAAGGGTGGTGTTGGAATCTTCGGTGAATGTCAGACTTGCTTCTCAAAAGGAAATCAGATTTCTGTTTTGAAGGCCAGGAACTGGGAGTGGGAGGGGCGTGTTTGTTTTTGTTTTCTCCACGTAGACATACATCTGCCTCCTTGTATGCTGAATTTACAGCCCAGTCGTGTGACCGTGTCCCTTTGGTTATCAACTGTCCCTCTTCGTGCCCCCTGTTCTGCTCTGGGCCCCGGGTCCTTCCTCCCCAAATATGTGCCATCCAGCGTTTTCTCCTCTCACCCCCTGGCAGCCGCTGCTCTCTCTTCCGGCACAGAGGGTGAAACTGTGGGTTTTCTTTTTAAAAAACTAGCCCGGTCACACTGGGCAGGCCTGCCCAGGATTCGGGGAGGGTCCTGGGCCAGCCAGATGGCAGGTAGCAGCATTTCTAAACTCTTTCAGGACATGTTTCTTCCGTTCTGGGTGACAGATTTCTTTTGGTTGCTTGTTTTTGAGTATTCAGAGTCAGTAAAACAACATCGGGTTTCTAGCCAAGACTGGGGGAGCCATCTGTAGAAATACCTGGTGGGGGAGATGCAGCGGGTGCTGGGGAAGGGGGCAGAGAGTGCTGGAAGCAAAGACAACACGGGAAAGGGGTCTTTCTGAATGAACCATTTGGGGTGGCAACGCCCATTACCTGCAAGAGAGTGTTTCGTAAAGCTTCCCCTAAAATCACAGCCTGTCAGAGCCAGAAAGACCCTCAGATTCTCTCATCTCCTCTTTTTGTGAGAGGCGCAGAGGGGCCCCGCTGACGCACCCAACAGGGCATCCAGGCAGCGGCTGTGCCAGAGCGCACCCCCAGCCGCACACTCCCAGGCGGCATCTTCTCACACCCAGGACGGGAGGGGACACAAAGCAAGAGGTGCATGAACCTACACCCCACATGGGTCAGGACAGCGACTCCCTCTCAGCATCTATCAAAAACTAAAGCACCCCACGCTTCCTCTAAATCAGGGATTCTCTGCCCCCACCTCGCGCCAGAATCCTCTGGAAGGCCTTTAAGAAATAGAGACACGGACACCTGCTTCTGTGTGTGTTGCTGAAGCCCCCCGCCAGGATGGAGACCTGCTGCCCTGAGTGGGGACAGCAGTGGCTCTCACAGGGGACTGGTCACCCCCCTGGTCTCAGAAGGACCTTTCCCCCCACAGGGTAGCCGGTGATGGCCCTAAGAGGGACATGTGGCTCCCCACCCACCCTAGAAGAATTTGTCACCCAGGGGAAGAGATAAGAGGGACGCATAAAAAATAACTGCTTCGGAGAGGCAGGGGCGGCAGCACGTAATTCTCACAGGACCCAAAGTGCCACTGACTTCTAATTCGCGGGGAAGTCCAGAAAAGGCCTCATCCACTGCCAGTGTGGTGGTGGCAGCTTCCACGTCACTGCCACCTCTGACCCCAGAGGTGTGCTGACACCAGCCTAGTAACAGAGGGCACAGGTTTGTCATATTCTTATACAGAAAGGCAGGTTCGCCACTTGGCCCGGTTACTACTCCTAGAGCTGAGCAGGAGAACACACGTTTGAACTCGAGCTTTGGAAATTGAACGCCACCAAAAGGACGTCATGAAGTTGGGGTGTGATCAAGGATCACAGACCACCGCCCCGCAAGCGGAAGCCGGGCTGCCTCTTCATGCGTTGGCCTGGCAGGCTGTGTTGAGGGGGGGCCCTCTGTACATTCCCAGCTGCAGGCGGGGGATGGTCAGCTCTCACTCAGGGCGGCGGGGTGCTCGGGCAGCTGTGGGCAGTTGTGGAGCAGGGTGCAGCGGGGACCAGGGCCCTCTGCCACAGCTTTGCTTTGAGCCCAGTGAGACGCCCTGAGCCCTGCAGACCTTCTGCCTGGTTCCCCGTGGTCTTTCCCTGAATCCCCTGTCGAGGCGGTTCTCTCCTTGACAGCCCAGACACTCTGTCCCTGTCCCTTCAAAAATAAAAGGGATTTCCGAGGGAGCTAGCCTGCCACAGGTGACTCCTGGCCCCTCGGGGTCTGGGGAGAGATGCTGCAAACTCGACCATGAGCCAGTTGTCTGGTCCTCTTTGCTCTTCCAGATCCAGCCCAGGAAGACACCTTTCCACCGGGTGCTTGAGCTGGGGCTCCCAGCTGGGCCATGCTTCTCTGGCCTCTGGCAGCCCCACCCCCACACACCTGTGTACGCGCACACACGCACAGTTCCTGGTTCTGTGCTTACCCATCCCCTACAAGGCCAGCCACCAAGGAGAGCCCTTGGGTCCTGGAAACAGCATCAAGGGCTTATCTTCCAGGTCACCTGGACAGCACATCTGGGGTGACCAGTGAGCCACAGATGGATGGCAGGGAACTGGGGACGGACAGGCCATGTGGTAGGGGCTGTGGGCTCCCCCGATGTAGGATGAAGCCTGGGGTGGCTCTCCTCCCCTAGCCCTGCTTCTCCCGCCTGTCACTCTGTTTAGCCGAGCGATGCTAGAGATTAAAGTCCAGCCCTTAGCAGTGCAGATGCTCAGTCTCCAGCAGGAGCCTTTATCTGAGATTAAGGATAACGGATTTCCTTGGATACCTTTTCCCCCTTCCTCTTTCTCTTGGACTATTTGTCCAAAGTGTGCTTAACTCCAGCAGATAGACTTTTTGTTAACAGTCTTTTTATTGACTCAGTGCCCCTCTCGCAGTTTTGCCTCGCTGCCTCCCCCACACACACACTCCCACAACCACCGCCACCACCTTGCTAAGCTTCCAGGGGAAACTTCCACTTCAGCTGCCTGTGCGAGGGCGCCCGGGAGTAACTCCACCTCCCTCCTCTCCTGCTTCCTCCTCTTCCTCCGGGACCCCCCTCCTCCCTGCCTGCAGGGAGCCTGGTGAACTGGGAATTGGGACAGGGAGAAATAACTTGATTTCTTCCTTATTTTCCTTCAGCACATTCCGCCAGCACCCACATCTTCAGAAATCTAGCTCCTGCCTGGAAGAAGTGGGGAGAGGACTTGGTGGGGGCGCCCCTTCCGTGGTGTTCGGCAGGGGGAGGGAGCAGCCTCCAGGCCTGTGCGTGGAGCTGGGAGACGCCCTCCAGCGGCAGCCAGGGTCCACCACATGCGTTTATTTCACCTGGATCTTTCTTTTTCCCCCTCCAACAGCCCTATTACCATATTTAAATGCAAGTATGTCTCTTTTCGTTGGCATTTTAAGTAGCTTAGCCTGACCTTCTTAGAGTAGTTCGTTCCCTTTTGAACTTCTTTCCTCCCAGTAGTTCTTGTAGCTAGGACGATAGTCTTAGAGTTTAGCGGGCTTCTAGTTTCCTGTTTGGGGATGCCTCTTCTCTCCTTTCCTTCCTCCCCTGCTCCCTGCCGTCCGAGCTGCATGTCCCCCCTCTGTCCTGTGCGAAGTCCTGATGCGGGAGGCTCGGGCTGAAGCCAGCGGCTCTGAGGGGATGTTGGTTACGTGCCGGCGGCTCCTGCACACCGTTGGAAACCACAGTCACTGGAAATGGGTCCTGGGGTCACCTTCCAGGGGTCACCTTCCAGATGTCTGCCTGGACGGAGAGGTGTCTGTTCACGGGTGGAAGTGTATCTGTGTGTGTCCCAATGCGTGGCTGTGTGTGCACATGCTAGTGGCCCAGGGAAGCCCAGGGGAGGGGACTCCCTCTTCCTTTCCCCGGACCACACTGGGTCACCTTGTCCTTCTGACTTCCAGTCCCATTGCTGGGATGGCCTTGCTGCCTGGTGCGTCACTATCAGTAGACAGCATGTGCACTGATCTGGAAGCTTTCCGAGAGCACGGGGGCTTGGTCGAGACCCCTAGGAGACCCTCCAGCGCCGGCTTCAGCAGGCGTGGTGGAGCGCAAACAGAAGAGCCAGATCTAAGTCCCATCTCTGTGCCTCGGGAGGCTGGAGCACAGAGAGAGAGAGAGAAAGCCGCAGGGCTCACCCCGAGGAGGCCCCGCAGCCCCACACTGGCTCCCACAGCTGGCCTCACGTGCACTCGGCCCACCCAACCCCCAGGTGCTTCGCCCTTGGGCCTGGGGTGGCAACTCTGCTGGTGTGGCCGAGTCTGCAGTTCAGACGGCTGGGCACACCTGCAGAGCCTCTGGAGAACAACTAGAGTCAAGCTGTCTCCTGGCCAAGGTGCCTTTTCTCATGCTTATCCCGTCTCAATTCCATGCCTCTTGTCCACGGCTCAGGGCAACCGCTCCCTGCGGGCAGCCCAGCCATGCTCGGTCCTGCCCCAGCTTTCAAGAGGCATGCCTCCTAGTCCTCTGCCTTCTAGAACCCATTTCCGGGGTGACACACGCACAAGCATCACACCCCCCAGATATGCTGTGCCTTCCAGAGGCCTGAAAGCAACGGATCTGTGTCTCCAGCCCCCAAAAGCTGACCCTTGGAGATGCCTTTCCAGCTGTGTGTGGAGGGTGGGGGGTGCAGCCTGCAAGACAGGGCTGTCCTCGGCCCCCTGCAGGGTCCCCCCTTGACTCTGCTCCTCTCTCTCCACCAGGCTTCCCAGCAGCGGCTTACGGACCAGTCGCGGCGGCAGCGGTGGCGGCAGCAAGAGGATCAGGTAGGAGGGTGTATGGGACAGGCGGCCCCCAGGCGGCCCCAGTGTGCAGGGAGGGCAAGGCCTGTCGGGTCTGTGCCGCTGCTCTGTCCACACTCCTCTCACCACAGCCCGGAGGGTGGGGACAGGGAGGCTCGGCCAGGCCTTGCCACCCAGGGCACCTCCCAGCCGGGGTCAGTCACAGAACTGCAAACCCAGGGTAGGTTATTATTCCGTCTCTGAAAAAAAAGAAAAGAAAAATGAATTGCTTTTTGACTTGGCATGGCCCCTTCCCCTGACAGCCAGCTTAAGGAACCTGTGGTCAATTCCCTCCTTGGCTTTTGCCGGTGCACAAGGCCCCCTCCTTGGGCCTCGGGCACGGCCAGAGGTGGTCCAGGTTGTGAAAGGGAAGCTCAGAGCCCATCCACGTGTCCCCACCTTGGAAGCCACCAGTCCTCTCGGCTCCTGCTGCCCCTGGCAGGTGGGCCTGCTAGTCCTGCTGAACCCCAGATACAGCAAAGGCCAAGAGGATGGCCAGCCCTGACCTTGGCAAATGAGCTGCAATTTCCTGAGCCCCCTGTTGCCTCTCAGACACTCTCAGCAGAGATGAGAGAGCCTCTGGACTCCGCTGCCAAAGGGAGCCAGCGAGGTTTTCTCTCCCATGAGGTTGCCCGGTCCCTTGGTCTCCAAATCCAACCTTCCAGGAGGTCTGGAACCCCTTACGTGAGGTGGGAGCATTTTCCCAGTGGCACTGTGGGGTCGGGCCTTTGTCGCTTCCTGACCCCAGGTGCTCACTGCCTTTCTCAGCCAGCAGGGCTCCTGCGGGGTGCTGGGCCCCCTGGGAGGCCTCCTGGCCTGCCCGCACCGTAGCCACCCAGAGGCCCCTCCTCGCCTAAGCCGAGGTTTACAACTGTCCCCCACCCTGTGGACAGGGCACTGGAGCATCAGGGAAGTGATTAGTTTGATGTAACAGGGCTCCGAGGAGGGCGGGGGCGGGAGGTGCTGGGGAGGGGACCAGGAAGTGGGGCATGAAAAAAGCCCAGGGGCAAATGCCAAAACCCAAACCCTCTGTGACAAGAGACTGGCACAGTAAGGCCCATTGGAAACGTCAGTGAAAGTCCGTTCCATGCAAACTGGCGCTGCCTCAAGCTACAAAGGATCCACTCCTGTGAATCACCCCCGGGGGGTGTTTTTGGAGGGGCCGGGGAGTTCTCAGGGGCCGCTGAGAGGCAGCTTGCCAGAGAGCCGGGCGGACTGGCTGGCGGGTCCAGAGTGCTGGGCGCCCTTCCTCAGCGTCCACCTGCCCTGGTGGCCTCCAAGGGCCGCCCTGCCCTCTGGCCAGTGTCCCTCGGTGCCCTGCCCTGGGGGCAGGGTGCACAGCTGCCTTGGTCACCCTGCCCCGACTGGCTTTTTAACTTGACTGCTTTATGAACGAGCTCCCGTCCTACCTGTGCCTGGTGGGAGGGGACGGCAAAGAGAAAAGCTGGGATTTTTGAGTGTTACTGGTTTTGTTTTCTCCGTTCAGTTTCTTTCGTATTATGACTTGGATTATGAAACTAAACTTTAACCCGAAATTAACCTTGCCTCTCTCCCCGCCCCCACTCTCCCCGACTTCATGGCAAGTTTAAAGGGCAGCATGGGGTTCTTTGTGAGTCCGGCAGTCTCCTGGTGTCTGGGTCCCCTCCCCCCCTTCCCTCTCACAGACCCCCACAGCCAGGCGGGAGCCCCACCCACCCCTCTAACCCTAACCCTGGAAGGTCAGAGCCATCTCCAGCCACACTTTTTTTTTTCCAGGATCAGTGGTGTTTTATTTGTAGCCATTTCCATCGGGAGCAAAGTCTCCCATAGGCCGTCCTGGGTCAGCCATGCTCATCGCTGCACTGCTAGTGAATGCTATTCAGGAGTGTGCGCCCAGACCACCTGCTCACACCAGCCTGCCGGAGCAGGGAGTAAACCCTCAACTCCGAGGTGTTGCCCCCGCCTCCAGGGGGCAGGCTCATCCAGGAGGCTACAGGCCCCCTGCAGTGCTGCCTGGGGTCAGGGGCTGGGGGTGTCCCCGGGCAATGGCTAGACGGTTCCTGCCAGTCAGGGCACCCCCCGGGGGGAAGGCATCTGTGTGTATTCACAGGGTGGCCCCCACCGCTCCCTCCCTTTGGACCTGGAGCAGGCTTACAAGGTTGGGGAAGGAAGACCTCTGCCTTTCTCTCTTTTAGTGAACTTTGGCCTGTGAGGACTGTCCCCTCCCTCTTTTAGAAAATGGTCTGGCTTCCCAGCAGGGTGGCCCCTCAGTGGCACTTCAGCATGGATGGGAGAGGGCCACACAGACTAGTTGGGGTTATACATCAGCCCAGGCCAGCAGGGCTCACCAGGGGCTTATGGTTCTACCTTCACAGGTAGGGGTGCTCCTTCAGCAAGCCAGAGCCAGCAGCCATGGCCATCAGAGGGAGTCCCCAGCTCAGGCGCACTCCCTCATCCGGAGCAGCTGGTGCAGGGAGACTCTGGGGAGTACCGGCCTTGAGCTTGGTACCTACTGGACCTGGCAGATTGATTCAAAACAGCGGGCAAGGCAGCCTCTGCCCCCGAGGGCTTTCAGGCGTGGGTTAGGGATTAGGCATCGCACAAAAGGCCCTTTTTTGTCTCGCATTTTTGTCCCGCCCCACAGTTTTGTTTGGGTTCTTTTTTTCTTTCATTGTAAGGTGCTGGAGCACCTGCTAAGGGCCGTGGGGGTAGGAAGCCGCTTCGATTTGGTTCTGGTTGGCATCCATCAGGGCTCCAGTGTCAGGGTAGGAGGTCCGGGGGGGCCTTGAGCTCTGCACCCACCTCAGCCAACTCCTCTGGGCCAGCCTGCCTGCCTTTTCCTAGGTCCCCCAGGACCTGCGGGGCGCGGGGCGCAGGCCCCCCTGCCGACTCCCAGATAACTTCACTATCAGTGGTCACTTTCCTTTCACCTTCACCTGGCGGGTTAAACGTCATCTTCGCTTGTGCTCAGTCGAGAGTCTGTCTTTTATTTTGATCGTGTTCATCCAGTTCTAGTGGCCCCATCACGCCCCTCCCCAACCTCAGTCCTGTTCGGCCAGCGACTCCCCACCACGGGCAAGGGCAGTGGTTGGGTTTTCAGGCTAGTTTATTTCTGGGTGCCACCACAGGCGGGTCCGTGTGTCAGTCGTAGAGCTTCGGAGCCCCCTGCCCTCCCCCCGCCCGTCTCCGGCCCCCAGCCAGGACCCCTTACTGTGCTTTACACTTGCCAGCTTCGCGCCCATGCAGTAGTGTGGGCTCCTGACGGTGGGGGTGAGTGCGAGAGTCATGTTTCTGTTCTTTTCTCTTGCTTGGTTGGGGCTGCGGTGAGAGAGTGTCTCTGAGGCATACTTTCCCGCCTCTCTTACACTAGGATCTGCACACCTCCTCTCAAACACTCTTCTGAACACGCTCAGCGGGAAGGTTTGTCCACACCTATTAATCCTCTCTCAGTGTCCAGCTTCCTGTTAGTACCAGCTGGTTTGCATGTTTTTGCTTGTTCAGATGAAACAGTTCAAGAAACAAACTCATATCCAACTCTCGAGAAATGTCTTTTTTTTTTGTACTTTCGTTTTCGATTTTTTTTATTAGTTACAACTCCAAAACACCTGTTGTCCAGTAAAACATTTCACACCCCCTGCCTGTTCTTAGACTGTATGTATCTGTGGGACTGAACTAAATGCATGCACTGTAGTCGATGTACTGGTAGCTGTAGCTGTTAGTTGTAGAACATGCATTGTCGAGTTGATATTACAGGGCCTCCGACGGCACGGCCCAGCAGTCTGCAGGGTAGCGTGGGGGCCAGCGGGAGAAGGGGCTCCATTTTCAATGTCGCCAAGGGGCTTGGATCCATGTTCTCGCCATCAGCCACCACCACCTCCTCCTCACTCCCTGCTCCCCCAGTCCAGAGCTGGGTCACCACCCTCCCTCCTGAGGCCTCTATGGCAGGGCCAACCACAGGGAAAGAGAATGGAACCAAGATTGGAAGGAGTCTGCTGCACCTTTTTCCTTGTTCTTGTCTTGCTCGTGCGGTTCTTGAACCCAGCAGATCTTTTCTTATGATTTAGGGGCTCTGGCAAGGCCCCTCCGAGCCCTCTCCTCCTTCGCTGGCTTGCATTCAGCCCTTCAGGGAGGTGGTCCGCCCAGCAGCCCAGCCTGCGCAGCCTCCTCCCTGGGCTGCAGGGGAAATGAGACCTGGTTGGGGGGCAGGGGGAAAGATCTGAAGATCCTCAGTCTGCAGTCTGGGAATGCGTTTGGTCCCAGACAAGGTCCGCACTGGTTCTCACGGTTGGCGAGGGTGAAGAGGAAGCCTGCAGCTCTGCCCCCCAGGGGGTGGGACCGGCGTGTGAGACTGGTGACCCTGGCGATTACTGGCATTGGGGGGACGGGGCTGTGACTGTCAAAGAGTCGCTTTCCTCTAGCTCCCCGAGGGCTCCCCGGTCCCGCTGCCTTTGCCCCAGCTCAGACACGCGTGCCAGCAGTCGGTTTTGGACACACTATCGTCCCTGTATTTGTGGTGACGGGCCATAAAGGAGTACCAGAGGCCTCTCAGAGCTTTTGGAGATGTCCCTAATTTCTGATGGGAGACAGAAGTCCAGGAAGTCACAGAGTCTGTGCAGCCCCCATGAGTGTGAAGGGACAGCTCCATGTGGAAGGTGGTGGCAGGCTGGGTCACCAGGGATTGGACACGAGCAGGCCAGTCGGCCACAGAACGAGGGCCCCAAGGCCCAGGAAGGAAGTCGGGGAGGTGCTACCCTCCTGGCTTGGCCTTCCTGGGTGGGCATGGGGGTCGGGGAGGGCGCAGAGAGAAGGTCTGGGACTGCGAGGCTTCCGGGTGGCCAAAGCTGCAGATGGGCCCGGGCTGGGGAGCAGGAGAAGAGGGTGGGGACAGAAGGCAGAGAGAGCAGGAAGTCTCCTCGACTGACCTAAATCCTGAGTCCGGCTCTGCTGAGAAAAGGGCTTTGCTGTCCTGTGGCGGGACATCCTAACGGTTTCCGCTCCAACAGGTAAAATGAGCAAAGTAAAACTCAAATCGGGGACAGAATAGTTGAACTTGAACCATAAAAGAAAATGGTTTGAGGAGGAGGGTATATCTCACAAAGCAGACATGCCTGTCCCTCCCACCAGTCTCCAGGTGTTTTCCACGTCCCAGTGACGCCCTTCACCTGACACGCATTCAGGGCCAAGGGGCGTGAACCACAGCATCCCACACACACTCCTTCAGCTGCTGGAGGGATCAGGGGATGATCTGCACCAGTCGCAGCCTAGCCTTTAGGGCTCCCAGGTGATGCTTTCAACAAGCACGCGTTGAAGGTCTAGTCTGCGCCAAGCACCAAGGACCATGTAGGCAGAGAACGCACCTTCCCTTCAGTGGTCTGAGAATCCAGACTGTTCCCCTGAAAGCCCCGTTTCCCAAAAGACGCTGTTCCCGGCGCTGTCAGCTTCACTAGAAACAAGAGAATGGATCAGTGTGCTGCCTTCACTTCTTAAGACAGCTTCCCTGAACCTCTGTCAGCACAATTCAGTGGTGGGGGGAGGGTGGGGGGCTGCTGTGAAGCTGTCTCTGCTTTCCCACCCACCTCCCCTGTGTCAGCAGCAAGCATTCTCCGGGGGGCTGAGGCCCCAAGATGGCCCATCTGTGGGTAGTGTCATGCAGACACCCTCTCGCCGGGATAGACCCATGTGGAGCAGACCCAGCACGGTAGCCCCAAGGGGGAGCAGACCTGTGACCCCTTGTGACCAGCTGCCACAACCAGCCAGACCTCCCTGAAAGACTTTTTCTGAACACGTGTCTCTCAGTCCACTGCCTTGTGTGCTGGGGGTGGGCACCTTGTTTTTCAGTTTGTCGTTAAAATCTTCCTTTCTGAGAGAGCCAGGATTTCCCCCCTAAAGCATCCGGCATTGGATTTCATTAGCCCCAGTGAGTTTATAATAATGTGCAAAGCCACCCGCCACTGACCTCAGCTTCATTCATTTGCCAAGGGCTTTCGGACCAACCCTGTCGAGGATAAAATACATCAACTCTAATCAATAATTTTGTAATAGAAATACCACACACTTGATAAATCAACTCTAGTGCAATTAGTGACCAGCCTTGAAGTCCAGACCTAAGTATAAGTTAATCCTAAAGTGCTTGGAGCAGGGGAACGTTAACAGTCCCTTAAACTAGTGGCCCTGTTTTCAGTGGGTGACACCCGTCCATGCCCGCCCCCCGCCCCAAGCTGGCTGGGCCCCACTCTCCTGCTGGCTCTAGAGCCGGGGCGGGAAGTGCGGTGGTGCCTTTAGGAGCTCCATAAGAGTATATAGGGCACAACAGAGAGGGCCAGAGGGACCCCCTCCTTGCACCCTGGCCTGGACAGGAGCATGGGGGTCTGGGGAGCCCCGCAGGCTGCAGAAACCCCCATGTCAGTGAGAATCATCAAAGGAACACATGCCTCGGTCCAGTTGGTTCCTTTCGTTTCTTCAGATCTTAGGCTATCGTGTGGGATGGCAACTACCCCATGAGACAGGCAAGAAGGCAGAAGTTTGGGGCCTGGTTTCACATATTTGTTTGTTTTCATGAGAAGGCTGCTCTACAGAATGGTCATATGACTTACCCAAAGTCACACAGCTGGTCACCTGAGGAGCAAGACTTTGGTCAAGGATGGAGAGCCCTGGACTTGAACCCCTTGGTCTTGGCCTCCCCTAAGCAACCCTGTGGAGGAGCCGTGTCTGTTCACGCAGGACTCACCTGCCACCACGCGCGTGCAGGAATGCAGGCTGTCTCAGCAGCCGACACTGCGTCCGCTGAGGACTCGGGCTCCTAGTCCACACAGCCCGACTTTCAGACGTAGAGTTCAGGACTGGTCCCAGGGCACATCTGCCATGGAGTTTAATTCAGCAGACGTTTATTACGACTGTAACAACAGTGATTATTATATGTGGCAGGCGCTATCCTAGGCTTCAGATCAGAGTCCACGGGGCTGTGTCAGAAACCGGCTCGGTGTGGGCAACTACGATAAGGGATTTATGGCTGGACATCTTGGAAGCTCCCTAGAAGAGTGGGCTTCTTGTGCGGGTTGTTCAGGGCTCTCGTCCTGGCCTTCTCTTCGCTTTGCCCTCCTTCTCACTTCACTATCATCGTTATTTGGCTTTCCTGTGGTGGGAAGTCAGGGAAGGTGTCATAAGCAAGAGCAATTTTCCAATAGGAGCTCCCCAAGGGACCTTGGGGAACAGCATGTGCAAAGCCACCAGAACCAAGACCAGTATATCGAACTTGAAACTGTGCCAATGGTTCACCCTGCCTGGAGAATAAAATGCAGTTGGGGCCAGGGGGTGGGAATATATCTGGGGGGCCGGGCAGGGCCAGGGCAGGGGGCCCTGGTGCCGTGGTAGGAAGCCTCAATTCACATGGGCAGTGGGGAACCAGGACGTGGCATCAGCTGTGTGTGTCAGACAAACCTTGACATCAGCATCCAGGGTCGATTAGAGAGATGGCACTGCGGGCAGGAGGACATGTGACAGACAGTTCACATGCATTGTAAACACTCCGTAAAGGTTCATATACAGCTGCCCAGTGAGATGCCGCAGGCCTTGTGCTCTTGCCCATTAGCTGATTAATTCTGGGCTCGGCATCATGCTGGAGGCTAGGGATGTGGGATGTGGAATCCCAGGGAATGGTTTTTGCCCTCAAGAAGCTCCTGGTCTTTTGGGGAGGGCACAGCACACGATCGACTTTAGAGCTGGTCTTCAGTGAGACTGGACTCCTGCCTGGTCAGAGAGCACTCAGCAAGCAGGAAGCTCGGCTGTGAGGCAAGACTTCCAGTAGATCCTGAAGGGTTTGGACTGGGAGGTGAGGGGACACTTGAGGTGAGGGACACTTGAGGTGAGAGAACTTGGATAAAAGGGTGGCAAAGGGATGAGCAGGCCAGGGGTGGGGTGACAAGCCAGTAGAGGCTTGAAGAGGTAGAGACAGGCTAGATTCTAGGAGACTCGAAGCCAGGTCAACCTACCATAGTCCTGGGAAAGAGCAGTTTATATTCTTTACGGCAGTGGGGCTTAATAAGGACAGAACCAGCTAAGGAATATCAGCCTGCCAGCTGCCCCACAGAGCACAGCGTGACCCCTGGTCCCCTGAACAGGGTGGGTTTGTGACCTGAACGAGGGCAGGGGAGCAAGGCAGCAAGGAGGGCATTCCGTCACTGAGCCCCGCCTCAGTTTCCTGTGACTCCCCTTTGCTTCTACAACAAGGTGTCGCCCATTTCTCCTTGGGGCTAGGGGTTCCCACTCCTGAACCTTCATGGCAGCCAGTGCCCCGTCCTTCCCGCCCATCCATTTCCCTCTGTCCTGGTCTCCGCTCTGCTGAAATCCCTGGCAGACTGCTGGGAAGCCACACCTGATTAACCCTGCCTGGAGGGTTTGCTCTGGCTCTTCCGCACAGGCTGGCACCCTCGGCCTTCCTTCTGATTGGCAAGTTTTCCGGAATGAAGGGCAGGGTTTGGAGTCCTTGGAAGGTGTTTAGACTGTATCTCAGAGTGGTGCCTGCCTTCTCCAGCAGTATAAACTGTCTATCCTCTAGGAGGTACAGTCAGCCTCGTTATAACGATAGGTGAATAATTAGTATGCAATTAGAGAAAGAAGAAAATAAAGGAGTCCTTTGTTCCTGGGTGCTGATTAATATTGATAAAAAGGTCTCCCCTTTCTAGCCTGGGATCCTGCAGAATACGGGGTAGGCAAATAATGCTTCCAAACAGTCATGATTGTCTGTTGGAATTAAATCTGTCAGGATAAGAGAGCCATGATGAAATCCACTCTGTAGCGTGGGTAGGAGGCTTCCAGCCAGCATCTCAAAGTTCCCACCACCTGAGAGACTCCGTGAGAGAAGTATATCTTGGAAGTGGTTGATAGAATGCTAGAGACAACTTCCCAGCTGATTTTAATAAAATAATGATAACACTAATACATTGATGATAACTCACACATATTATGAGTGAGCCAAGTACTGTGCCTAACTCTGCTGCCTTGTCCCATGAAATTCTCATAACCCTATGAGAACTGGGCACTGTCATTTCCATTTAAAAGATTCGAAAACTGTGGCCTCCATACATAGCCGGTTTGAGGCGGCACAGACGGACTTTTCGTCTAGGTATGTCTCATCGGTCCGTGCTCTGGGCCACTGTCGGCGGATATCCGTCACACCAGGCCTCTGGCGCCTGAGCAAAGCTCTGCATCTTTAAACCCCACTGCCCTCGACTCTATTCTCCATGTCCTTGGGGGAGGAGAGTCCAAAGTCATGTATAAGAGGCCTGGGGAAGCATCTGTGTGTGTGGTGGCAGGTAGGGGCGGGAGGGGTTGTTTTGTTTTTGTACCTACTTCTGCTGGTGCAGACTTCACGTCATGATTCTGTCTGACTTTGGCTGACATTTCTGATCGGACTTCCAGTCCCCGAATCCTTTCAGACAAAGGAGGCCCAGAGGAGGTGTGGTCAGGTAACAGGGAGCCAGCCTGAAGGTAATTATTTGAAAGAGCCTTTAGCTAAGACAAGACTGAAGGAAGTTAGCCGCTGTCGGAAAGAAATTAGGTGATGGAGCGAGGGAGAGCCTCCTTGGGCAGGACAGACCTTCTCCAGAGGGATGTCAGCATCCCTTCCTGTGAGCTGTGAGGACTGAATCTGGAAGGTCGCTGAGAAGCCCAGCCCTGGGAGGGGATTGGCTGCCCAGTTGCTAGGGCTTTGCTTTGGGCCAACGGCTGGGGAAGGGCGCGGCTGGAGGCGGGAGCAGTGGGCTCCTCAGCCAATCGGCCTGCAGAGAGGCTGGCCTCCTGGTACCATGGCAACCAGGAGCAGGGGCTCATTTGTTTTGTAGATGAGTAATTACTTCGCAATTAGAGAAAGCTAAAAATAAAGGGGCCCTTTGTTCCTGGTTACTTATTAATATTAATAAAATGATCTGTCCAGGTCTGTGGTAAACAGTTAATGCAAATCGGTGTGCCTGTGGCAGAGCCCACAGTAGACAGCGAAGGCTTCCCAAGCCCCCTGTCCCCTTCTTTTTCTGGAAATTAATTCTGCCTGTAACCTACAGAGAGTTGGTTCTCCTGGCCTTGCGGGGAAGAAGAGAGGCTCAGCCTCACAGACACCTGGGACCCAAAAGGCCCGGGAGTCAGGGGGTCAGTTAGGCACTGCCCCGGGCGGAAGGGTCTGGCAATGACAACCCAGCCTCCGGAGATAAGACCGGAAACAGCAGCAAAACAGAAAATGGGAGCCGATATTGGAGGAACCCCTTGCCCACTTTTGCTGCGTATTCCTGGCCATGGTATTTGACTTTTCTGGATCTAGATTGTTCGGCTCCAGGTATAGAAAACAGTATCTCACCTTCCACTGAGCAGCTGCAGAGATTTCGAAGTCTCCTTTCTCAGTGGGCTTGAGAAATGAATCAGGCTTGGAAAGGCACACGGCGTCGTCAGGATTGGCCCCACATCTTCCTGTGCCCTGGCTTTGGGGGTGGAAGCAGTTCAGAGGCTTCCCTTATATCCCTCACCCTTCCTAGGGGGAGGAGCGCCTTGTGGGTTACTCAGATAAGGATGACAAGCAGCAGCTGTAGGGGGGGGGGGGGGATGGAAAGGAGAAAAGAGCCTAGAAGGAAGAGTGGAGAATTGGAAGACTTGGCTCCAGCCCAGCTTCTGCCACACAAGCTGGGTGATTTGAGGGGATGGGGCAGCAAAGGACTTCAGACTAGAGGGTCCTTCAGGACCATGCATCTCCATAGCTCTGTATTGTTTCTGTTACCAAAGCTCTCCCTCCCTTGTCGTTGGGATGAAGGGGGGGTGTCAGTTCAGAGTTGAGAGGAGTGAGTAGAGAGAAAGCCCAGGACTTCTAAGTGATGAGGCAACTTGGAGATGCATTGGAAAACAGTCAATCATGCATCTTTTTAAAAAATAATTCACGAAGGCAATGACATGGACCAAAATAGTTCCAAAATTGTGAAACATTAAAAAAAAAAAACCTTAGGTGTGGTTGATTAAACCTTAAACCTTTAGGGTTTGGCTCTGGACAGTGTTCACTAGTGAAGCTGGGCCTGCCATTAGCAGGCAATTTGCCTGCTATTTGCTGCTGCTGAGCAAATCAGCTCTGAGATGGGTTCTTGAACACGGCTGCATGTTAGAATCTCCCCAGGGAATTTTTACCACTCCTAGGGTCCAGGCCATCCTGCAGACCCATCAAATCAGAGTCTCCCTCTGCGGGCTCCAGGCCTCGGTTGAAGCTCCCCAGGCAAGTCCTGTGTGTAGCTGCAGACTCAAGTTCCACCAAGTGCCAGCCAGTTATAGAGCCTCATGCCATCTCTGTGACTTTGTCACCAACACCCTTACCTTAGAAATGGGTAAATAGAAGACAGGCAGGCAGCTGGCCTCAGCCTCCTGAACAGCAGGACAGCTGGTCTGGGGTCCTTAGCTGGAGGCCTTAGAGCCCATGGCCTGCCTGCCAGCCAGTGGTGTTTCTAGCCAGGCCAGAAAGTCCCCACCTCCTCGGCAGGCTGAAAGGGTCTTTGTCCGCACTGAGGAAGCCTCCTGCCTCCTGCCTGTTGTGGCTGAAATGGAAAGCATGTATGCAGAGACCCAGTGGCCCTGGATCGACCATAAGGAGGGAAGCAGCCATCCTCCTTGACTGTCTGACGAATGGGGGCCTCTCTGTAAGGTCGGAGTTTGTTTGTTATTAAAGACCTAATTAGAAACATGAGAGGGAGTTGAATGGCTCCATGCTTAGCTAATTAGTGACATGCATGCACCCGCTTTGAACTTCAAGGACACAGAGCTATTAGAGCTTACATCAAAAATGGATTAAACTCCGGTGCCTTTATAATCATTAAAGACAGGCTGCGCTAGTGGAGAGCCTTTTGTGCGTCCTCAAGGGGCTGCCCCTTGGGCTTCCTCCCCACCCGGGCGGCCCCTGGCTGCTGGAGCCCAGGGCAGTGAGTACCCGTGCAGTGTGACTGGGCAGTAAATACTGATGGGTCCTGGGACATTCCATCTCCCCAGAAGGACTGCCCTCAGCAGAGTGGTGTGGTCTGTGGGACTGAAATCAGACCTCTGGTTACAGAAAGACCACACTTTGTAGAGGGGTCCCTGCGGGGGTTTAGGTGTGGAAGGGCCTCCCTCCTCTCTGACCTCACCTTGACCCCAGCAATACTGCATGCCCAGCCTCCTCCTCCAGGATGTGGCACGGAGGAAGGTGGTCTGGTCCTCTGGAGGGACACAGTCCCATCTCACGGGGCCTGGCCCCACCTCCGGGTGGGGAACCCCCAGTCTGATGGGCAGTTCTTGCCCGACTTCATAGTGTTCTATTTTAACAATAGCACACGGTACCAAAGACGCAGGACGCAGGCAAAGTCTTCTGTCTTGTCACTTACAAGACACAAGAAAGGACCTTACCCCCCTGGCCGGGGCAGGCAGGGTGGAAATGACTGAGTGAGCTCACACAGTGCAGCAGCTCGGAAGGCGGCCAGGTGCACATGGGGATAAACCAAGCTGGTTTCTATTTTGAAAAAATGGAGAAGGACATAGGCAGTCACCTGGTCAAACGTTTTCAGGATTAAGCTAGGACATACTTGGAGCCAAACTGCTCCAGAGAGAGAAGGTGAGTCAGTAGTGGGCCCCACACTCCCTGTCTTTATTTCCTTTTGATTCTCAAGTCGGGGGAGGCTGGATAAGGAAGCAAAGGCTTCGGCACTGGCATTGCCCCGCGGCGGCCCCCCTCCCCCCCGCCCTCCCCCCAACCATCCTTTGCCTAGCCGGAGGGCATGGAGGCAGCCCCTGCCGGCGGGTCAGCGCAGCAGCTCCTGGGTGCTTGCTCAGGGGTCTCCCCACCTGCTGCTCCTTGCAGGTCCCAACCTGTGTGAGTTTGGAATCTGAAACCAGTTAATTTAGGGAAGAGACGGCAGGATGTGAGTGTTAAACCACCACCTGCTTCAGCCAAACTGTAAACATTTGTCTCCTCGGCTGTCTTCCCAAGCAGTTTAGAGGCTCAGGGCAGAGGCGCCATTGAAACACCAGTTCGCATTGGGGGGGTGGGATCAGGCACCCCACCTCACACCTGAGACTTGCCTGAGCAGGGGCAGCCTGCCAAGGTTCCGTCACCGTCACCGGTGATGCTGTTGCTGCCGGCAGACAGTTCTCACCAGCCAAGCAAGCATCCCGAAAGCCTCCGTGTCTCACTGCCTCACACCATCATCTTTCCTTTCCTGGGGCCTCTCTTCCCTTCGTTCCTGAGACATGTGCAAACAAGGGCCGTTTGCACATGGGGTCTGGGAGAAATGGCAGCCTCACCGTGGCTCCAGAAAGTTCCTTCTTTACCCTCCTGGCACGAGCCTGGTTTCTTCAGCCACCCGGCCCAGGCCCGTTCAAGGCCGCCCCGTCTCCAGAATTTACACCAGGAGCAGGTGGCTGTCAACTGCCACCCTCACTCCTCCCGTCACCACCCCCTTCCTTACCGGCTGGTCTCCCAAACCCAAACCAGGGCCCATAATAAACAAGCATGAAGATGGAAAGAGAAGNCCAAACTGTAAACATTTGTCTCCTGGGCTGTCTTCCCAAGCAGTTTAGAGGCTCAGGGCAGAGGCGCCATTGAAACACCAGTTGGCATTGGGGGGTGGGATCAGGCACCCCACCTCGCACCTGAGACTTGCCTGAGCAGGGGCAGCCTGCCAAGGTCCCGTCACCGTCACCGGTGATGCTGTTGCTGCCGGCAGACAGTTCTCACGAGCCGAGCAAGCATCCCGAAAGCCTCCGTGTCTCACTGCCTGACACCATCATCTTTCCTTTCCTGGGGCCTCTCTTCCCTTCGTTCCTGAGACATGTGCAAACAAGGGCCGTTTGCACATGGGGTCTGGGAGAAATGGCAGCCTCACCGTGGCTCCAGAAAGTTCCTTCTTTACCCTCCTGGCACGAGCCTGGTTTCTTCAGCCACCCGGCCCAGGCCCGTTCAAGGCCGCCCCGTCTCCAGAATTTACACCAGGAGCAGGTGGCCGTCAACTGCCACCCTCACTCCTCCCGTCACCACCCCCTTCCTTACCGGCTGGTCTCCCAAACCCAAACCAGGGCCCATAATAAACAAGCATGAAGATGGAAAGAGAAGGGGCTGTTTTCTAGTGAGATTGCAGCCCCAAAGGCCCCCTCCAAGGGGCCTGCCCTGGAGCCTGGGATGTTCGGCGCATTCTCCCTGCAGAGTCCCAAGTAGTGGTGTGAATCTGCGGCTTCACCACTAATGCAGGGTGGGGGGGGGCCAGCCAGGAGGGACGTTATCCTTTCTGGGGAGTGTGGTTTGACCAGAGGCTTGGACCATCCTACAAAATCATTAGTCTCAAGTCTTGGGTTCTACTGTCCATTAATTCTCTACTTGAGATACACCAGCACTAACCGGCCGACCTCCGCACCGGCCAGAGCCGTCTGAAGCTGGTTAGGATTTGGGAGAACAAACAGAAACTGCAATCTTCTAAGACCGGCACCATTGTCACTGGCATTTGGAGCATTTATATGACACTGGCTGCCTCACCAGCCCAGGGAATGAGCGGGCATTCTCGATGCGTCCTGTGCAGTGTTTAAGATAAGCCGGCATCTCAGGGTGTGTCAGGACTTGTCGATACCAGGCTAGGTTTATACATCTCAGAAATATATTTGTTTGGATACAGAGACGGGAAAAAATGTCATTACAATATTCTCTTAACCCTCCCCCTGTATTAAAGTGCTTCTCTTTCCCTCCAGAAATAGATTGAATTTCATCAGAGCTTTAAAAATGATGATATATGACATTGATTCTCCATGCACCTGGGTCCCTGAGCTGGTGTGATTCTCCTTCAGTGTGCTGTACCGTCGGCCAGGCCGGATGTCACTGTCCGTGTCGCCCACGCTCGGGCTGAGCTCCGGGAGGAGAGCTGGCGCCAGGGGTTCCTGGTGCAGAGTAGCCGGGCAGGCCACTGAGTGTAATCCCCGCTTGTTCTGCTCAGGACACGCAAGGACACCCCACGGCTGAGTGTTTCTCCTTCCGTTATCAAGAACAGGCTCATCTTTTCATGGCGACCTTTCCGATTTCACCCTCTGTATTCATTTATAGCGGGCACGATAAGGCAACTGCAGAATAGCGTCCCCAGCTCTGTTCCCAGGACTGCCCTGGGGTGCCCAGCTGCCATCCTTCGGAGCCCCCAAGCAAGGAGTGGCTGGCTGTTAAGGAGGGACCCATGCAGGTCTCCACAGTTGACAGCCAGTTGGCATTCTGGACCCTGCATCCCCTGAGGCCCAGAATTAGGGGTGGAGAGGCAGGTTGCCCTTGCCATGGAGAACAGGGCCCCGTGAGAACCCTGAGAGCACGCCACCCACCCACCACCCCACCTGGAGGAGCCCCTTGCTGGTAGGGGAGGCGGCGTCTGTCGCTGCAGGGCTTCCAATCAATGCAGATCAAAGTGCGACGTGGACAAATGAAAGGGGAAGCGAGCGTTGGAGGGGACAGTGACTCTGACCTCTTCTTTCTCTGGCCTCCACCTGTCGACAGAGCCCCTTTGCTCATTCCTTCTTCAGTCCGTCTTTTCTTTAATTCTCTAAAACAAACAAAAACAACCCTAAAATCCAGTGTGATAAGTTAACACAACAGCCCTGGCCTCAAAGAATAGTATGTGGGCATACTATTCTTATGCCTCAAAGAATAGTATGGGACCCTCCATTGTGGCAGGGGCCATGGCTGGGAATGGGGGTCAGGGCACCAGTCAGCCCCAGCGCCCTCCTGCCTGACCCGGGATGTGCGCTGCCTTCCTAAGTGGACTTGGTGAGGACCAGCCCACCACTGCCTTGGCCTTGCCCCAAGCAATGCACGCTCTGCCCCAGAAATGCGCCAGGGCCCGCCAGGGCCTCCTGTCTGAGATTAAACCTGGCAGCAGCAGATAATCCACACAGCAGATGACTGGAATCATCCTGAGGGCTGGCCCTGCCCTTTGCAAGAGGCCCCCAAACGAAGACCTGGGTCAAAGGCTGGGACTGGGCAGGGCCCTGGCCTGTGCCAGGTAAATGCATCTGGAAAGGCCTTTGTAAACAGCTCCTTTCTCTGGATCAGTAATGATTCACTTTTCAGGCCTTAGAGCCAGAGGTGCCCCACTCAGGAGTGCCCCCTCGAGTTTCTGGGCTCTAGCTTTCTGCCCAGGTCCAGAGGCATCACGTAGGGATCACCCAGAAATATCTGGACGCCCATACCTTTCCTAGACCCACAGTGCAGCTGTTCTGACTCTGACCACCCTCTCGCACGACCTCACTACCCCCATAACTAATTCCACTCTCAGCCCAGCTCCTTCTGACCCCTACTGGGCAGACCATATGTCTGCAGGAAGGCAGTTGTCTCCCGGGCTTGCCCTAAAACCCCGAGGACAAAGGCACCCAGAGCTTTGGACTTAAGTGAGTCTAGGGAGGGTCTCAGCCTATGGGACAGACTTTGGCCAAGGTCTCAGGGAAAAGATTCCCTGGCTTTCCTGGGTCAGGGTGGTTTTTATCCCCTTGGTGAGCAAGAAGCTCCTTCTTCAATTCGATGCAAAAGGCCTCCAGCTGTAATTCAAACATACTTCCTCTTGCTGGCCTCAGGGAGGTGTGGTGTCCTTGCTTTCCTGCCCCCACATCCCCGAATGCTTCCTTCAAATCCAAGGTGATTAAATGCGCCAGGTGGACGAGTTGGATCCTTTCGTAAGTCACCTCCTGATTTGTATGGCAAGTGAGTTGTTTTTTTCTAGATCAGATTTTCCTAAATCTTCATATGGTACCTGCTTTGTTGGGCTCTGCATATACAACTGTTTTGAAAAGGGATGTATTTGTTTTAAACTTGATATGTTACCAAAGGGCTTTCTCCCCCCACCCCACCGCCCCCCCCAAGAGTCAGGCTAAGGCAGGCAGCATTCACAGATGCTGACTCTGCCAGGTGAGGGGCCGACACCAAGGTCAGGGCCGGGGTCACACTCAGGTCTTCTGACTCCAAGTCCAGTGCTCCCTCTACCTACATCGTAGTTGCATCCTGAACTTAGAGGCTGGATGGCTAAAGCACAGAGGCTGCTGCTGGAGCAGGGGTGAGGGGTGAGGAGGAGCCCACCCAGGATTAAACCTGTGGTGTGGGTGCTACCTAGAGCTGCTGATGGAGAAGCGACTCTCCTCCCCGCAGTGCGCCCCCAGACGGCCAGCCTGGTGCAGAGCTTGGCCCAGGCCACTCAGCACTCACAGCTTCTGCTACAGCCATGCCAACGTGCTTGCAAGACATCGTCCTCTTCTGAGACAGTCCTCATGTCCCATTTCTAAATCTCAGCGCCCTTTGTTTATTCAGCAGCGTGTACTGAGATGCCTCCCGGGGCTGAGCAGTAGCAAGGTGCCCTTGAACGTGAAGAACGATGCTCCATCCCCTTTCCTGACCTGATGCTGGTGTGTGGGGCCGTTTCTGGTCCCTCAGAAAGAGTCTTGGTTCTTGGGGAAAGGGGCCCTCCACCAAGACAGAACACGGAGGGTGACTGCACAGAAATTGCCCTCAGGTCAGGGGTCACAGGCTGGAGGGAGAGGGGAACAGCCCCTGAGAAGCTGGCGTGCAGGGTGGCAGTCCCCCATTTCTCCGGAGCAGCCAGCACGGTTTGTTCAGTATGAGCCTTTCCAGAGAGGCACAGGTTTCCAGATGGCTTGTTTGGGGACTTTTAACGTGCTTCCTGGAGCCTGGGTCTTTTGCCCCCGAGAGCGAAAGAGGGAATTGTTGACTGGAACACAGACCCGTCCATCTCTTCCTTGCCCCCAGCCGTTGACAGGGCAGCTTCCACTGCCTGGAAGCCTGGAGAAAGGGGGCCAGCCCAGAACTGGCTGCTGCTTGCTTGCGGCTGCGCCCTCTGGCGGGGACCCGCAGCCTAACCTTTAGTCTCTGGCTGCGGAACACCCACAAAATGACTTTGAGCCGGGGCCAGGCATTGTGAAGAGCAGCTGTGTATGAAAATAGGGGGCCGAAGGTTTTAAAGCTGCATTCTATTCAGCGCCCTCTCCACAGTGATTTCGGAGTCATTTGAAAGACAACTAAGCAGGGATGGGCAACACTGGCCTAAGAAGAGCTGTTTATTGTGAAATTTTCCTCAGACCGACTGAAGCTACAGGCCTGGGCAGGCAGGACTGGGAGAGGTAGCCAGGGACAGGCAGGGTACCAACCAGCCATCTTGTCTTCCCAGCCTGTGGCGGGGACGTTTTTGCACCACCTCCTCCTGTGGGCGTGCTGCGTCTCGTCCCGAGGCTGCGTCTGCTGGCTGCTTTGGTCTCAGTGGGTCTCCCCTGCTGGGGGCACCAGGACCAAAGCTGCTCCCCAGCCCAGCTTTGACGTCGGTGGGCCTGCCCACTGTCATCTGTTGTGGCCCCCCGACCCCCGAAATAGAACAATGGAGTCGGTACTTGCTAGTTACTTTGTCCAGGAGGGGGGTCAGCTGCCCCGGTGAACCAGGAGTCCACTGCCTGAGCTCTCTCCATTTTCCCTAGCCCAGAGGAAAAAAGTGTGTTAGGCCAAGATAATTCCGCCTTTTGAACATCTCGGCTTGATATTTGCCTCCATGAGTGAGAAAGGCCAAATGTTATCTGCAAGCTTAATCTTCTGTATTCAAAAATCGCGTCCCTTTGGTCTGCTAGAGCATTCCCAAATCAGCCATTTATTTGCTCTAAGCCTCTGTGATTTTTCTTCTCTTTAACCTATTCTTTTCATCAGCCAGTTTATGCATTTCGGCTACAGCTTCCAGGGGGTCTCACCTTGGGGTCTCCTGCCCCAGAGGGCACCCCAGGTAGCAGCTTTCCCTTGTCTCTGCTGAGTCAGGAGCCCAGCCCAGCTTGGTTTGGCCTCTTTTGCATCTTGTCCCATCTCAGTCTCCCACCAGTCTGGGCTGGGTGCACGGTCCATCCCTTCCCATCCCTGTGACAAGTAGAGAATGATCAATTCACTTCTGACTCTTCAGGACCCACCAGAAGTGGGGGGCTGCAACCCCAAGCTCCTAGGGCAAGGCCATGGCCAGGAGGGGAGGTGCTCATCCTTCTTTCCTTCCGCCATGGAGGGCAGCTGGTCACAGGGCAGAGAGGGAAGTGCTGAGGGGGGAGGGGGGAGAGGGTGGTTTTGAGGAGCTGCCCACGGAGCCCAGACTGGCTGGTTCTTCCAGGCAGGTTAGCCATAGCCCAGAAGGGTCCAGCCCCAGGCTCACCTTGAGCTTTAAAAATCAATGAGAACTTTTGCAATTTTTAAAAAATGTGTGTTTTTCCCTCTAGAAAAGAAAATGTTTAAGCTACTAAGGGGTCATGAACATGAGGCTAAGTTAACCTGGTTGGCAGCTGTGGAACCTGGGAGGGGTTCAGGGCGGGGCACCCAGGCTGTGTCTCCTCCTGCTGCCCCACCCCCCACCACTGTAGGGGTCAGTGGGTGTGAATTCCCCACTCACTATAGCAAAGGTACATTCCTAGCTCTTTTTCTCAGTCTGGAGTTTATATCTGAAGATAACTAACCGGAAGCAGGCATTTTGGTCAGATATGCTTTAGCAATAAATTGGTTTGGTCAGTATGCTTTGCATTCATATTTCTTTGTCTTTTTTTTTAAACAAAAGGAAAAAAAGTTTAAATCCCCCCTTTCCTTCTACTCCAGGAGGTGAGTGTGTGGGTGCCCTATGGAGTATCATTGACATTCACCCAGCTTCGGCCCCAGCCTCCAGATTTGCCATCCCCACCCCATCCCCTCTCTCCATCCCCTGCTCTCCACCCCAAAAGGGAACCCTCTGCCACCATCATTATGGTTCTGTCAAGATGCCCAGATTTTCCATGACATATCCCATCCTCCGACCACGTTCAGTGTGGACGACTTTCATGCAGGGATATAAATGGGAGGGGGGAGGGGAGGGAGTAGCCAGTGGGGAGGGGGGACGTGGTTTAGGGGGGTGCTGGAAAATGGACATCTTTTTTGTCCTTTTTTCAAAACAAAACAAAAACAAATTTGTCATTTAATGGATCCAAAGATGAACAAAAAAAAAGTGAAACAAACAAACAAATCAAAAATCCCATCCCCAAAGATTTTTTTCCTCGACACAAGTCGCTTTGTTTCCGGTCACGTTTTAATATCAATATTAACACAATGTGTAGTCTAAAACTAGTTCCTTTGTAGTTTGCATGGGATGTGAATGCTGTCTCAACGTGCCCAGATCTAGACAAGACTGCATGAGCATCAGTTCAGATGTGAACAGAAATCTCTCTCTCTCTCTCTTCCATATATATCTATTTCTATTGTGATAACTTGGTGGGCAGTGAAGCACCTCCGGTTGGTTGCCGTAGTGTGTTGAATGATTGTTTTTTTATTCTCTATATTTTTGGAGCTCCAAGCTTCTTAGTAGTAGCCTGGGCTGAGTATTCTTGAGTCCCTGCTGATGTTTTCGCATGGCCTTGGTTGAGTGTTAGAAGTTGGGCCTCAGCTGTTTTTCTCGAGTGTTTGGCTTGTAATGACCGGTGCATGCCTGGCTTCTGGCCTCATACCCAGCTCTATTCTCTGCACACCAGTCCTGAATAGCTACAGTGCTCAACCGAATTTTGGCGCGCCCGCTTCCCCGGCAGGCTCCAACCCGGCGCGGCCCGGAGGCTTCCCGGGGGCCAACAGCCCAGGACCTGTCGCCGATCTCTACGGCCCTGCCAGCCAGGACTCCGGAGTGGGGAATTACATAAGCGCGGCCAGCCCACAGCCGGGCTCCGGCTTCGGCCACGGCATAGCTGTAAGTACCTGCCTTCCTCTCTTCTGCCTCCTTCTTGCCCATCGTCTGTGGCCCATGGGGAGGGTGTGCCAGGAAAGCCCAGAGTGGGTCCCCATCCCCATCACTTCAGCCACCTAGGGTGGCTGTTTGGATGTTCCTCGGGCTCCTGTGGGCCAGGCCACGGGATGGAGTGGAAGGAGCATGGGCAGGGCAGGTTCAGGGCATCCACTCCTTCACCTTCAGCTCATGCAACCTTGAACCACACAGGTGGGCAGTGTGCACCCATCACTTCCCTGGCTGCAAAACAAAAATATGTATGCTTCTCTCAAAAGACTGTGAGAATGAATGGAAATAGAGTATTTCCACCTGGTGGCACACAGTAGGCCCTCAGTATCAGCCCCTGCTCCTTGATCTCTGCTTTCTGGAGACCGTCACATGGGCTGGGACCTCAGACCTTCAGAGCCCCTCACTCAGGGCAGCAACCTTAGTGGGCAGAGTCCCAGGCCTGAGGGGCAGGGGCAGGGGCTGGTGCCTAGGGCGTGGTGTGGGGTGCAAGGCCCCTCCCAAGAAAGTTTCCTTGGCTAATGTTTCCTAGTTCCCAGGTTCCAAGTAAGTTCCCATTTGTGTTCTTTAGCTGTGCCCTGCCCCCCAAGGCCAGATGCATTTGATATTTGTAATGCTCTGTGGTTCTATAATCTGACTAATCCAGGCCATAGAAATTTGCTTAACAGATTTGCATGCTGTTTTCAGATTGTATTGTTCTTTCCCCTCCTGGTGTGTGTGAGCATGAATGTGCCTGAGCCCACTCGCTCGCTGCTCCTTCCATTTGGGAAACCAATTCGGCCCACCTCTGCCCTGGCCAGCCCCAGCATTCTGGGGACACTTTGGCTTTGAGCTAAGATGGGAGTGTCTGCCGTCTCAGGTCCTGTCCTTGTTAGGGGTGCCCTGCCTCGGGGGCCATGCTGGGGAGAATAGTGCAAGTGCAGACAGTTTGGGGCACCAGGGCCCCTGGATTCCTGCCCCCACCCTGGGCTGGAGACCACCCCACACACATACACACACTCACTCACTCACTCACTCACTCCCACCTCCCAGCCCTGACCTCTGCCATCTGGATCCTTGTTCAGCTCCACTCCCGAGCCAGTATCACTTCAGTCAGTAGGCTGATGGGTCAGATCCCCTCTGATCCGCTGCAGTGCCAAATCCAGACTATTCAACACAGCTGAGGGCTGCATCAGTTTGGAAGACCACCTATCACCACGCAGAGCACAGCTCATTTCCATTCGCAGCACCCAGAAACACAGGCCCTGTGTGTTCTTGAAAACCTGGGTCTTTGACCTATGTGCTGTGATGGTCCTCAGAAATGACCACACCAAGTCACGTTTTGCCTGCACAGGGCTGGCTTTCTCCCCAGCTGGAGCCATGGGGCCTGTGGACAGAGACACTGTTATCTTAGCCCTCCAGGGCTTCAGGGCAACAGCACCCCTCATTTTGGGCATGAGCGCCCCCCCTCCCTTTGCCCTCACCTGCCCACCCCTCTGAATCTGGCTCTCAATTTTCCCCTGGGCACAAAGACAGGCTTGGGGGGAGGTGATGGGGGCTGGAGGGTTCAGAGCTGGAGAGGGTGCCGTCCTGGCCCCTCGGGGCATGGTGTCTCAGAATTACATATTCATGCTGGCAACCACAGGCTAGTCCTAGACATAATTTCCTCTCCCAGAATGTGACAATCTGTTCCCATGTATAGCGTGCTGATGACCTTAACAATTGTGCAATTTTAGGGACCTTTGATTGCAACGGCCTTTACAAATGGATACCATTGAGCAGGTGCTTTCGTTGCCATCTCACTCTGAGGTATTGCCTTCTCTGCCCTACGTCTCCGCCCTGCCAGGCGCGTCCCTGCTTGTGCGTGCGCCGAGCACGCCGTGCGCACCACCCCGGGCTCATCACATCAGTCTCTCTCCTCTTTCTGGACCCCTTCTCAGGGGGGTGGGGGCAAAAAGAAATCCACTCTTTTACTCTCTTGTTCCTTTCTCCAGCTTTAATCATGGTCCCCACTTATTTTTTATTTTTATTTTTTTACTGTCTTTTTTTTTCTCGGTTTGGTTCTTTTGATTCCTTTTCTTTATCTTCCTCACCCCTCATCTTTCTTTGTCTTGAAATACAATCACGAGTGTGGGAAACTGGAAGGAGATCCGAGTGTGTGCCTGTCCCAGGGGGTTGGAGGCTGGGAAATGCTGGGCTTCTGCCAGGGCTGGGGGCAGGGCCAGGCCTCCCTGCAGCACCCCGTGAGCGGACCTGGAGGGGCCCTGGGGCTCTCAGCTCCCCGGAGCGCCCTGGATTCAGCCAATGGGCTTCCTGCCGTCAAACAGCCAGACCGCAACTTTTAGTGAAAAGAAAACATTTTTGCCAGTATCTACTGAGTAATTATCCAGATTACCGCTCTAAAAGCAAATTGAATTAACGATATCACCTGCATAACATGGATTTGGATCCCTGCCAGTTTCCTAACCTTTTAAACTGAGCTCAAGTTAATTAAACATTTTTAAAATCACTTTGACTGGGCTACGGAAGGGGTGGAGTGGAGGACAGGGCGGTTAGGGCGGTCAGTGAGCGCCCCCTCGTCACGTTCTCATTGGGAAATGCGCATGTGTCATTCTCGGAAATGCACAGGAGTGAGAGGGGTTCTCTCGCGACAGCAAGTGTGTCCTGCGATAGGTTAGTTCTGGGGTGGAAACAAGGTGTGTCTCTGGCAGAGGGAGGGTGAAAACGAAGCCTGGAAAGGGGTCCCACTCAGAATATGCCAGCTGGGGCCCGTCACTCTGGGAGCTGGGACCTGGGAGAACCAGGCTGGGAGCGGGTTTGCACCTTGGTTTGTAGTCTGCAGGAGACCTCTCTTGTGGAGTGGGGACCCAGTTGAGTTGAGCTCCACAAATAAATACCTCTTGGATTTCTCTAATGTTGCTGCTAAGGACTCCCCTCAACTAACTCGGCTACCTCTCTTAACCCAATAAACCCGTGTGTGGATTTCCCCCACCCCCTGCCTCCACTGCCCTTCAAGCGCTGGCCCAGCCGTCGCTGGCTGGGGCCAGAGGCCACTAACAGTTTGAAGGAGAGCTACTCACTGCTAACCAAGCCAGGGTTAGGGCCCCGGGGGACCCCAGGCTCCTCAGAGAACAAGGTGGACTGAGAGGTGCGGGAACTTTGGGGACGCAAGGGGGCTCCCGCCCTTTGTGCAGTGATGAAGGGCTCCTGCAACCACCAGGTGCAGCCAATGCTGGGGGGGCCACGGCCCCCGCCTGCCCTCCCTGGAAAATGAGGGTGGTGTAGGGCTTTGGGCCACAGCCCCGTACCCTGCAAGGCCACTGCAGCCTTTCCATGAGGGCGGGCGAGGGGTGAGGCTGCTCCCGGCCCACCCTCCTTCATCCAGCTCTGGGACTCAGTTTCCTCAGAAGGATGAAAAAACCAAGAAAGTGGAGCTGACTCCCCAGCCCCCTCCAGAACAAATTAAGTGAGCCGATGGAGCCACGTGGCCACACCAAAACACACATCTCGGTGCCATGTGTCACCGAGGGTCCCGGGCTCACAGGTAATTCAGGGAGACGCAGGTAGCAAGTCTAACTCCTGGGCCTGTTTTTATTTCCTATAACCACAGCTGGCTATTCGTCGTGGGCGGTCCAGTAAGTGCCCCGACCTTGACTCCTTCTGTGCAATATGATCCTTTACAGAGGGAATTTGCATTTTCAGTTATTGACCATCCCCAATGTGTATCTAACAAAGGCAGACTTGTTAAAAAACACTTTGGTCTCAAGAGCAGAAGCTTAACCAGAGAGAGCATTGCTGGTCAATGTGCAGTCCACCCGTCTAGCCAAAAACCCCGCATGACCACCTTCGCTGGCCCTTTTTCCTGCCACGACCTCAAGGATCCATCAGTACCTCAAGGATCCATCAGTACCGTTATCGGGGCAGCCGCCCCCGCAAGCTGCTAGCCAGGCCGCGTCGCACATGCTCAGTAGCCCCACGTAGTCGTAGTTAGAAACTGCAAGTTGAAAAGCTGGAATAAGTAGGACACTTGCCTCACACTTCTTCTTTCTCCTCCCACCCCTCTCCTGTACGTTCTCTCCCGGGGCACCTCGACCCTCTGCGCCCTGCAGAGCATCCCTGGATGTCCAGGCAAGACTGGGCGAAGTTTCTGAGTGGCCCTTTGTTTAGGTGATGTCATCAGACCTGGACCCCCACCAGCCTCACTCCCCATCCCGACCAGAGATGGCTCACTTCGGATCGAGGGTTGCCTACATCTCATCATCTCGCGGATCTGCTGTAATATAAGACAACAGCTTTTAACTGTGTATATAACCCATGATTTTGGTTTTGCTTTGTTTTTGTTTTTCTTGATGGTTTCCCTTCCCCTTCTCTCTCGCCCCTTCTCCTTTGAAATCTCTTTGAATCACATTTAGTAGTGATTTTGACTTAGTCCAGTAGTCATATAGCTTTAATAGCTAGTTAAAAGCTAACCATAGTATAATTGTTATATTAAGGTATTATTTTCTTCTTTAAGAACTTTTTTTTTTGCTCGTTTCGATTCTGTTCTCACTTTTAAAGGATGCTGAGATGGTAATATTACTCTCAATATTTTGGTACCAATTCCGAGACTGTGTGGATTTTCACGTGCGACTGGAGCACACCGGGAAAGCGCAGCTGTGACGCGTGCAGGGGCGTGGGCTTCCCCGTTCTGCTTTGCGTTGTGTAAGAAGTGGGATGTCGTAGGCTAAGTAAGAGCAGACTGTAGCAGCCCTTTTTCGCGTGACGTCTCTTTGTTGACCTAAGTATATCTATTTTCGGCAATAAGGTAAGGACACCCACGTTTCGCGTGTCCTCCTTTTCTATAAGTGCTTTTTTTTCTGTTGAAAGAGGTGATATTATAAGGTTTTTTGAAATTGTGAATTCTAAAAAAAAAAATGTTGTAAATACAATTCCATTAACTACATAGAAACTATTAAGAAAGAGAGAATCAAAAATATTTTTGTGAGGGAGTCGGTCCCAGGCAGCGCGATGCTCTGTGGAAGGAGGAGGGAAAGGAACGCGAAGGCGAAGGGAGCAGGTCGTGGACACTGTAGACCACCCAGCTGCCGGGACGACTCTGGGGGGCGTGAGGAGACCGCTGAGCCCCCGCCGCCTGTGTGATAGACCTAACACTTAGTGTCGCAGAGTCGCACCAGCGTACTAACCTCCCGTCTGTGCACAGCTCCAAATGTTACCGTCTAGTTAGATTTTTATTTAAAATACGAAAAACTGCTTTTCCCAAGACTTTTTTAAAAACAAAGCTACAATTTTAATATTTAACATATTTAAAGTTTCAAAGCACACCTGTTTGGCTTGGGTAGGGCGGGGTGGGGAAGACATCCTTTTTCAGTCTTAATTTTTAAATATTTGATCATTTTTCTATTGTCCAATCATTTCAGCACCTCCGAAGGTCCCTAGGACCCTTTGCCTCTCTTCTCCCCCTGCCCCTCACCTGCCCCCAGCTCTGGGGGCTCCCAGGCCGGCAGTTGGATAAGCCTGCATCAGTGAAACCTTTTCTCCATTCACTTTCTATTTACAAATTAGGAAAGCAACCTTTTGGTTTATATATTATTTTTAATACCTCAGTGCTGCAAGTATCACCAGAGAGGCTATGGAATAATTTTTTTTTAATTTATTGTAGATGTAAACAGAATTTTAAAAATAAAAAGTATAAACATGGCTGCACTGTGACTGGTGGGAAAAACTGACAGTTTCCTGTTTGCACATGTGAACATTTGGCTGTTATAATATATGGTCCTCGGTTGGGGAAAGATACTTATGATGAAGGATATTTTTTAATTTAACTTTTTTTTTAATATTGGTAATAGGCCGGCAACAGCAACTGTAGAAGTACAACTCAATAGATGGCATTAAAACATATTGTAGTGTGGATATATATTTTTTTCTTTTTTAAAATGTGATATTGCCGTTTTATTAATATTTTTTAAATTGTTACGTTTATAAATTTGGTACTTAAGGCACAGCCAGTATGAGACACTGAATGCGACATTTATTATAAAGAGCTGCTGCACTCCTATTTTTATAAATTTTACTAACAAAGTAGACTAATGTAGACAGACGTTCGCGGACATGGTAGCTCAAATGCATCTTCAGATGAAAGGGCTCCAAACTGCTAACTCAGCAAGAAGGAAGCCTTTTTCAATTCTAATTAAACACCACCATTTAAAAATAATCATGTTCTTTGTTTTTTCCAATAAAAGATTAGGTTGTTGGGTGAGATTTTTTTTGTTTGTTTTTTTCTTTCTTTTTTTTTTTTTTTTAATTTCCAAAAGACCAGGTTAAGGGGGAAAAAAAAAGGGCGCTTTAAAAATATCCAAACTTGTTCAAGGTGAAAAAAAATAACAAAATAGACATTTTCTTTTAAGAAAAAAGAAAGAAAAAAAAGACAATAAATTCCCGGAAATTCAGTGTCTAGACTAGGGACTCTGACTACCATTCGTCCATGTCGGTGACGTTACTGTACACCCTGCCCTCTCCGCACCCCCGTCACCTCATAGAAGACCCTCTGTTGATCGCTGTCTGTTAATAATGTATAAAATGGCTATCTTGTAAGCGTGCTGTCCTGGTACTAGTGTAGTGACTTTTTTTCTTCTCTTTCTTCTAGTACATATTCATAGGTATAACGTAATTAAGGTTTAAAAATTTAGACATAGTTATTCAGATTTAGGACCAGTAAGGATAGAACTTTCTCTTATTTATGGAAAAAAAAATGCTAATGATTTTGGGGCAGTTTTTTCCTTTCATTTTTTTTTTGTTGTTGTTTTCAATTTCAAGTTTTAATTTTACTTTTCGCTGATCTGATGTGGTTTCAACTAACCCAAGGTCTCACGATGTTCAAATGTCGGCAGACTCGACGGCATTTTGTAGATTCCCGCCCCCCCCAACGGTGAAGGGGTGTGCCATACTACCTTAAATGCTAATGCTAGATATGCAAAACTGGATTTTTTTAATTTATTTTTTAAAAGAGGGAGGCATGGTATATTAAAATGATTTTACTAAGAGAAAAACATATTTTTTTAAGAATGCTCAGAAGAAATTGATAATCTGTGTGAGTATGTTCTAGATGTTTCTAATACCTTTTGAGGAGGCCCAGTAGCCCATAGCACAAATCTCGTGGAAATCGGACACGTTTTAATGTGGCTACCTAGGTTGAGGTTCACATTAGTCCCCCCACCCATCTAGAAGTCCATCCGGAAAGATTTTTGTCAGTTATGTTCACACTGACGCCCGGCCTTGTCTCGGTTTCAGTTAAGCTCCATGGCGAACTCGGGGACCACCCTTCGCCTTCCCTGCGGGGAGAAACCCTCTCGGCTGATGGCTTTTCCCCGGAATCATAAAAGAGCCACCGGGTGACTTTCTGGCTTCCAGATCCATCTGCCTGGGACCCCCAAACTCCTCTCCTCCCAAGCAGAGGAGAGTGAGGGCACTGGCCCCTGGACCCATTCTGGCTTCTGCCCAGACGTGGAGCGGATGGGGGTGACCGAGCTTTTGGTCTCCTGTCCAGGAGCTTCTGCGCACCTGGTTTGGGGCCTTCCTCACACACCCATTGGGAAAACCAAACAGCCTCTCACTCTGTCCCAGTCGCTCGTTGGCTTGATTCAAACGAAGCCCTGACAAGGCCTTTGCGTTTCTATTCTTCCTTCATAACCTTCATCTTAATTTGAACTCGTAGCTTGGACTTTAAGGTAGCATGGCTCTGTTGCTGTCAATTTAATGTCTCACTGCACAGCAATGCACAGCCAGTGAGTGTTACACACATCTTACTAGACTAGTATAAAAATCATTGGGTAATTGTCGGTTCTAATGACCTGAAAGGTGTTCAGTTTTTTGTTTTCAGTTCTCCTTTGATTTGGAGGAGGGGGGAATCTTTTTTTTTTTTTTTGGTTGTTTTTCATTTGGGGATTTTGAGAAAAAATTTGTTTGGGTTCCAAATAGAAAAACAAAACCCATTTTGATCTTTAGTGCAAACGAGGGCTAGGGACTTAGCCACCACCACACTGCTTCATTCTGCCATTCACTCACTGCAGCATCATCAAAAATAAAGCAATATAGTTTACTACATTTTTTTATTGAAGGTCAGCCATGCTTTCTGTATTATATTGCATATGAAATTGTTTACAAAAGAAACACTAACTCATCCTTCTCTTTATTGGTTGGGACTGGCACGCAGGGACAGAGGGAGACGGGGCTAGGTGGGGAAGGGAGGGGTCCTTTTTTTTTTTTCTTGAATGTGCTTCACCAGCCAGACTACCTTCCCAGGAAGGCAAAAGCAAGGGGGGAGCAGAGGGACAGATGCAGGCAAGCACACTGAACAGACACTGGCGGGCCCCCCACCCTTACCCTGAGCAGCAAAGCAGCAGAAGTCAGCTCAGCCCGGACCTGGGCAGACACTACACAAGGAAACGCTGTACGTTAAGCAATACTTTAAATACTGTAATGTGTTTGTTTCCTTTTCCTTCCTTTTTTTTAACCAAAAAAAAAAAAAAAAGTAAGTAAACTAACACACAAAGAAATACGGATAAAAACCCACCCCTCTGGGGAAGCAACCTTAATCCAAACACTTGGCTCTCAAAACTATAATCAGAATGTATTGTCTCGGACAGGATTTCATTCCCAGGAAGCAGGGGCAGGAGCGGGGGATGGGGACTGCGAGACAAAAGGTCCAGAGCCTCCCTAGCAGGCGCTCTGCTGCCGTATCTGTACATACTGTACCATCCCGTGTGGAGTCTGTGAGTGTCCTCTTGAGTAGCGTGGGCTAGCCAGTCTGCCATTCATGGTGTGGTGTAAACTCGGAATTCCGTATGTAATAGGGTACAAGTCTAAGCGTTTCATGTGGACATCAATGTATCTAAATAAAACTTTCCCTAGCACTGTGGCTGACCTCACCCTTACTTTTATACTTTAGTATGAAACTGATGACAACTTTGGTAGTGAGTATTTTTTTTATATATATACATATATATGTATCTATATATATATATATCTCAAGCATCTTTCAGGTCTTTGTGTGTGGCTTTCTTAAAGCCCTGTTGTAAAAAATTACTATGTGGATGGCAGTCTCTCACATCACAGATGTGGAAAGTATAATTTTATATTTGTATTTTCAAATAAATAAGTTTGTGAAAGGTTTCCATCCTCTACTGTGGTCCAGAAATCAATGTGTTTGTCTGACAAAAAAAAAAAATAAAATAAAATAAACTGTTTTGAACAGAGTTGTTTGGTGTTCTTTCACCTGCAAAGTCAGGGAGAGCTGTGTTTGGTTTGGGGCTGGGGGCATCGCCCAAAACACCTGCCTCCCCTCTCCCCCAGCAAGAATGCAGGTTGCTGGGCCTCTGACAGAAAAGAAGCCCTTTCCCTGTCCTCAGGGACTGTATGGGGCTTTTGTCTTTAAATCCTTACCCGAGGATACTTTATTTTAGAGAGAGAGGAAGGGAGAATGAGAGAGGAAGAAACATCACTGACCAGGATTGAACCTGCAACCTTTTGATGCATGGGACTGTTGATGTATGCACAGGCCCTTTTAATGCATGGGACAATGCTCCAGTGCACTGAGCCACCCCCAGCCAGGGCATGGGACTGTTTGTATGAAGTGATTGAGAGCAGGTGAGCGCAAACACCAAAGGGCCTGTGAAGTCACAGACTCAGGCAGGGGAAAGTGCGCCAAGTGCGTCGAAGGAGCGCGGCGGCTCTGGGGGTTGCCGGCCTCCGCTCTCGTTATCCACAGTCTGGTGGAGAAGACACCTGGCCAAACGCCATGACCCTCAAGTAGGGGTCTGAAAGGGTATCCAAAAGGCCAGTCTACCTTCAAGGAGTTTAAAGTTTTGCCTAATGAAAAGAATTTTATAGAATCACAAAATTAAATAAAGGTGTAGAAGTAGATCATCTATGATACTTGCCCCTTCTTGCTATCAAGTAAGTGAGAGAAGAGAAAAAAATGGAGACACAGATGGTAGAGGGCAAGCCCCGAGACCTACCCGGTGGTAGCAGCCAAGCCATTATCTGAACCAGAGATTCCTTGGCTTCTAAGCCCTGGAGATAGTGAGCCGGGCTGAGAGGCCTGCGAAGGGTGAAGCGGGGGCCTTGGGTACAGGCCTCAGCCCCGGGGTATGGCCTCTCTGGTCGCCCCTCCTGTTTCCTGTCCCCTGCCTATTCCACCTCTATTTTATGGGCACTTCTGCTACACAGAGGGCCAAGAAGAGACGTTGGAACATGTCCATCTGTCCACCTTTGATCCAGTCTAGAGACAGGAGAATTGGGTTCCAGGCATAATGTCTAATGTGCTCACAGGCAAAGCCACAACACTCTGGCAGGGGTGTCCCACCTGTGGCCCGAGGGCAGCATGTGGCCCAGGAGGGCTCTGAATGTGGCCCAACCCAAAATTGTAAATTTACTTAAAACCTTTTTTTGGTTCATCAGTCTTCATTAGTGTTTGTGTATTTAATGTGTGGCCCAAGACGACTCTTCTTCCAGTGTGGCCCAGATACACCAAAAGGCTGGATAGCCCTGCAGAGTGTCTTGGGGAACTTGGGGGACGAGGGAGTGCAGTCCCTGCTACCCCATGGAAATGAAAGACCAGTGCAGGCCGCTTTGAGAAATTCCTTCCAGGAATTCTGAGGCAGGTGAGTCAGAGACCTGAAAAAAGGTCATCTGCCACTCGAAAGGGACTGGCCCAGAGAGGGTCTGAGACTGGATGAGTCACCCATGGCCCGGTGAGTCCTTCAAGTGACATGCGACCGTCTGCACTTTAATGTTCAAGGAGGGGTAGGTACCTCGCCTGGCCTGCGTATGGCTGCTCATGGGTGGAATCTGAGATCTGGACTCCAGGACACACCCTGCCCCTGAGTCGGAGGCTGGTGACAAATGTCAGTATTGGTGTGGAGTGCCTGGCTCGGGGGAGGGGACGGGATGTAACCTCAGAGCTCACCTGAGACAACAAAATGTACCCAAAGAGGCAGAAAAATGCCAATCTAGAGGAAAGCCTAACTTCCAAAGAAAAACTGAACAAGTAGAAAAATCAGCAAAAACGAGAGAAAGCCAAAGTAGCAGCAGCAAAGTTAGGACAGACAGAGGCACAGTAAGCAAAGTGCGCATGAAGGGATGCTAGCCAAGGGCTCTGTCACTACCCGGGGAGGAATCTACTGCATTTTCGAAGTGTTCAGAAAAAACCAAAACCACTTCGATGATACGGCTGAAAATAAAGGTGGCAAAGAAAAAATAAGCAAAACTATTGAAATGCCAATATCAGAGAGGATGGACTTTATCATTAAAGTTCCCTCAAAGGATATTCTGTATTGACCAAAGACACGATATAGACGTGATAAACCCCATGCCTTGATTAACAGAACTAAACAAATCAGAAACTTATCATTTCAAAGAATTTGAGAACAAAATACAATTACAGACTTTAATATACTTAAACTAGACGTGTTTAACAGACAAAGCTAAAGACAAGAATTGGATCACGCAATTAGTAAGTGATCGTCAGACTATACACAGAATCTTTAAATAGATAACATTTTTTCTTGTATATCCATGAACATACAAAAAGCAATCCAATACTTGGGGAAATGATGAGTAAATATTAATTAGTAATGATTAATTATTGAATGATAGCAGTTATACTCATGGATTCAAACAATTAGCAATTTTGTAGTCCATGTTACGTTGTAATCAATAAAATTAGAAATAATTAAAATGTGGCTATAACCATTATAATTGCACAGAAATTAAAGACCAATTCTGTACATCCTTGGATCAAAGAGGAAAATCTAAAAAATACAAATTGTCTAGAAAGCAACAAAAAGCACGTTACACCTGAACCTGTAACGTACAGCAAAAGCCATAAAATGCAGCTTTAATTGTTTTCAATGGAAAAAAAAAACATTTTTTCAGCAGAAGAACTTACCATCTTGGGGTATCAAATGGCACCTAAACTAGAAAAAAGAAATTGATAGAAGCTGGATTTTTTAATAACTGAAAAAATATGCAAATCACCCCAAATAATAGGGGAAAGAACAAAAATACAATATAAGGAATAAGAAAGGAGACATAACCACAGGTAACAGAAAGAAAAGAATATTAATATTTTTGCCATTAATATTCAATGGCAACAAATCCAAAAAGTTACAAGAATCAGAAAATTTCCTACCAAGTATCAATTGCTAAAACTGGTAAGAAGTAGAAACCACAATAAACTTACTACCATAAAAGATATTGAAAGGGTAATTAAAGATCTAATATCAAAAAACAGACTGGGTATGGCCCTGGCTGGGTGGGTCCGATAAACTTACTACCACAAAAGATACTGAGAGAGTGAGAGAGAGATCGATCAGTTGCCTCCTGCATGTGCCCAAACCAGGGATCAACCCCATAGCCTAGGTATGTGTCCTGACCAGGGGCCAAACCTGCAACCCCTTGGTGGGCGAGATGACGCTCCAATGAATTAAGCCACCGAGCCAGGGCAAGATCACATTCTTCCTGAACAGAAAGATCTAGTCGTAAATGTCTGTGCTCCCAAATTTTACATATACTATATGTAAAACATAATTCCAAGTAAAAATCCTCACAGGTTTTGTTTAATTATTTAAACAAATAAGTTATATGAAAGAAGAAACACCCTTAACGTAGCAAGAAAACTATTAAAAAGAATTAGAAAGGTTATCGGCATCACCAGGTGTCACGACTCCCCTCTCACTTGGCTCTCATCAGTGTGGCAGAGGGTACAGGAAAAGTCAAATAGATCGGCGGAAGAGAATAAGTAATCCAGAAATAGAAAAGTGAGAATTTAATACTGTACGATAAATGTACTGAGGAACTGCATTTCATTGAAAAAGAGTGGATTACTTACTGTATGGTACAAGTACAACTGGCTTTCCAACCAGAGAAAAATAAAAGCTGACTTTCAACCTACATTATTCATAAAATAAATTCCAGGCAAATCAAGGATTTACATGTAAAACAATAAATTTCTTGCAAGAAAAATCTGTGCCAGTCCTGCGTAATTGGCACTTTGAGCTGAAGTCAGAGGCCTAGAAGCTATGAAAGAATATATCTAACATCATAAAAATATTATAACACTAAAAGACTTTTCGCATGACAAGGAAACTTAAGAGAAATCAATGACAGGTGGTAGGCTGATGAAGGAGAGAGGGAATGTTTGTCACGCAGAGCTCTTGGGAACTGACAGGGACAGGACCGAGGCAGCCCAGCAGACAAAGCAGGTAAAGGATGGAACAGGCGATTCGTGGGAGAGCCGGTCCACGTGGCTCCAAGCAGGAAGCCTGGAAGCGTGCTCAAATCCACACACAGAGTGAGAAACATTCGTCTGGCAGAGCGTGCAAAAGGCTGTGTTGCCTGCTGCTGCGAGGAGAAGGGTGCTCCTCTATCGCTGCTCAAACTGTGGTGTTTTGGTCCAGTGGGGAAAGCTTGTCTGGAAGTTTGAGGGGCTTTCCCCGCTGGTTCCTCATCGGTGTCATCTGAGATCGCCTGATCACAGGGGCATTTGTGGGAACTCTCCCACTTTCAGTCTTGTCGTAGGGAGAAATGACTATAAGCTTTTTTCTGAATGTTTTGGTAGTCTCCTCCCCTCAAGTCTAAGGAGTATGTCCACGCACCAAGCCTTCTCTGCTTTAGCCATTGTGGCCGAAAATATTATAAAGACCCTTTCCCCAGGATTCTTTTCACTTCTAGTTAGCCAATCCGTTTTTCACTGGTGACCAGAATTGATTTCAGTGAGGCCAGACTGGTCGTTTCCTCTGCCTCCTGGGAGACTGAATTGATGGGCAAGGAGAAAGCAACAGTTGGAACGGACACTTCTTTGACAGCATGCTTCCCTCGTCTGCAGACGCCCTCTGCCAACCCTCCAAAGGGGAATGGGAACCAGGGAGTCCCCCAGGGGAGGGGCAGGAGCCTGTGGCTGTCCCAAGCAGCCTAGTGCTCCCCCTGCCCTGGCCACCCCTCCCTCAGGGCTCGGTTTAATTGCTGTGAGGTATGGATGGGCACTCTGAGAAGGGAGCCTCCCAGCTCAGCAATCATCACTGATTAAAAACTAGTTACAAAGCCATGAAGATGGAATCCTGCACTAACCAAATGACCCTGTCCATGGCCAAGCCCAGATAAATGGCAGTGATTATGAGAGCATCACTTATAACGTGGGCAAACATTAATGGCTGTTTGAATTTCTGGGAGATTTACGGAGTAAATCTGGACAGGACGCCAGCTTTGCTTCCGGTCCAGATGCGCCTGTATTTACGGGTTTCTGTGGACCCACGACCTACCCAGAGCGGCCCAGCTCTGCTGAGCTTTCAGGTGGGTCTAATCTGGATACACTGGCCTGTGTGAAGGTGCAGTGCATTATGCCGTCAGTCTTCAGAGACTCTGAATTAGCTCAGCTACACGTAAGGCTGAAACCATCCTGAATGTGATTTAATCTGTCTTTAATGATTCACAAGGCGCTTTGAAGTCTTGCGCTAATCAGAGTCATGGTTATGAATATCAGAACTTGATATCGAAGAAGTATAAAAGGGCCCGTAAAAGAATTAGGTGAAGAGTCCTGTGCAGCGAGGGCAGGAGGAAGAGTGGAGAGGGGGGAGGGGAAAGACCCCTCTCTCCTACTGGCCTAACCGAACCTGTGCGGCGGTAGCCCGCTTCACTGAACAGCCCTAAGAAAAGTCGGCCCCGCCCACTCCCGCTCCTCCCAGGGAGAGTTTGGTCTTTGCAAGTTTGTGTCTCGGTTGCACAGACCTGGGGTGTTGGGGGGGGGGGACTCGTCTGGCCCAGGAAAGGCTCAAGGGCCCAAGACACAGTCCCCCTTAATAGGTAAAAGAGAAATGAACGGAGATGTAAGGTGAGGGGGGAGGGGAAAGACAAGGGCTGGTGAAAGCTGAGTTCAGGAGAAAGTGTAGAATGTTCGTGGGCAGCTGCCATGATTGGGGAGAATGTGTGCTGGTGTACATGTGTACACACGTGTGTGGGGGGGGTGTGTGTACCTGTGTATGGAGTGAAGCTAACAGCACTGCCTCGTCAGGTGGCTGTAAGTTCTAAGAAGCCCACTCTGCTCTCTCTCCCTTTCTAGGGAAAGAGTTTAAATAGAATCACCAACTGGAATTTTTGTGAAACCCTTCAGGAGAGACTGAAATTGCCTTTCAATAATTTGGGGCCGTAGGTACTTCCTCAACACACCCCATGTGGAAACAAGGGCAAGAAGCAACAAGGCCTGGCTTTTTCCTGTTTTTGTAACAATGCTGTTTAGGACCAGAGACCCTTTCTAAGCCCCGCAGAGGTGACACCCATCAGCAGAGTCAGGCAGCTGGTGCTGGGCCAGCCCGGGGGGTCAGCTGGAGACCACCTGAAGCCTTCGCCTCGACCCTCCACCCTCGCTCACCCAGACCTGGAGGGAAAGAAGGGGCTTGATCGCTGGGGCAGGGGCAGGGCAGTGGGGCAGCTCCTGCAGCCCCAAGGAATAAAAAACCGAATTGCTCTGAGTCTGAGTCATAGGGGCAGCTGCCTTTACCGCCCCAGGAACCAGGCCTGAAAAGTGGGGCCGTGCACACCGGCTGGGGTGGTAAGGCAGTCAGCGTGGGAATCCGGGGGCGGAGATGGCCAAGGGCTCCGTTACTCTGTGGAAGTGCAGGCCAGGGCGATTTGCCAGATTTTCTCGGAAGCCCCCATCCCATCCTGCTCCACGCCTGCCTGCACCAACCCCCACACCACCCGTCGATGGCTCTTGTGTTTAAAGATGTGAGGAGCTCACAGTGTGTCCCAGACTCCTCTGCGGATTGGGGATCTGCCTCCATGGCCCCCATTTTTGAACCCTCAGCTGGACTATTGCAATGGCCGCCCAGTGGCCTGGCCCCAACCCTCCCTCGGCAGCTGCCAGAGTGGGCATGCCGCACTACAAGCCTGGCCCTGGCCCTGTCCCCTCGTCGGGGCCCCCTACCCTCAAAGAGGTCCTCCACGTGGACGCTGAGCAGACAGGGCCAGAGCTGCGGATGCTGCAATGGGTGGGACAGTCCTGCACGAGGCCCGTGTGTCCTGGGTCCCACACATGACATTCACGTGGGTGAGAAAGCAATCTGTAATTATCTGGGCCTTTTGTCTAATTTTATCTGACGGTCAACTGAAAGCATTTTTTTTTTGGCACATTTTCAGTATACGAGAACTTTGCAACAGTACAGTGACCGTGTAAATGGAGAGAAGAGCGTGCTTTGTGCCGTTCAGAACCTAACCGAGTTATTCACCAACTCAGAAAATGAAGTCACCCACAGCAATGGCCCTCAGTCAGCCTGCGCCGTGGCCCCTTTGTGGTGACTCACACGCAGGAGCATGTGACCACTTCCTGTGTCCCCCCGAATGTTTATGTATTAAAAACATACTATTTCACATAAACTACTTACCCTCCACTCCTCCTTTATATTCTAGAATAAGCATTTTACTGAAGTTCTTTGACAGTTCATTTACACATAAGTTCTAATTTTCTAGATTTCCTTCCAGGGCACTGAACAGGCTGCTATCCTGTGTTTTCATACACGGGGAGGCCAAGTCTGACCACTTTCACGAGGCTGCTGCTTAGAGCTTGTCCAGGCCCCAGACCCTTCTGACCCGGCCCCCATCTGTAGCTCCAGCCTCACTACCTACCACCCCCACTACCTATCATCCCTTCTTCAGCCGGGGACCCTGCACTCCAGCTACCAACAGCAATACAACAGCCGGGAAACACTGCACAGGTCCCCCTGTCCCTGTGGTTGACTGGCCTCCCACCCCACACTGCCCAAAGCCACCATGTGGGTGTTATGCCTCACAGACCATGCCCATGACAGGAGGACAGACTGGCTCCACCCACCCGAGTCCTCACTCCCCCCGCCAGGGAACTGGGACTCCACTGCTGGGTCTGCGAGGGAAGCACCCAGGAAAGCAAGTGCTCTTCTGGGAAGGTCTTGAGTGTGTGACAGGTATAGTGTGTATGATCACCATTTCGTAGTTGCACTCCTCTTGGTAACAAATTGCCTTACAATTAGAGAGACCCCAGAGAGTCACACGCTCAGGCTGAGTCACAGTGGGCTCAGGATAGAAGTGCTCCCCCTCTAGCTCCAGGGCCACCTTCCCCACCCACCCTCTTACACCCCCGGGGCCCTCAGCGCTTGTCAACTTGCTGGGCAGACAGGCCGAGTTGGCAACAACCAGATGTCCAAGCGTCCAGTCCGCTGAGTTTGACAGGTTCACTACAAACTTGCTTCTTTTAACTGTTCAGAAAATGTTCAGCAATCCACATCTAAGGAAGCCACTTTAATGGCTGTTGAAGGTCACTGTGGAGTGGAGTTTCCCACTGTTTACGTCAGCCTCGTCACAACAATAGGTGAAGGTGGCTGGGGCAGACGGGACTCTGAGGGACTCTGAGGGCAGAGGCTGTTTCGAGTCAGCACGCCGCTCAGCCTGAGGGTCCAGCCTGGACAAAGCCTGAAAGGCAGACCCAGTGGAGACTGGGCCGTGGGCTGGGAGAGCACAGAGTGAAGAGAACGCTGGCGAGAGGCGTCTGAAGACCCCAGAGCCCTGGCACCCAGCTCCCTGCAGACCGGCGCAGCCTGCCCACCCACCCAGCTCAGAGGAGTTGGTTGTAACCAAGTGTCAGGGCTTCACTGCAGACTTGGAACAAAGGGGCTACTTCCACGAAAGCCAGTTCCGAGATCTCGTCTGTGGTGGGCACATTCGGAGCAGAAGGGTATCTAGTCGGGGTGGAGGGAGAGCTGAGCGGGCAGATGTAACTTCCCCGCGGGGCTGTAGGTCTTGTTCTGTGGACGACTAGATACACAATGGTCATCTTTCACCGGGAACTGCACTAAAATCCGTACGGAGGAGACGGGTGTGAAGGGGCAAACTGGGCCAGTCTGGTGAGGCCGGTCTTTGGTGAATTGGTCATGGGGCATGTCGACACAAAAACGAGGCATCATAAGGCTTTCCTGAGAGCTGGCAGATGAGGGAATCCAGATCGCTGTTGAGGAGTTAAATTATAAGATGTGGTGTCGCCAGAGAGATGCATCGTTTAGCCATGAAAGCGTAGAACCAAGGACAGTCTTGGGGCCACTGTTCCTCTCGTGGGCGGAGGAAGTCTCAACAAGTCGATTCCAGTGTTGAAGGTGGGGACAGAGCTCCTGCAAGGTAGTGGTGGACGCAGGTTTTGAGGCCACAGCTTCCTAGCGTTCTTGTCCTACGCTCCCACCTTCCCCACTGAGCAACAGGTACAACAGCCTCATCCTTGATGCAACTGAATACATGCTCCATCCAGCTCCCCTTGTTCTGATTCAAAACTTGCCAAGCAACCGTCTGGTATATATATATAGTCTGGCCTCCCTGGTAGTCCTGCATGACGTCCCTGAGCTGGCCCTCCATTTTGTGTGCTCAGGGTGGCAGCTGAGAAAGGTCCACTCCTGGGGTGCTAATGAAACTAGGCATGCGACCCTGCAAGCAGATGGGAGTAAATTCCATAAGGCACTGCATGCCTGCCTGAGGGGCCTGTCCGCCGCCCCATGGGGAGGCCCCCCTCACCTGCCCCCTCATTTGGTGCAGTGCTCACTCGTACCCCTGCATTTGGGGTTACATGTGTTCCCCACCCAGCCCCGAGGCAGGTCCCACTTACTCGGGTTGTGTCCCCAGCACCTAGAACCCTGCAAGCATGCAGGCCGGCTGGGAACAGTTCCTGACACGTGGGAGACCCTCAGTGAAAAAGGACAGAGTGAGCGGAAGCATGGACCATCTGGCCTTCTTGCCACTCTCGTGGGTGCAGCTCCCGCCCACACCCCCTGAAGCCTGTCCTGATGCTTCGGGCCTGCTGATGGCTTTCAGAATTCCCATCTCCTGGTTCTTCATAACCTGAGTATCTCTGTCTGTTGTGTCCCATGTCCTGCACCACATGGGCTTTGGAAGCCGCCACCCCTGGGTCTAAAGCCAGCATTTGTGACCTTGAGCAAGAACTTCTCTGTACCCTCCGCTGCTCCTTCTGTTAACTGGGAATCATGCAGCCAAGGATTCCACACCCCACGTTGGTTTTTCTATAGTCACAACAGGCTTTGTGTGAGAAAGAAAGGGCATGGAAGGCAACCATTTTCCAGAATCTTCCACCAAATGGTCCTGAAATACAAGCTCCTCCTGCCCCACTGCTCCCTCGCCGCCCTGCCCCCCCGCCCCCCCACCACCGACATGAGACATGTTGAGCCGCACTCCTGCAAAGAATCAAAGGGCCCTTTATTTGCCTCGTTTCTTCCCCTCTCCTCTCCCAGGAGTCTCCAAGGTGAGCCAACTTGGCCTGACAGCTTCAGAGCCCGTCTCCTGCTCGGGGAGGGGCTGGCCCTCCATCTGGAGCAGAGAAGGACGTGAGAGTTGCACAAAGCAGATCCGTGCCCGAAACCCAGCTCTCCCGCCCCCTCCCACCGCACAGCAGCTGGCTTCCAGGGGAATCAAGTGACAGCCAGACGCCAGGGAACCGAGCTGGTGGGGCCAGTTCTGTGGAGTGATGTGTAGCAACAGAGAAGCCTGGGGTCCCAGAGCCCAGCAGGGACCCACAGAGGGGCAGGCAGGCTAAGGGGACTGTGGCCTGCGCCCCCTGCTCCAGGGGGTGCCGTCAATTGTCTCCCTGTTCCCTGTTCCCACGAGAATTCTGGAAGCTGCAAATGACCTATTGTCGTCTTCCTGGGCACAAGGTGGATTCTGCCCACGCAGGGCCCCGCTTTCCCTTGGCACACAGCAGCCTCCACTCTGGGTGCCCGCCCGCCCCTCCCACTAATGCCTCCCTGGCTCCCAAACACATCATGCACTTCCGGGTCTGTGTTCTGTGGCTTCCTCTGCCTGTCACATCCTGCAGTGTCCTGCACCCTGCTGACCTTCCCCACAGCTCTGGGTCTTGGCCTCCCTAAAAGACTCTGGGCGATGGATGTCGAGACCCCGCCTCCGGGGGGCGCCAACCCCCCGGGCACAGATCCCGCAGCTGTTAAAAGGGCTGACCCTCTGAGCCCCTCGAGGACACGAGGACACGAGTGGCCTGTGTCTCCTATTTCGGAATTCCAAGCTCCTAGCACAGAGACTCGTTACTTTTTACTTTTTAAAAAAACTCGACCTTTTAATAGGCATTCAAGAAATATGTGTTGAATTTAATAGAATTTGGTAGAAGATTCATTTTTTTCCAAAACAAATCTCACCTGATTAGGATTATACTAGAATTTGCCTATGGATGAATTATGCATATGTAGTTTGCTCTTTTCTCTTTTTCTTTTTTTTTTTTCCAGAGGGTGAGTAGAGTGGGGTAACAGCTTTACTGAAATATAATTCAGCCCTGGCTGGTGTAGCTCAGTGGATCGAGTGCCAGCCTGCCAATCGAAAGGTCGCCAGTTCAATTCCTGGTCAGGGCACATGCCTGGGAAAATGCAAGAGGCAACCAATTGATGTATCTCTCACATATTGATGTTTCTGTCCCTTTGTCTCCCCCTCTCTCTAAAATTAGATAAATAAAATCTTTTTTAAATATTTAATTCATAAGCCATACAAGTCACTCACTTACTTTGCAGTGTCTAATTCAGTGGCTTTGTGTCTCTGCACGGTGTTGCGCAGTGGCCACCACAGCCAATTTTAGAGCATTTCAGCACCCAGAATGCACCCATTAGCGGTCATTCTCCATTCTCCCCACATAGAGACTTCTTCGGCCCTCTGGGGCTCCTGCACCCCGTCCCCGGACTCCTCCGTGCCCCACCTGGATGCCAGCTGCCATGTGGACACTCCTCACCCTGATCAGGCTCCCACACCCCTGCTGGGCTGCCGCTGCTGCTGCCTCCCCCTTCCCCAACCCAGGCTCCCAAACCCACCACTCGCCAATGCAGCAGCTGCCTCCCCTGCACTCTGACCCTCTGCGCCACCTCACACAGAGGCTCTCTGCACCCTGCTTGGGCTCTGACACCCCCACAGGGACCCATTCTTACCCACTCAGTCCCAACACCTTGGACTGCGTGATGTGTACGTAAGTGCCACCAAGGCCGCACCCCCCAACCACCACCCTGTCTCCACACAGACACCTAACTTACTTATTGAAAAGACTGGGTTCCTGGTCCTAGAGTCTCCTCACAGCTGGAGTTTTGCTGACTGTGTTCCCACAGTGCCCTTCAGTATGCCTTTCCTTCTCCATCACAAGAAGCCAATCGTTTGATCTAAGATCTGATAAAATTCAGGTCCCGCTTTCGCAGTAACGCTTCACAGGCAATGCTGTGTTCTTCCACCAGATAACATAGCTGGTTGTCCAAAATTTCCAGAGTAGCAAAATGATATTATTCTAATTCTATTTCTCACTCTCCATGTAGGAAAGGCGAGAAACCCTTGATTCTTTTTCATCATTTCCCAGTTTTCAAAAAAATTAGTAGGTTTTCTAACATCCTCCAAGAGTAATCAATGGCTTTCCCTTTTCTTTTCTTTTTAAACTGTATTATGAACCCAGGAATTGAAACAGTTTTTCCCCAAACTGCCAATGAGTAGGGTCAGTCATGGAAGAGATGGAATTGCATAGAGTACCTGAGAGACTGATGGATAGTTGGATATTTCAATCCATTACAACTATTGTTTTTATTGATGATCATATTGTCCCATCTTTGGTCAGTAGAAGCCTCGAAGTACTACTACCTAGTAATCTTTGATATGACAAGATATTCCAGGGTCATCTTTTACATTTTGTGTCCTAGAACTGGAATTCATCATTTCTCCAAAGAGCCTAGATCCCCATTTGAGGGATATTATTATTTAAAGACCATAATCTCATATGTAGCAGTGTTCACTGTTACGGGGTTAACAATGGCTCCCAGGTCTTTGTGCTGGATAGAAAATGGACAGAGCTGGACTTCTAGCCAAGATGGAGGCATAGGTGGATACACTTTGCCTCCTCACACAACCAAAAGAAGGACAACAACAAATTTAAAAACAAAAAAATGACCAGAACTGCCAGAAAACTGGACTGTATGAAAGTCCGACAACCACGGAGTTGCAGAAGAAACATTCATTCAGACCGGTAGGAGAGGCGGAGATGGGCAGCCCCAGAGAGGACACCCGGCAAGGCCACAGCTGGCGGACTGGGCAATCCCACATTTGCATGCAGATAAACAGGTAGGAAAAACTGAGGAGTGAGACAGACTATGCAACCCCAGGTTCCAGCACAGGAAAATAAAGCTTCAAAACCTCTGGCTGTAAAAATCTATAGGGGTTGCAGCAGTAGGAGAAGCTCCCAGCCTCACAGGAGAGTTTGTTGGAGGGACCCACAGAGTCCTAGAATGTACACAAACCCACCCACCCAGGAATTAGCACCAGAAGGGCCCAATTTGCTTATGGGTAGTGGGAGAAGTGACTGAAAGTTGGTCGAGAGCTGAGCAAGTGGCATTGTTCCCTCTCTGATCCCTCCTCCACATAGAGCGCTAAAACGCAGTGAAGTGGGTTGCCCCGCCCTGGTGAATACTTAAGGCCCTACCCCTTACAAGGCATGCCAAGGCAAAGAAATATGGCCCACATGAAAGAACAGATCAAAGCTCCAAAAACAGAATTAAGTGATAAAGAGATAGCCAACCTATCAGATGAAGAGTTCAAAACACTGGTAATCAGGATGCTCACAGAAATGACTGAGTACAGACTCAAAATAGAGGAAAAAAGTGAAGGCTATGCAAAGTGAAATAAAGAAAAATACACAGGGAACCAACATGAAGGGAAGGAAACCAGGACTCAAACTAATTATTTGAAGCAGAAGGAAGAAATAAACATTCAACCAGAACAGAATGAAAAAACAAGAATTCAAAAAGATGAGGAGAGGCTTAGGAACTTCCAGGACAACTTGAAACATTCAAACATCTGAATCACAGGGGTGCCAGAGGAGAGGAGAAAGAGCAAGAAATTGAAAACTTAGTTGAAAAAAAAAGAAAGAATTTCCTTAATCTGGCAAAGGAAATAGACTTCCAGGAAGTACAGGAGCTCTTGGGTGCAAAGAAGTTGAACCCAAGGAAGTACACACCAAGGCACATTGTAATTACATTACCCAAGATTAAAGATAAGGAGAAAATCTTAAAAGCAGCAAGAGAAAAGGAGATAGTTACCTATAATGGAGTTCCCATAATACTACCAGCTAGCTGATTTCTCAAAAGAAACCTTGCAGGCAAGAAGGGGCTAGAAAGAAGTATTCAAAGTCATGAAAAGCAAGGACCTATATCCAAGATTACTCTATCTAGTAAAGTTATAATTTAGAATGGAAGAGCAGATAAAGTGCTTCCCAGAAAAGGTGAAGTTAAAGGAGTTCATCATCACCAAGCCCTTATGATATGAAATATTAAAGGGACTTATCTAAGAAAAAGAAGAGGATCAAAAATAGGAACAGTAAAATGACAACAAACTCACAACTACCAACAACTNGCTAGCTGATTTCTCAAAAGAAACCTTGCAGGCAAGAAGGGGCTAGAAAGAAGTATTCAAAGTCATGAAAAGCAAGGACCTATATCCAAGATTACTCTATCTAGTAAAGTTATAATTTAGAATGGAAGGGCAGATAAAGTGCTTCCCAGAAAAGGTGAAGTTAAAGGAGTTCATCATCACCAAGCCCTTATATGAAATATTAAAGGGACTTATCTAAGAAAAAGAGGATCAAAAATAGGAACAGTAAAATGACAACAAACTCACAACTACCAACAACTAAAAAAAAAAAAGAAGCTAAACAAAGAACTAAAACAGGAACAGAATCACGGAAATGGAGATCATATGGAGGGTTATCAGCAGGAAGTGAGAGGAAGAAGAATGGGGGAAAAGGTACAGGCAATAAGAAGCCTAAATGGTAGGTACAAAATAGACAGGGAGGTTAAGAACAGTCCAGGAAATGGAGAAGCCAAAGAACTTACATGTATGATGCATGGACACGAACGAAGTGGGGGAGGGGTTCCTGGTGGGATGGGGAGTGCAAGGCGGAAAGGAATACAGAGGAGAAAATAAATGGGACAACTGTAATAGCACAATCAATAAAATATTTTTTTAAAAAAGCAAATGGATGGAGCTGAAAAAATAACAGCACACCTCCCGAATTCACACTGGTATGCCCATTCAGATCCAGGGTGGCAGGGCTGTTCCGTAGCCTTATCAGTCCCAGAGCTGTGCGATTCTCTCTTTCACACTGAACATCCCAATTCTCAATAAAACCATCACAATTACTGACTTCCTTATCTCGCAATATACACCCAACAGCTTTGGATAACAATGACCAGCACTATCATCAACAAGCACATAGATAAACAATTTAAAAAATTTTTGCAGGTTTTTTGTTTTTTATAGTCAGGATGCCCTCAGCTTGCATTGATAATCAAATTCATTTGCCTTTAAGTCAAGTAGTTCCTCTCTGTGTAATTATGCTACCACCATACCGATCAATACATAGGTTTCTTTCTTTCATTTTGTTTTCACAATTTAGATTGTTTTTATTTCAATTTCATGGATTAGTTTCTTAAAATTTATAACTATAAAAACTATTTATATGGTTCCAAAGTCACAGATGCAAAACAAGTTATCCTAAAAGAGTCTTCAAATTCCATTCTATCATTATTTGAGCAGCTCCTACACATGCTCAGAGCAGTGTAAGCACCAGAAACCTGAGGTTCTTCTATGATATCAACACTCAGGCCACTTCTCAGTTATTCATATCAAAGTGTTCTGTAACTAGAATATAGGTTTGATGCTGTAGCAAAGACACTAAAATAACAGTCACACAGACTTCTCACTGACTTGTGCCAGTAAACCCTCTGAGGCTGATGTGATGGCTTGCACGGTACTTGTCAGCTGTGACTCCACTACCATGGACACATGGCTTCCATCTCGTGATCTAGACAGCTGCCCGGGTCCTGTCCCATGCCAGCCAGCAAGAAGGGGACAGGGGAAGAGGAGACTAACTGTCATTAATAAAATATAAATAAAATAAAAATGGATTCCATTAACTGGGGGGAAAAGAATGTAAAATATTGGGGGACCTGTCTCTGCTACAGTCTCTAAATAATAAACCAAGTCATCACCTAAACCAAGCATTTCTACTAGCAAATTTTTCACCCTGGTGATATTTTTTAAAGTGTGGGTTGAAAGTAAGTGGCTAAACAGGAATATCTGTAGACAATGTGGGGAAGGAACCTATCCTTAGCTTATAAAACTATACATAAACGTTTATATAGTCAAATACATCTTATAAATTCTGCCTTTGTTTCTACACTTGAATTGAGAAATATGTTTATCTTTTTTCTATAGTTCTCTGTTTTGTTGAACGGTGTCAGAGAATTATAGCTATTTATTCCCAAATTGCCAATCAGTAGGGTCGGATGTGGGACAGATGTCATTACATAGTGTCCATATGACCAAGAGCATCCAGAACAATTTCAAGTCCTTGTCCATGTTGGTTGAGCATTTAATACAGACTGAGCTGTCTGCCAGGATCACATAGAACGTGAAGATAAAAAAGACTCAGTTCTTGCTTTTAAGGAGCAATCAAATAGCACAAATCATAAGCAAAACGGCACCATCGGGTGCAACAGTGCTGGAGATAGTGTGGAGGGAAGCGACACACGAGTGAGATCAGGAAAGGCCAGGGAGTATTTTCCAGGTAGACAAGCTGGGGACGGGCATTTCACGGCAAGCTGCTGAAGCTTCCTGAGTTTCACTCAGGGATGGTGCCTCTTTCACAGACTCACTGTTGATGGGACTGGTGCTGGGTTTGTTGTACGGCAGGGGGTCAACCTAAGGGGCCCTCTTTCCCTTCCCTGGCAGGAGATGTCAGCATCCCTGGTTAAATGACTCCTCCACACTTCACTCTGCAGACCTGGGGAGGTGGGGTTTCCAAGCAGCCCAAGGCTTCGTGGAGGAAGAGTGCCAAGATGGGGCCGAACAAAGGCCCCATCTACCTGGGTAAGAGAGAAGGATAAGAATGTCCCTGGAGTTGGATTTGGTCACCGTCTTGGTTTCTACTGGAGGTAGACCCAGTCTCTTGCTGCCGAATTGAGTTTGGAGTGGAAGGTCCAAGTGGCAGAGCTGGAGAGACCTGGCTAATTCATTACATGACTCTGGGCAAGTCATTTCCCCTCCCTTGAACACTGAGCCTTGCAGCTCCAGAACACCCAGAGCATTCCCTATGGTCCTGAGCCAGTCCAAGCTGAAGACAGGGATAGGGGGATGTATACCTTTAAGACTGTCATCCCACCCTTAATGGAGTCCACACGCCAGCTGTCCCATTGCCAGGTCCTCGGCCAGCAGTTGCCATGGTGTGTGGACTCAGAAGGCATGTTGCTATAATAAGATGTGTTTATTTGAATACGAAGGTCAGGGAGTTAAGTAGTTGGTATTCCAGTCGTATAGAGTCGTTTGCACAGTGTCACTAATAATTAAAGGGGGTTTTGACTAATCTAGTTGCTCTTCCTAAATATACTCCACTCAAGAAACTCATCAAAGCAGCAAAGTAATCTTTGAGGTTATTAATCTCCTCTGCTTCACAGCTGGGGCAAATTTATTTGCTTGAATTAGCATGTAATAAACTTATAATAAAGCTGCCAGAGCCCCAGCTTGGTAGAGAGAGGCTTTGTGTAATGGGTAGTTACATCTAGGGATGAGGTTTTGGTCCCAAGCCTGCCACTGCAGGCCTGGTGAGGTTGGGGAGCTGTCCCCCAAAGTCATGAGAGAGGAGACGGCCAAGCATGGGAGACTGCAAGATGAAGCTGGAAGGAGATTTGCAGATGGGTGGGTCCACCCTCCTCATCTCTGCCCTCCCCATTGCAAAGGAATGAGGAAACTGAAGCTTGGAGAAAGGCAGGATGTGCCCAAGGTCCCATCGAGGGCAGAGCCCAGGTGAGAACACAGGCGGGCTCTGTGGCTTCCCATCTACCCCTCCATGGTTGGCATCCTCATGGTCAAGGGTTTTCCACCATGTTCTACCATAGAGCTCTGTCTGTGTCCCTTTTATCTGCCCCTTCTTCCTGACTTTCCCTTCACCACAGCCTCACCAAGACTTGTTGTCCTTCTCTATTTTTCCATCTTCCAAAGACATGCTGCCCTTCTGTCCTGTCTGGGGCCCACCTGGACAGCCCGAGCACAGCCAGGAAGAAAGCCATCCAGCTTGTAACCATTCTGTTGACACAGTGAGATTCTACGAGGGTGAAGCATCTCCTTCCTGGGTGCTGGGACCCAGGGGGAGACTCCCAGGGGGAGACACAGGGGCCTGAGAGCCTTGCTCCTTCTATCTTCCCTCTTTCCTTCTCTTGTCTGCCTTTCCCAAGAGAACCGTCTCCATCTGGCCCTTGCTCCTTGATGTGGAAGCCAAGGAGATACTCTCCTGAATCCCATGGCATGCAGGAGGGTAGGGAAACCTCATGTTCATAAAGGGGAGCAGCTACAAGACAACCGCCTTTTTGATGCCAATACTGACCACCTTGCATAGCATTGCTTTGACAGGTTTTACCAAAAACAACCTACCCCGTGCATGAAGGCAGGAAAAGAGGATAGTAACAAGGATGGTGACACCATTATACCACATACATAGCCAAGGACCCCATTCCCTATTCCCTCAGCCCCCAACCCCTACCCTCTTTTATCCCCTTTTGTTAGTCTTTGGGGGAGAATAGGAGGGGAAGCAGAAGACAGGATTTCTGGGCCCAGGACTCTGAATCTTTCCTTCAGATACTTCCAGGAGGTTAACATGAGTGACAACCTCCCATCAAAGCTCATACCTGCAACATTACCAAAGTCAAAGTCATGTTTTCCTCAAGGAGCAGACAATGCAAACACAGCGAGTAATCGCTGGGGGTCTTGAAACTCTAAAAGGTGGAGAGACACTTGGCTCAGGCCACACAGCTGCTGAGCTCGGGGCCAACACTACACCCAGATGCTCTGACTCTGGTCTGGGGGCTCCTTGCATGATGCTCAGTCAGCTCTCTTAGACAGGGACCTGTGGTGAGCGTTTCCTTCTTTCTAACTGATGCGCTGGCCTATGTCCTGGGACCTGAATGATTGCCTAGTTTCCCAAATAATCTCCTCGAGGCTTCCAGATATCCTTCTTCCCATCCCTTCCCCCCACTACTCCTCACAAAGTGCCAGTCTAGAAAGTGCCTTTTCTTAGAATCTGTGAGCGCACCACAGCTAACGGAAGCAGAGCTTACGCCCTCGAGAGAGGAGAACTAACCTGACTTGTGGAGGCATCAGGTGTTCAAATGACGAACCTGACAGCTGGTGCTGTTGGGGGAACCATCTAGCAGGTAGAACCCTGAATCTGGCTGAGGACAGCACAGACAGCATCCCAGTGGTGGGCAGTGCTGGGGGAGCTCAGGTCGTTTGGTTCAGATTGCCTGTCACATGGACAGAACCCTTGCTCCATACCTGCACCCACTGAGCCACATCGTCCCCGTTGTCAAGGTGGTCTGGGTCACCTCGGCCAGGAAGGTTCTCCCTACCACTGCCCGCAGTCCTGCAATCCTACCCTGAAGCTGAGGAACAAGTAAGTTCCAGCTTTATTCAGATATAACATACATATTTTGTAAGTCTAACATGCGCAATATGTTGATTTGATTACAACACATATATTGCAATATGATTAACACCATAGTGTTGGCAAACACCTCCATCTTGTCACATAATTACCATTTCTTTTTTGTGGTGAGAACATTTAAAATTTATTCTCTTCACAACTTTCAAGTGTGTAGAACAGTACCGTTAACTACAAACACCATGCTGTACGTGAGGTCCCCAGAACTTACTCGTCTGCTAACGGGAATTTTGTCCTCTTTTATTTTTTACTTAATTAAATTTACCTGGGTAACGTCAGTTACTAACATTACATAAGTCAACGCTAAACAATTCTATACTCTTTAACCAACATCTCCCCACTTCCCCCAAAGGATTATGCAGCCACGAGAAAGAAGGAAATCTTGCCATTTGTGACAACATGGATGGCCCTTGAGGACACTGTGCTAAGTGACACAAGTCAGACAGAGAAAGGCAAATACTGTATGATCTCACTTATATGTGGAATCTTTAANTATGTCCTGGGACCTGAATGATTGCCTAGTTTCCCAAATAATCTCCTCGAGGCTTCCAGATATCCTTCTTCCCATCCCTTCCCCCCACTACTCCTCACAAAGTGCCAGTCTAGAAAGTGCCTTTTCTTAGAATCTGTGAGCGCACCACAGCTAACGGAAGCAGAGCTTACGCCCTCAAGAGAGGAGAACTAACCTGACTTGTGGAGGCATCAGGTGTTCAAATGACGAACCTGACAGCTGGTGCTGTTGGGGGAACCATCTAGCAGGTAGAACCCCGAATCTGGCTGAGGACAGCACAGACAACATCCCAGTGGTGGGCAGTGCTGGGGGAGCTCAGGTCGTTTGGTTCAGATTGCCTGTCACATGGACAGAACCCTTGCTCCATACCTGCGCCCACTGAGCCACATCGTCCCCGTTGTCAAGGTGGTCTGGGTCACCTCGGCCAGGAAGGTTCTCCCTACCACTGCCCGCAGTCCTGCAATCCTACCCTGAAGCTGAGGAACAAGTAAGTTCCAGCTTTATTCAGATATAACATACATATTTTGTAAGTCTAACATGCGCAATATGTTGATTTGATTACAACACATATATTGCAATATGATTAACACCATAGTGTTGGCAAACACCTCCATCTTGTCACATAATTACCATTTCTTTTTTGTGGTGAGAACATTTAAAATTTATTCTCTTCACAACTTTCAAGTGTGTAGAACAGTACCGTTAACTACAAACACCATGCTGTACGTGAGGTCCCCAGAACTTACTCGTCTGCTAACGGGAATTTTGTCCTCTTTTATTTTTTACTTAATTAAATTTACCTGGGTAACGTCAGTTACTAACATTACGTAAGTCAACGCTAAACAATTCTATACTCTTTAACCAACATCTCCCCACTTCCCCCAAAGGATTATGCAGCCACGAGAAAGAAGGAAATCTTGCCATTTGTGACAACATGGATGGCCCTTGAGGACACTGTGCTAAGTGACACAAGTCAGACAGAGAAAGGCAAATACTGTATGATCTCACTTATATGTGGAATCTTAAAAAAAAAAAAAAAAAAAAAACCTTGTAAAAACTGAGTAAAACTTTAGCCCTTTCTTGGTGGAGCTAGAAAGGTGGGGTTTAGCGAAAGCGCTGGCGGTCCCAGCTGCGATGCAGCTGTGGTCACAGACAGGCATAACCCTCACCCCGGGGTGACATGCTCCTTGTGAGGGAAGGCAACGCAAGAGAGGCCTCCATTTAGTTTTCCTCTCCCCAAGACTTCCCTGCAAACTTTCATGAGATTGGTATTGTCTTTGGCAAGAGGCATTTTGGGAATGAACAGGAGAAGAATGGAGTCTGCCTTCCCAAGACCTATTGAAACAGGTCTCCCGGAGGATAAAATCAGTAGGAGGAGAATGGACCTAGACCTGAGTCAGGAATGCTGGGAAACATGCAGAAACCGTCACAGTGGAATGAGTGGCCAGAGAGAAAATAAAGGCCGGTCCCCCACCATTACAATCCAACAAAGAACTTAACACAGGAGGCAAAAAGCAAAAGCTCACACGTTGACCCTGAAATCCTGAGCCTAGTCTGATAAGGCTGCCAGACATCCCAAACAAGTGAAACTATAACAGTGCAGGAGGGGGAAGCCCTTGAAAGTCTTTGTGCACCATCTCCACTAGCTGGGAAAAGTAAAACCTTGAGACTGTGCATTCATCTCAAGGCCTGGAAGGGAGAAGGGGAGGGGGCCCACAGTGCCCACAGAAAAAAAAACATCAAACAACTTTGGTTAAGTGCTGTCTCCTGTCACACATGCAAAATGAACAAATAGACTCTGGAGCAAGATAAAGACTCAGGCTAACAGACCCCCATACCTACACGTGGGTAGTCACATCTCCCTGGGAAGGCTGGCACCACCTTCACCCGCCAATCAATATGCTACTTCTCCACCCCCGCCCCACCAATTATGTAAGTCCTCAGAACGAAAGACTCTCTCTCTCTCTCTCTGCTGGCCACCTGGCCTCTGGCCATTCAGATACTGGTCACCCAGCCTCTGGCCACCCTTGTTTTTACTTTCCCATTAGAACTTAGCATTAAGAAACTTTGCTTGCATGCTAGTAGGCTTGCCAGCCTATAATTCTCTACTGCATCGGCGAGAACTGAGTTCCTGGGAGTTTCTCCCATAACAAAACCGTGTGTCCACAACCCAAGGCTTCTGAGCTCCACAGGGAGCGAGAAGAACCTGCCACTCGGACAGGTGGTGTAATGGGACTGGTTAGCAGGGAGGAAGTGGAACGCCTCAACTGCTTTCTTCCAGGTGCCTCTGCCCTAGAGGACGTTGCTCAGGCCCAAAGTGGTGAAACAAACACCGTTACAAGAGACGTGATCCATTCCTGGAATTCCATGCAAAGAAAATAGTCGGAAACAGGAAAAAAGGGGGTATGCACGAAGATGCTCATTGTAATGCTGTTTAACAAAAAAAGCTGGAAGCGAAGTGAAGGAGAACACTGGACAGAAGACTATTTACGCAGTGCGGGAGCATCCAACATGTGGACTCTTGCAAAGCCATCAAAGCCCCTCCACAGTTTGTAAGAGCCAGGAAAAGGCATGCTGTCGTGTTAAGTAAGAACGTAACAGACCTCACATCTGCTTCCACAGGCCGCACGTTTTCTATTAGAAGCATGTACCGCTTTCCCATATATTACCTTTACGTTGGGAAAACTGAGGCACAGGACATTTCAAAATATTAACAGGACATGGCTTAATCATATCATGTTTACAATTATCTAAAACAAACACACTATGCCTGGAAAATAGCAAGGGAGAACACTAAATTGTAAACTAGATAACATCTCAGAAGTGGATGAGTTTTCTAAATTTTCTACATATTTAATATATGGATTTACATATATATATGTATTATACTGTACTGGAAAAACTCTAAAAATTTTTATTTCACACAATATAGAGAGGGGGAAGGAGGGAGGACATGAAAGACAGAGAGGAAGCTCGGGAGGAAAAAGAAAGGGAACTGGACTCAACTAACATGAAGCCAGAGTGACTCCAGTCTCTGGGGAAGCTCCGTTGTCCAGGCGCATGGTCCCACGGCAAGAACCTCAAGGACAAGTGCAAACCCCTGGCAGGCATCTCTGAGGGATTATAGAGTGAAGAAATACTTGACTGACAGCCCACATCCTGATTTTCTAAAGGAGACAAAACTTTAAATCCAAGTAACGACAGGCTGGCAGCTTTGAAAACAATCCCTGGCAAACTCCTAGGTGGATGGATTTAGAGAAGGGAAAGAAACAATCTCTCCCGGCCAGGAGGAGCTCACCAGGCATGGGCCACACCCCCGAATTCCTGCTCTGAAGGGACAGCAAGGACAGGAGGGACAAGAGGGTGGGTTTGACAAAGGGCGTGGTGTGGTAATTCAAGTAAGACATCATTCAAAGCCTCTGAGGCTCGGTGCAAGCAGGGAGAATAGCCTGCCTCGTACGGAAGCCACGATGGGCCCTGCGTCCCCCGCACAGGCATCTCCAACAGTGCCCCCACAGCTCAGCCCTCGGCTTGGGCCGCCTCATCCCTTTTTTCTGCAATTTGGAGGAAGAAGGGAAGATGCACTTATCAAATTGGCTGTTGACACAAAGCTGGAGGGATTGTTGATAGAGCGGATGGCAGCACTGAGATTTAGAAATATCTTGACAGGTTGAAATAATGGGCTGAAAACATGTAAAGGGATAAATGTAAATTCCTGCATGTAGGTTTTTAAAAAGGATTTCATCAACATCAGGCGTGAGACACAGGGCTTATAAAGCTGGAAAGAGCGAGGTGGGAGCCAGCACAGCTCGGTGAGGGTCAGAACACGGGAAGGAAGGAAGGAAGAAGCGTTTACTCGTGCTCTAGGACCTGTGCTGGATGCTCTAAACGATCGCACACAATTCCCATGGGGCGGGCACTGTCCCTGAGCCCCTGTTACAGATGAGGAAACTGAGCAGCAGTAATGTCACTCATAACTAAATGGTTCTTATCAAGCTATTAAGTGATTCATATTACATTACTGAAGTTAAGCTACAAAGGGATGGAAACAGAATTCATTGAATTCGGGTGCGTCCTGTCTCCAGGGCTGATGCTTTATCCTTCCCCCACCCCAGTGGGTAGATCTTAATTAATCTAATCTAATCACAGTGATTTCTTTCTCTTCACCAGGAACGGTTTTGAAAATGGCCCATCATCCAGCTCTGGTTGAGACATAAGGGCAAGTACGCTGGGAGAGTTTTGGGTAAAGTTTTCCTCTTTCCTTAAGAGAAGCCCTGGAAACAGAAGCCCCAGTCCCTCCTCTCCCTCTAAGAGGTATTGGCATGTGACATCCGGAACTGCAGCAGCCACTGGGGCATCCTGAGGAATCTGGCATTAGAAGATCAGCTAAACGTGGAGGGTACAGGGTGGAGACATGGAAATGCCCCAAGTCACTGATGACGGACGGTGTTGAGGCATTGCTCGAACCCAAACCACGCCATGGATTTCTCCTTGGCAAGTAATTCATTTTCCTAACTGTTTGAGCCCCTTCTGTTTGGGTTTTCTGTCATGCTCTACCTGTAAGCATCTTGATGAAAGCACAGGCCACATGAGTCCCCTCTACCAGCCCAGGCAAGATCCCATTTGGAGGGCTTTGCTTACAAGCTTAATTTGGCCTGACTGGGACGATGAGGAGTCCAACACCCGCAGCTGCCCCGTCACTCCCCCACCGGCCACTGCTGGGTGCCAGTGATTTGAGGGGTTTGCCTGCAGAGAAGATTTAGGAGGAAAGTAACACGATAATGCCCTTCAATTATTTGAAAGCCAGCAATTTAGAAGGACATCTCGATGTTTTTTCTGAGACCCTCCTGGTGGAGGGCTAGAACAAGGGAGGGGAGCTTAGGAGGAGGTCGACACTGGTTCAGTGGAATCAGAGTTGCCCTCCGGGGGACATGTACGGGGCAAAGCAGAGAGTGCACCGCTGCTGCTAGATGTGCCCAGACAGCACTAACGTAGCCACCAGACAGAGAGGTCTGAGAGAATGTCCTCACCGAAGGGCAGGTGGGACCACCTGACCAGGCTTCTTTCCAGATCCCACATTCAGGCCTTCCGTGTCATACACATGGGGTAGTTGCTAGAGCTCCCAGAAAAATAACCAAGAAGACCAAGTGTCTGCTGGCTTCTCTCTCTCCAGCTGGAGTGGTACCCTGACACAGAGACACGACCCCAGACAGAGAGAGGTGAGTGCCCGGTAAGGTTAAGAGAACCAGCGTTTGTGGAAAGGCGGACGTGGAAGAAAGCCCTTCCAGGAGGGAAAGGCAGAGCAGGTGGCTTGGAGGAAGGGGAGCAGAGCCAGGTTGATGGATGGGCGCGATCTGGCTGTTCCCAGGCCTGGTTCCCGCCCCACGCTCCCCACACACACACATTCAGCGGGGCCCCCTGGTTCTTTCAGCCCTACAGGCTGAGACCTACCTCTGTTTCCCAGGACCCACCCTAACTGAAAGCAGGAAGGATTTAAGCAAATCCAACTCTCAATTCTAGAACTCAGTAACCTCACCTATACCGCTGATACACAGCTGACCTTGTGCCCGGTTTGCTGGCAGGGCTTCTGGTTGCTCCGGAGGCACTTCCTCCCTCCTTTGGTGTCCCAGTCCTATAGGCAGGTCTTCGTGTCATTTGGTGGGGTACCTGCCGATAGACATCTATTTTGCACCCTTGCTGGCTTCACCCACCCCTTTATTTTGATAAACCCCACCTGTAGCGAGAGTGATCATGTGACCCAGGCGTGGCCAATCAGAGTATTCAAGCCCCTTGCTACCTGGATTGGCTCAGGGATGGGCACACGTGGCTCCAATGTGACCAATCAGAGTCCTTCCCCAGTACCGTTCCAGTAGAATTTGTACGGGGAGAGTGCTGGCCCTTGGGTTTTGAAACAGGAAAGCTGCCATCTAGGGCTGGTGATTCCCTACCACATGAGGCAACCTGGCTGTGGCTGTCAAAGGAGAGAAGGAAACCCAAGAGGCTTGAGGGCAGAGATGAGAGAGAGATGGGGGAGGCAAAGGGAGCCACGGCCTTCCCTGCTCTGGTCCCTGGGTTTGCCGGGTTTTACTGCATTTCTTCAGAGCTGGAATCTGCCCTCCACTCCCCGGCCGGATAAGCCCTTTCTTTTACTCAGCTTTCATAGTGTCTCTGTCACTGAAGCTCAAAGAGTCCTAACTGATACCCCAGCCTTTCCCGTCACCACAGGGCCTACCCTGGCCCCAGAACCTGCCATCAGCACCCGCATCTGAAAGAAATCCTGGGGGACACGTCTGTCCTGGCCCTGTATATGGGGGCAGGGTGAAGGGTGGGTGTCCAGCCCTGCCTTTCAGCTCTGTCTTGCTGGAAGCTCACCAGGCGATGTGATGCCTAGGCCTGAGAGGTGACAACAGTATGCAGGGCAGGGTGTGACTCAGAAGAGGGACCGTGTAAGGGTCAGTACACTCATGAAACTAGTCCTCCACTCACTGTTCATTCATTCATTCATTCAACAGCTAGGTACTGAACATCGACTACATTCCAGTGCTAAGTCCAAAGGCTTAACTCAGATGTCCACAAACTTTTTCTGTAAAGAGCCAAAGAGTAAATATTTTCAGCTTGGTGGGTCATGAGGGCTCTGCCTTGTGGAAGGAAAGCAGCCACAGACAGTGGACACGGCTGTGTTCCAATAAAAAAAATATTTACAAAAGTGGGAGTGGGCCAGATTTGGCCAGCTGTGTGTGGTTTACCAACTCCTGACTTAGAAACATATAACTGGAGGAAGTGATTGGAGATAGATTAAGGAGATAAAGCTTTGGGTAGCAGCCAGAGAAAAAAATGAATTTTACTGAACAGCTGGTGGAAATCTTGGAAGATGTTTACACTGGAGAATGGGGAGATCAAGGCAGGATGACGGAGGGGTTGATTCAGCATCGGCCTCCTTGCTGGGCGCTCCCACCTCCTCTGTTTATTCAGTGAATATTTACTGAATGTCTCCCATGTCCAGACCTTCTTCCAAGCGCAGGGGAAATAGCCATGGTCAAGGTAGGTGAGAAGCTTGCCTTCATGGAGCCCCACTCTACCAGGTTCACAAGGGTCTTCATGGTCGAGCCCTCTACCTCCACAGCCTTATCTCCTCCTAGTCCCCATCTGTGAAATCACTTTAAAATTCCGGTTGTTTCTTCCTATTTCTATGGCTTTGCTGTTACCTCTCCCTGGAACATCCTCACACACCCCCCTTCCACCTATGCAAGTCCTTGGTGCCCAGATGAGCTGTTCTCCCTCGTGAAGACTTTGCCCTCTACCCCCTCCCTGGGGAGAGTTGGCCACCCCTCTCCTAGTTCTCCCTACCTTCTCCCAGAGACCTACCGTAGCTCGATGCTTCTCATGTGGCATGGGAATGCTTTGCTCATCAAGTCCCTCTCGTCTACAGGGCTGTCCCCAACACCTGACAGGGCTGTGCCACATGGAGGGGCTCAGTGAATGTTCGGTGAATGAAGGAATAAAAATAGCTCTGGAAAAGAGGAGACTCGTGCAGGGAGAGGAATGGGAAGCACTCAAACTTGAGAGGGAGGCCACCCACTACTTTCGGGCTCTAAACACTTGAACTATACAAGCGATTTTATTTGCAGGCTTAAAACTCCTGTCCAAAATTATTTGTTGAGTGTGAACAATAATACAGTCTCTCTCCCTGAAACACCGTGGTGAGGGCTCCTACATCTGATTAAGTGCTGTCTCAAGTGATTGATGGGCTCCCGTGGGACAGCTGACACCCCTCTCTTCCCGGCAGCAGCAAGTGATAGCCCAGTGGAAACTGACCCCGGCTGACGTACTCATCTTAAAATATCTCTGCGGCCCAGATAAAATAGCTGTCGCACTACAAGTAAGGGCTCCGCTCAGGGGGATGCTGGCTTCTCCAAGGACCCACGATGGAGGAGCCTACAAGGTCAGGGTTCAGCTGCAGTCCAATTCAGAAGGACCCTAAGAAACAAGCCCTGCGTGAGTTGTACTCAGGGAGCAGCCCAGAGGTCAGTCTCTCCAGGCTGGGCCAGGAGGAGCAAGCTACGTCATCAACAACATCAAGAAGCCTTTATTCAGCATGTGTTGGCACGTGGTGCCAGGTTCAGTTCAGATCGAAGAGAACAACCCAGACACGGCCCTTTCCCAACAGAGTCTTGCAACATACAAAGGATGATAACAATCCCAGTGAGGGCTACAGACCCTTTCTGTTTACAAAGAGTTTTCAGCAACACAGTGAAGTAGGTAGAGCAGGCATGAAAATTATTTTCTCTTTAGAGGCAAAGAAACCAAGGCTCAGAGCAGTTGTAGGTCTTGCCCAAGGTCACGCAGCTAATAAGGATCAAAGCAGGGATCATTTCAGAGCAGGAAACAAATAGTGTATTCAAAGGGCTCAGAAGAGGGTCCAGTGAAAGATTTCTTTAAAGAGCCAGGGGCACTGCTAACGGAACTGACAATGGACTAGGAAGCAACCCAGAGTGTTATGGATTCAACTGTGTCCCCAAAGGCAATACGTTGAAACCCTAATCCCCGATCCCTCAGAGTGTTCCTTATTTGGAAATAGGTTATTGCAGATGCAATTAGTAAAGATGAGGTTATACTAGAGAAAGGTCAGTCTTTAATCCAATCCCACTGGTGTCCTTATAAGAAGAAAAGAGACACAGAGGCACAAGGGGAGAACAGCCCACGACGTGGAGGCAGAGACCCAAGTGCCACGCTGCAAGCCAGCACCGCCAACTGCCAACGCACCACCAGAAGCTGGAAGAGGGAAGGATGCGTTCTCCTCTCCGGGTTTCAGAGGGAGCTTGGCCCAGCCACCCCTTTGCTTTGGACCGCTAGCCTCCGGAACTGTGAGAGAACACGTTTCAGTTGTCTCACACCACCTGGTTGGTGATATTTTGTTACAGCAGCCAGAGGAAACTAATGTGCTAGGGTCACAATAGTGGGCGCCCCCTAGGCCTCAAAGGGTCTGAGTTATAGGAGCCCAGGATCCTCAAAACAGGGGCTGCCTGATGGACACGGTGACCCAGCAACTTCTCCTCACTGGCCCTCAAGGAGGGTGCTGGGCTAACAAGTGCCCCGGCCCTTCCCTTTTTCCCACCCTTCAAGTGACCCCCCAGTGTCTCCCAACAGCTGAACCTGCCGAGGAGCCTTGGACAGGAGAGTGAGGGTGATGCCGTCTATAGCAGCCGGCTCCCTGCGTCTGAGAGCAGGGAAGGGAGGGCTGAAGAGGAAGTGGAGACCACCTGGCCCAGAACCTCTCCCACCTCCGGTCCCACCCCCACCTGCATGGTAGTTCAGAAAGGACCCTAAAGAGGTAAAAAGAACATTTTCTGCCCTTTCAGGACCTTCTGGTTTCATGAGGTGACCACAAATGCATGAAAATGGGCAAGAGTGCAAACACACGCAATAGATAAATAAATGCTCAGGAAAAGACTCTGCTTGTGATTAGCCCAAAGCAGAGTGGCCAGGGCCGCCCTGCCTCACCCTAGGCCTCTTGTCCTGGGGCTAACTAGGAATATTTCTTCCTGGCCAAGGATCACTGGAGGGACCATGGCTAGTAGAAGCAGGCTAGAGGTCAAGATGGTCTGGAGAGAGAGAAAAAATTCTCATTCTGGGGTGGAGGCGGGGGCTCCTGTGAGTAGGCCCTGGGGCAGTTAGCCTGGCCGAGGGGCAGTCCTCCTGAGATGGGGCAGGCAACTGCCCTGTTCCCTCCACCCGGCAGGCTCAGGGGAGGCCCGGGTTGGGGAGGCTTCTGTGTGGGCCTTGAGCCACCCTTCTCCACCCACTCACAGCTGTCCCCCCTTCTGGAAGCTGAGGGGAAACACCTATCTCGTTCACACTGTATTTCCAGGGCAGAGGGAAAGTCCCTGATAAATACTTGGTGGACAAATGGAAGAGGAAGACGCCGGAGAGAGAGGGAAACACTGCCAAGGCAGAGGCGCCTTGAGAAATAGAAAGCACAGGCAGCCGTGCATGGGGGTAGACAGGGCCGCTTGCGGGGTGCCCCTCGCCCTCTGCGGGTATGCCCCAGAGCCACAGGCAGTCAAAGCCAGAGAGTGGTCCTGCCCCCGGATTCAAGCATCACTGTCCCCACTGAAGATCATCTGAGCTCCTGGGCTACCATCTGTGCTCCCCCACCCACACCGTGCACCCTGCAGGTGACCTCCCGGGACCTCAGCACCGAGGCCTCCCCAGGGTCTCGGAGCACGTCCGCACAGCACCATAGTCCTCTCAGGGAAGGGGCAGGTGAGTGGGGGACTCCTGCCAGGTCAGGAGGACGGGNCGAGTATGCCCCAGAGCCACAGGCAGTCAAAGCCAGAGAGTGGTCCTGCCCCCAGATTCAAGCATCACTGTCCCCACTGAAGATCATCTGAGCTCCTGGGCTACCATCTGTGCTCCCCCACCCACACCGTGCACCCTGCAGGTGACCTCCCGGGACCTCAGCACCGAGGCCTCCCCAGGGTCTCGGAGCACGTCTGCACAGCACCATAGTCCTCTCAGGGAAGGGGCAGGTGAGTGGGGGACTCCTGCCAGGTCAGGAGGACGGGGCTGCCTGCTGTGGCAGACAGACAGAGCGCCTGGGGAAGACACCCCGAAGGCACGCAGATGGGAAGGTCTGTCCTCATCAGTGTGCTAGACCGAAAGATCGTCCTTCTCCAACTCGGGCCTACGCTGAGGCTTTAATTATAGCTTGTCACTCAGGTGTCTTCCCCAGGAGAGGGCTGAGCCGGACAGCCACGGAAATGAAACTCTCGCTTCAGATGGCTCATTCTGTCTGTCAGGAAATTTCAGACTCACAAATAATATCATGAATTGTGGCAGTGCAGTGCCTCCCAAGGGCTCAGTGTGCTCCCCTGCCCATCCCCGCCCCCCAGGCCTGGCCAATGAGCTCCCCTGCTAGGGTGGGACAGCCATCGACACAGGCCATTCCCAAGAAGGAAAAACTTGATGATCCCAGCAAGGCACAGTGACTAGTTCAAGGTCACCGGCGGAAGGTTGGTGGGACAGGGAGACCTGTGGGCTTTATTGTGGACTCCTTCCCATTTGAAAATGTCCCAGAAAGGAAGGCTCCCGGTGACAATAAGACTAAGAGTTTGTTTGTTTAATCGACCCCTGGTGCCAGGAGTTGAGGCTCTGCATGAACCACCCCACTTAATCCTCCTCACAGCAACCCCTGCGAATTGGTTATAATTATTACCTTCCCTTTTCATAAGGAAACCTCAAGGCTAGAGAGCTCGTTCAAGGTCACACCGCTGGAACCAGAACTTGAATCCAGATTGCCCACCAACAGAGCCCAAACACTCAGCTCCCATGCTCTCTCCTTACACTTGTGCCCGAATAAGTAGACAGGAGACCTGGAGTCCTTTGCCTTCGCCTCTACCAGAAACACTGATTGTTCCTGGATGCACTCAACAAAGCACATGCCACGGAGACAGGCTGTCCTTGAGCCCTGGCAGGTCAGCTGTGAGCATCTGGGTCCAGGGGAAGAGGTGTCCTTGCACCTGTCCCACCAGGTTGGCCTGGAGATATGCCGATAGCAGGGAGGGTGCTGTGCCTCAGGCGTGGCTCCTGGCAGCTCACATGACACCTGGAGCTCTATGGGCATCTTCATATCCCTGGCCCTGAGTCTTGGGCTAAGAATGGGGTCGGGTTAGACCCTTAAGGGGCTTGGAATAGGACATCAACTCCCAGGGGAGGACATGACCCAGAGGAGCTTAGGGTGTGACCTGCCACACAGGCTCCTTTCCAAGAGCGGTGCCCAAAGCCCACCAGATTCCCCACTGGTGGCTTCCCAGAGCCACGCAGGAGAGCTGCTTTGCATTGCCTGTTGGCCAAGGTGTCCACCTGCTTTGGAAAGAGGGCAGAATTTCAGCCTTGAGATGCTCCAGGATAAGAGCAATAGAGCGTGGGTCTGAAGGGCAAGTGCAGGGGCGTCCTTGTCGGCTGTGGTCTGGGAGAAAAGACCTGACGTCACTCCTGCTTCCCATTTTGCTAGTTAGAGAACCCTTGGCAGTTCCCTGAACCCCATTAACCTCGGCTTCCTCATCTGGACATGGAGACGACAGCCTCTGCTGCAGGACGATGAGGCAGACTGAGCTAGTCTGTGCGTCTAGGCCGTTCGTGGTATGATGGCGAGGTGGGGGCGGCGGTGGGAAGGAGTTCTCTCTGGCCCAGCAATTAGGTCTCCATCTTTTAGTGAGCCCGTGCCCCTGGCCTGTGCCCTTCACAAGTGCTCCTCAGTTTGTTTGTTTTTTCACGTCCTTAGGTAGGGCAGGAAAGCTAGAGTGGGCTGAGTTGGGCATTTCCCCTCCCCGCCGGGTCCCTTGGCTCTGATAAAGCCCCAGCAGGTCTGGTTAACTAGTTTCTCTTACGAGCAGGCCTTATTAAGAAGAACAGAGTGCTTTGAAGTATCTCCAGGTGGTGGCTTTGCCCCTCTCGCTGCAAGAAGCAAGAGGGGACCTTTCTCCCGTTTTTACTGTAAGAACCTGGCAGTAAAACCCACAAAAGTGTAGGACGCCTCTGACCGGGTCCCTTCGGAGTTTCTAGCCCTCTGGCATGTCCACACCAGGCCGCTAGCAATCCGTCAATCACACGTCAAATGTTCCTGCCGAGCACTGGTTCCTGTGGGGATTTCTGCTCTAAGGTTTCTGCCCAAGTAAGTTGTCATTCTCTGTATCCACCTGTCTTTCCAGTTTGGGGGTACAGCAGTCTGCCCAGTGGCCTCAATTCTGTGATGCATCGAAGAAGAGTTGCTGGTTTCCAGTTTATTCAACTTCTCACTCGCAATCAGGACGGAGGGATAGCTTCCGATCCCCTTCTCAGTCCGCGTGTGCAGAGGGCCCCTGTGTGATGTGTGGGCCCCAGCTCACTCTGGCCTTTCACTGAGCGCCCTCTTTGGGCCAGGGTTCGACTCAAGGTTTCATGTTCTCCATCTTGCTTATGACTCATTGCCCAGAAGGACAGGTGTCACAAACTCTCTTTACAGACAAGAACACAGAGGCCCCGAGAACTTAAATCACACAACCACTGGAGGTGAAGGTGTGCCAGAGCCCAAAGTTTGCCCAGTGACCATGGGCTGCACCCACTCCTTCTAACACGCCACCCCCAAAAGCCCTCTGGTAAGCTGGGCGCACGGAGCCGCTCCTGGCCCCATGGGAAGGGAATGCCATGACTCCGCCTGCACCCCCGGTGAAGGGGTGAGCCGCCTCTTCTGATGGAAGGAAAGGCCCAGGCAGCCCTTTTCCTGCAGGTCCAGTTACTGGGAAGTGTGCTCAAATGGCCCATTACAGTGTTATGACTCCAGCTCCTTCTGTTGTCCTGACTGAAGTACAGAATGCCTGGGGCAGGCTGCCCTCCGTCCTAGACCCATTTGTCATGGGAATTGATTAAGAAAAAATAAAAAGGCAGGCTGATGGCTTGATTACATCTGTTCACAGCCGGAGAAGGCCTGCCACCTGTCTCGACCATCCTTAGCTCAGCCAGAACACAGGAGCTGCTGGCTCTTTGTCCCCAAAGCAGGAGCTCTCCAAGGAGCCCAAGGGGATGCTGGGAGGAGCGGGGCAGGGGGGGGGAGGTGGGGGGGAGCGGTCAAGATGGCGGGAAAGCAGAGCCTCCTAAGCCCAAGGTCTTGGGGCTGTGATGTGTCTTGATCTGTGCAACTGTCAGCCTTGGGGGAAGAGACAGCAACCCAGCACAGCATTTCGCTCTCTTGGGGTCAGTGTCCCAGGGGCTGTAGACCAGGGCTGCTCTGCATCCAGGGTCAGAGGCAAGGAAAAGAGGCAAAGAGAGGGACAGCTTCATGCACGTCTGTGCCAAACCCTCCCTCCCCAAGTGGCAGTGGAGCAAACTCTAGTCACAGGACCTCAGACCATTGAGCCCCACCCCCTTGCTGACAGAGGAGAAGGGACTTGCCCACGGGCGCACAATGACAGTGGCAGAGCCAAGACCCAGCCTGCCTCTTGACTCTCAAGAGAGGTGGCAAGAGAAAGTGGTATCAGCCACTGTCGTTGGCCATGAGACAATGAGGAAAAGGACACCATCCTCTTTTGTTTTAAAGATTTTATTTCTTTATTTTCAGAGAGAGGAATGGAGGGGGAAAGAGTGGGAGAAAAACATCAATGTATGATCGGTTGCTTCTTGCACGTCCCCAGGCATCCTCACCTGGGGACCTGGCCCACAGCCCAGTCATACGCCCTGACCAGGAATCGAACCAGCAACCTTTCAGTTTGCAGGCTGGCACTCAGTCTACAGAGCCACACCAGCCAGGGCAGACAGCTGGATCAACCTCGGCCTTCCCCAGGGAGATCAAGGCCTCTGAGAGTTTGTCCTCAGCCACCTCACGGTAAATCCGGGTTTTAGAATCTCAGATGCCCAAACCCGGGCCACCATGGCTTCAAGGGTGAAGGATGCTGCCGGGAAGGAAAGGAGGGGAAGGCAGGAGGAGGGCAGCTGGGATGGAAGAGCAGGCTGTTCACACAGAGCACACCTGGGATAGATTTCCATCTTCAGCGCGCAGCTGGAAGAATGGGCTCGCTGAGATGCGGTGGTGCGTTTCAGGGCATCCCACGGAGCGCAGGGCTGGAAGGCCCGAACAGAGAAGGGCCACTCCTCTGCTGTGAACAGAAGGCAGGAGGCCCGGCTGTGCCCAGCAGCCAGGCACGTGCAGTCCGCACAGCTGCCCACGAAACCCAGCAGGGACGCCTCAGGAGCCAAGCGCCTCTCACACGGGAGAGTGTGCAAGTGAAGGATGGAGAGAGGTAAACCACGTTGGAGAAACCTGAACTCCATCTTCCATTCCAAGGTACTCGGCTTTTCACAGATTAACTGCCTACAGGTCCCAGGTCCAGGAATGCCTGGATATAAGTAGAACACAGAAACTTCTTCCAAAGGACTTACAGTCAAAGTGTAACATGGTGTTTAAAAGGCTGAGATGCAGGTGAACAAAGGTGTTATGGAAGCACAGGACCTCTGAGCCAGGGAGGAGGGGTGGTCCAGGAGGGCTCCCTGCAAGAGTGCATCAGAGAGATGGGAAGAGTTCGCGGGCCAAAATGAACAGCACAGTGTCCCAGGAGGACTGAGGGAGCTCAGTGTTATTCAGCGTAGAAAGCAAGGCCAGAAATGGCAGAAAGTGAGGCTCTTGGGTAGGTAGATACAAGGCCAAGGGCCTGGGCAGATTTCTAGGACTATGGGCACCGTGTGAGCAGGACCATAGTACCCACTAGGTCCGCCTTCCATGGTCCTTCCCAGCCATGTGCTGCCAAAAGGGCCCCAAGGCTCAAGCTGTCCTGTGACGCTGTTCAAGGTCACCCTCAAGCCCAGGAAGCTGCATCCATGAAGCTCATCTGCTCCCACCCACCACCCCTGAGCCAGTTCAGCTGCAGAGTCCCCCTCACTTAAGGACACGAGGCTTCTAGGGAGGGGGCGAGTGTGTAGCTGGCGTCTGCTCCATGGATCCCTTAGATTCGAGGAAGAGCTACACGGGCGGGGCTCTGTCAAAACCTAGACCAAAAAAGCACAGCAAAAGCCTGCCACGGGCTGGATGGGGTTCACCGCCTTAAGCCGACATTTGTCTACACCAGGAACTCTCGACCCTTACACATCCCGGTCAGCAGGGTTGCTCTCCCATATACTAACGCCTGGCCCTCCCAAGAGTAGTTACTGGTCCTCAGGGTGGGGCCCGGGCACGGGTATTTTAAAAAAACTCCCAGATAATTCTAGCAACTAGCCAAGACTGAGCACCACCAGTCTATACCCACCAACTCAGGCTCCATCGTTCTCCTGCCTCATCCCTCTCCTCCACCCCACAACCTCCTTCCTTTCCTGCCTCTGCCCACCTTCCCACCTTCCCACCCATTCTTCCTCTCCTTCTCAAAGACTGATCCCTCTTCTGGGCTCTGAGGCTCGCCGTCTCCCATCCCCCGGGGGATCAGACTTCAAAGGAAATGATAATAGTCACAGAAACAATAGCAGCTAATAATCAAGAAGTGCTTAACGTGTGCCAGGCATACGGGTGGTCTTATTTAAATTCCGTCCCCAGAACAACCCTTTACTGCAGGCCCTATTATTGTCCCTTTTTTCATGTAAGGAAACTAAGGGCCAAGGAGGTGAAATAAAAGCCCAAGGCCCCAGCACTACTGAGTGGCATGACCAGGGCTCACGCCCAGGTCCCTCTGCTGTCAAGGCCAAGTCCTGGCTGTCATGGAGACACCTTTGTTGCTTTCCTGAAGCTCTCACATCTTCCACTCCCATGAACATGCTGGCATGGCTGATCTGTTTCCCTGGCAGGCTGATCTGTTGGTGTTCTCACTCTTCATAGCCTGATCCCTGGGCAAGCCTGCAAGGCCCAGAACAGACGCAGGTCACTCTGTGTCCTCTGGGTCTCCACAGGCCTGCCCAGGTAGATGCTCATGGCAGGTAAGCACTTGGCCCCCAGAGACCCGGAACGGCTTCGTCATAACCTGTTTACCTGTCAGTCATCCTGAGACATTGACCTCTTCCAAGCAGCATCTATGGCCTTGCTTTTCAGGAAAGGAAAAAGGATCATCTGACTTAAGTAAAGTTTCAAAAAGTCTATCAGCTGGTAAATGTTGCATTGCACCCTGTTTAATGCCAAAAGCCTGCAAGTGCTTCTGTGCATTCACTCCGCCCCCACCACTTCCCCCTTGCCTGCTGGGGCTTCCTGCCGTGAAGCTGATCGCAGAGATGTCTTTAGGTTTCTGCCCTGGTTAAAATGGGAAGGAAAGTGGGGTGGGTGGGGGTGGGGTGGGGGACATCAGATGGTATCTGCTATGAGGCATGGAGGGGAAAAAGACATGAGTGTGGGTCGGAGATGCATAAAGTGTGTGCTCGGAACGCAGTGCGTGTCCACGGTGTGATGGGTGTGTCTCAAAGGTGGGTCAACCGATGGTCATTGCCACCAGTTCACCACCAACAGGAATCCCCAGTTTGGGGTGTGGTGAAGACGGAAACTTGATTCAGTGCAGAACAGCTCAGTTGTGAAACACCATGGCTGTGACACACACCTGGGGCCCGGTGGCCCCAGTGCCAGGCCTGTTCCTAGCTAGACAGCTCTGCTCTACCTGACAGTCTGCTCTGCTCTCCCTCTCCTCAGTGAGAGGAGAGGTTCTTTGGTCAGTTCTTTGTGCTGCTTTTGTGTTTCGGCTCAGCCAGGGAGACACAGTCTTCCATCTTTGGTGGGAAGGGAAAGTGCCCTCTCCTAGTAGGAGGTAGCTGGCTCATATGGACAGGAGTCTTTGCCCCTGGTGCTTGATTGGTCCATCCTCATGCAAATGTAGACTCCAAATCCTCACAGTTTGATTTGTCCAAGTGGCATTGTTCTGATTGGTCAGAATAGAGTTGCTCTGATTGGCCAGAGCTGTGCAGCTCCAGTTGAATGTAGAAAGCCTCCGTCCTATTGGTTGAAATAGGATTCCAGGAGCTCCTTTATCAGGGCTGGCTCAGATGGCAGAAATGCAGTGCAGGCAGTGCAGGTTTCTCCTTGGAGTGCAGTTTGCATAGAAGGCCCTGTGCAGAAATGGCTGCTAGGCTCTGTGTTTTAAAAATTTGGGCCCAGGTACCCACCAGAAGCCCTTCTTAGTAGGTATCTTTTTCCCCCCAGGGTTTGCAGGTGGTAAATATATGGGTAGTTTGTGTGCAGTGTGTTAGAGTGTGAGTGTGCTGGGTGTGGTTTGTGGGTGAGGTAATGTGTATCTGATACGTGCTCTATGGTATGTTGGTATAATGTGTGCTTTGATGTAGTATGTGATTTGCAGTGTATGGTACATGTGTGTGATCTGGTGTAAGGTACCAGGGAATGATACTCGTATGACATTGGGTACAAGGTGAGCAATATGTGACATGATAATGAGGGAAGAGGAAGTCCTTTCTGTTCCCACTTCCGGCTTCTCTGCTCGGCCTGCTTCTGCGTGAGCCTTTATCCATGCTGGTGAGACTACGACCAGTGGACCCCCATCCTGACGGTGGCACAGCAGCCACCATGGGAACAAAGAAGTTGGACTCAGTCCTCCCCATTACAGCAAAACCAGATTCTCCCAGTTTTCTCAGCTGCTCCAAACCCTGAGAATCAGCTTTAGGAAAGCCAGTTAGGAAAGGACAGAGTCCTGTGAACAGACAGGACCCCGCTGATATAAGTGGGCAGCTGGGGGACAATCCTCATATTCTTATGTCTCTTCCTAAACCCAGGTGACCAGGATGATGGCCAGAATATGAATTGGAGGTAGAATTCCCACTTATCATCTCCAGCTTACAGTGGCCTCTGTCCCACACCTGCTGTGACCCTTTTAAAGTTTGGGCTCACAGGGCTCAATCTCAGGGCACTATCTGACCAAGGGCACAGCCCAGTGCCTTTCCTGACTCCTTAAAGGTGACTCACACGCACAGACCCCAACAACACTATTCAAAAGCCCATTCATTCCCTTATCTACTCCCTACTCACCCTGCAGCTTGGGCGTGACTCTCCTGGATGCGAGAAAAAGCTCTCTTCACCTCCAGCCCCTGAAACCCTGCCGCTGCCTCTCCCTGACTCCCCTCACACTGATTTTGTGGATCCGTATGGCCTCTCTTCCTGTGAGAAGGAACCTTTGTTCCTAGGGATGAGGGCAAGCTGGTCGTTTCAGCATTCTCTTTGTACAAGAGGGAGGTCAGGCAATAACAGCACATCCGAAATCTTGACCCTGGCACACTAAGTTGTGTGGCCTATGTGAGTTGTGCATCCTCCCCAGGACCCTGCTTCCACAGCTGGTCGGGCGACTGTCCTCCTGGCAACTCACTGCTTCACAAGATTAAAATCTTCTCAAGGGCTGTGATAACGCCGGAGCAATGTTTCGAGAGAGAAGAACAGCACAGAGACAAGCGATCTGTCTTACTTTTCTGCCAGCAAGGCCGCGCCCACGGCAGGGCAGGGCAGCAGCCTTGCCAAAAACGAGTGGAAAACTACAGCGCCCACTTGAAACACACACTGGAAACCAACACCGGCCTTCCAACACCATCCTGTGATGTTGGGGTGGGGCTTGGGGAGTGATGTGTGTATGGTGTTAGGCATAGGCTGGGAGGGTTTCCGCATGACCTTCTTTCTTTGCCAAGGGCAGGGAAGGGTGACCTTTGCCCCCTCCCCCCAGGGGATGTGTCTGCTCCCACCTTCAAACTTTCTGAGTCTCATCTTCTTCACTTGTAAAATGGAGGCGATGAGTGAGTAGGACAGGCCTTCAGAACCAGCCTTTGGAACCAGTCCTGTTTTCTCACTCAGGGTGAGACTTCAGGCAGGTTATGCAACCTCTCCTCATCCATTAGTTCTTACTGTAAAACAAGCCACTTCAAAACTTAATGACTTAAAATAATAATCAGTTCTTATTTCTCATGAATCTCCGAGTGGCCTGGGCGGTTCTGCTGCTGTGAGCCAGGCTTGGCCGATGTTGGCCCAGGTCACTCGTGCATCTGCAGGCAGCTGGCAGGTCAGCCGGGGGCTGGCTGGTGTGGGGGGGTCTTGGCTGGGATAAACTGGCTCTGCTCCACATGGTTTCTCCCGCCCCAGAAGGCTCGTCCGGGCCCGTGCTCGTGGCAGAGTGTAAGTCCAAGAGAGTGAGCGGAAACACATGTGGGCTTTTCCAAACCTCTCCATTCAGTTTGCTTCTGTCCCATTGGCCGAAGAGTCATTTGGCCAAGGCCGGAGTCAGAATAGAAGAGGCTTATAAAGGTACAGGGCACGTGGTGTGGGCAAAGGGGAGGAGAGTGATCAGGGGTGTCAATACAATCCATCCATCACACCCTCTGAAGTGAATCTCCTTTTTTTTCCTAAATTGAGGTGAAATTCATGGAATGTAAAATTACTCATTTTAAGTGAACAATCCAGGGGCCTTTAGTACATTCTCAGTGTTGTGCAATCATCACCTCTATCTAGTACCAAAATATTTTAATTATCCCCCAACAAAACCCCTTATTCATTCATTAAGGCATGATTCCCCATCCACCCCACTTCCAACCCGGGACAACTACTAATCTGCTCTTTATTACTATGGACTGGCCTCTCCTGGCCATGTCATACAAATGGAACGTGTGACCTTTCATGGCTGGCTTCTTGGATGTACATCTTCAAGGTCCGTTCGTGCGGTAGCATGCACCAGCACCTCATTCCTTTTTGTGGCTGAGTGATGTTCCACTGTACGAATAGACCACCGTTATTTACCCACTCGTCAGCTGTCGGCCCTGTGAGATGTTCCGCCTCTGGGTGGTGGAAAGTGCTGTGATGCCCGGGGACAAATCCTCTGTAGCTGCCTGAGTACCTGCCTCCAGTTTCTTTGGAGGGGGAAACGCTGGGTCCTGTGACAGTTCTACATTTAACTTTCTGAAGAGCCCCGTTTCCTTTCTTTTCCAAATGGAGATGAGGAAATTACCGTGTGGGTGGCTGGGAGCTCAAGAGAGTGATTGTGATGTATCTTGCACAGAGTAGAATCTCAATAAATGGTTTATGTATCTATTCCTTTTGTTCCTTGATCCAATAACCATTTATTGACCCCAGTAACCAGGAATTATGTGAGGTGCTGAATAGATATACGGATATATAAGATATAAAACACATGTCTATATTTTTATAGACATATAAATATATCCCCAGGGTCCCTTTCAGCTCAGACTCACAATGGTTCCATCCTTGCTTCTTGCCTGGTGTGTCCTTCACCAGCACAAGACAAAAGGCTCCCTCCCTCCCTCCCTTGCCCGACTCCCAGGAGGCTGCGGGCTCCATCGCTCCCCACCTGAATCAGTGCAGACCACCTATTTCAGATCTGTCGGCTCTTATAAATGTAGCCACACACCCGCCAAGTGAGATAAAATGGCAGTGTGATTAGTGTGTGTGTGTGTGTGTGTGTGAGTGTGTGTGAGTGTGTGAGTTAGCATGCTTATGTGTCTCTATCTCACTCCTATTGTACAGATTAATACATCAGAGCAAGCACTTACAAAAGAATAAAAAAAAAACAACCACTGGGGCCAATTCTCCAGACGTTCAATAACCAAATGTCACCCACATGGTAAGCAATAAAATAAAAATATATGCTTAGCAGAGGCGATATAAATATGATGTATATTTTGAAGCTGGATAACAGAACAGTGTCATAAAAATAACACCCGGTGGCAAATGCAGGAAAGCGACCTTTTTCAAACGCAGCCTCCTTCAGGCTGCCATTCCTAAAATATCACAGCGTCTCCAGCAGTAAAGCAGAGGTTGGTTTGAAATCTGACAGGAGCACCGAGTGTAATGAGGCCGTGGAGATTCTTGCCCGCGTTTCCAAGCCCAGGCAGCCTCTTATCCCCGCCCCGCCCCCACCCACCGGAGAGCCTCACCTCAGGCCTCAGTCCCGCTGGGCTGGCTCCTTCCCCTCTGCCTGTCACAATAACCCCTTACTTTCCAAAACTCCTCTCCAGACGTTATTCCATTTGACCTTTACCATCGGCCTCTGAAGTTGGGGGGGCGGGGAGGACAGGTATCATTATTGCCATTTTATGGATGAGGAAGTAGAGGTCACAAAAGTCCTGTTAATTGGAGGGTCGCCCCTCCACCCTGGGGAGAGAACACCTCTTTCCTGTCTCACAAACCATTGTTTTCTGGTCACACACACACCTACCCGAAAAAATTGTTTCACAGATTTTCGTACAAAACGGACACCTCTGGAGGGCCCATCATAAATCTAGTTTCCCAGATACTATTGGTCTAGGGAATACCAACCAGTGTTTTGTATCAGCCAAACAATATATGGTTCCCAGTTGCCCCAACACCATTTATTTGAAAGTCTATCTCTTTTATGGTGACTTAAGACATCAGCTTTATCACACTCTGTATTTTCATAGGCACTTGGATCTATTTCTGGACTTTCTATTCTGTGCCGCTGGTCCCTGACTGTTCCCACTCCGAGGCCACACTGTCTTCATTATGTGGATTGTACGGAACATTCGATACCTGTTAGGGCTGGTTCTGCCCTTCCCGTTCCTCCTTTTGGGGGCGTTTCTAGCTATTCTTTTTTAAAATTTATTTTTCAATTATAGTTGACATCTAATTTTATGTTAGTGTCAGGTGTACAGCATCGTGATTAAACATGTATAAACCTTACGAAGTGATCTCACGGTAAGACTGGTAACCATCTGACATGTGTATAGCTATTACAACGTTATTGACCGCATTCCCTAAACTGTACAAACAGAATATTATTAGATAATACTTTTACCTTTGTACAAGGTAAATCTGAACGTGCATGCAAAAACATCAAGACATATCAAAATAGATTCTGTGCATTTCTTAAAATACGCACCTTTTGCCTCTCTTGGGTAGTGAGATTCTAGCCTGGAAAATAGAAGTCACAACATTTGAGTGATTTGGTCGAGGCCTCACAATGAGAGCACTGGGACTGGAGCAAGTATTACTGATGTTAAGAAGAGAGCAACCAGCTGTGTGTCTTTAGGCCAATCACTTAACTCCTCGGATTTTAAGTTTCCCTTTGATGGAATAAGTAGGAGTAGATCAGCTCTGAGCTGCTTTCTGGCTCTGGAATTCCATAACTTTAGAATAAAGTATTCAAAGGCACCCAAGGGAAGCTCCATGTTGCTCACAGAGGGGTCAGTAAAAGATCCCCCATGGAACCCCAACTTCTAAAGCATTCATGGGTGGCGGGGGCGGGGGAAGGTATGTCTCAGGAGCAAGAAGAGTTGGGCCCTGGTCCCAGGTCAGCCACTAATTCACTGGGTAACCTGGAGCTTCTCCTCTGTCTAATGAGGAATTTGGACTAAAGGAGGATGGGAAATAAATTTCACATCAAGTATACGCTGGCTGATAGATGGTGGCTACCTAGAGTGTGGTATTTAGGGAAAAAATGTGAGTCTACAACTAATGCAAAATGGAAGCAGCTGGGGGTGGTTGGTAATGCCTGCCGCAGGTGAGGGTGGAGGCAGTGCCAGGACCTTGGCCGTCGTGGGGTAGATGCTTCCATGGTAGATGGTCTCTACCAACTCAACACAAACCTCTGCACACAAAAAACGGAAGGATTCAGAGTCACCGGGGCCTGGGAAGCAGACCTTGGCTTGTTCAACTGTTTTCATATTATCCGTGGCTTGGGTTTGAATAATCTGTCCCCTGATACCACTGTATTTCAGAAATTGCCACCTAAGGCAAATTCTCCACTTTTAAACTCATTTCCTGAGTCGGTCTTTTTAAACCCCACATTAAATATTGATCTGCCCTGGGGAGATCTAATTTATTTAGGAGAGACAGGTTTGACTCCACCGGAACTGTCAAACCGGGAAATAGAGCTGTGGCCCTCCTGAAGCAGTAACCATCCAGGATGGTGACAGACAGGCCAAGGACACGGGGACCAGCTTCTGTCCCTTCTCTGAGTCTCGGGGACAGGACCTGTCTTCCCGGTCTTCCACTCCAGACAGTCAGAGCGCCTCTGAACACCTTTCCTGTGAGCACGGGTGTCTGCAAGTCATGGAGTCCACTCTTTGTTAGCCAGACTCCCCACCCTGTGCCTGGAGCCCTGCCAGCCTCCTAAGGCGACCCACGGAAACCTCTTCTGCTGCTCCCAACATGCTCCGTTGCTGAGGCTGTCACTCCCAAGGTCTGACCTTCAGACACGGCAACTCTCCCTCCAGTCCTGATTCTGGCCCAGGATGGCGGTGGCATTTCCACTTGGACCTGGGTTTTAGTCCTCAGCCCCAGTGCACTTTGGCTTGACTGCTTGTCTTCTGAATGACCGCATGCTGGCCATCTCCGAAAGGAACCCCGAGCTTGTGCTTATTCATGCAACTCCAATGAAGAGAGAGAGAGAGACTCGACCTGCCACAGCTGAGGTCTGGGGCCCGTCTCCCACACAAGCAGCCCACACACCAGGGCGGGTAGGGAGAGCCTACCCAGCCTCTCCCTGGGAACTGGCCCCCTCCGCCTCCTGCACTCGGAAGCACTCGTTCCATCCGTTGCACCCTGGGTTGGTCCAGCATAATTTCTCTCCATAATTTACACTTCCAAGCACAAATGCCAAGGTTCCCTTCTGGGTTTCTGGCAACATCTGTTTGGGGCCCCACAAGCAAGAGCTCCTGCAGCAGGGAACACAGCCTATCTGTGGGTTAGGGAACCAAATCGTAATTAAAAATCTCAGTCAATGTATCCTGCCATACCCGCATTTTCCCCGTTAATTCACCCATGATCCCACTAGGTAAGTAATGCCATCATCTCATTGGGAGATACAGGGAGACTGAATCTCTGAGGCCATAGCCGCCAGTTACCTATGGCTAATTAAAGTTAAACAAATTTAACATTCGGTTCCTAAACCCCACTAGCTACATTTCAAGTCCTCAATAGCCACGTGGCTAATACAACAGTACTGATAGCTTGGAATTATAAACCATTTCCATCCATCACAGTAGCTTCCACTGGACATGCCATGAGGGGTAAAATAACCTCCCCCCGCCACTGGAAGCCGAGCAGCAGAGTCGGCACTTGAACCAGGCTGGTCCGTCTGCGGAGACGAGTGCCTATCCACTGCTCTCTCCTCCGCCAAAAGGAACCCAAAAGGAAAGAGGTAAGATGAGCAAGAGGTCAACCGGAAGCTCTCACCAGAGTGAGGCCTTCAGGAGGGCACACCAGACAAGGCACCTCAAAAGCGGAAGATCTCTTCATCACCTGCGTGTCACACAACAGCTGTCTAGAGCACCTTGGACAACACAATCCTGGTGTCGCTCTTTGCCCATCAGAGATGTCTTCCGGGCCCGGAGGGGGGCCTGGGCCCTGACTAGGATCCCTCTGGTGGTTCCCGGAGAGGGGAGTCGAACACGCACTCGGGCACAAATGAATGTCTTACAGAAGCTGCCACTGTCTAGAGACTTCTTAGAGATGGTGGAGGTCAATCAAGGTCGTTGATCATAACTTCTTGTGCCTTAGTTGTAGCTTTGATTCTATGATCATTTATGACACACCTGTTATGTGTCAGTCTTTGAATCAAGGGCTTTTTACATGTCTGACCCAGATAAATTATGGAGTCCACGTGTCTCCAGAATGACCATAAACTAAAAACAACTGAACACAATCCCAGTCTTGATTTGTAGCTCTCAGTATTAAAAGGGATTCGAGTTATAAATTGTGGTATCATTCCTTTTTCCCCCAATTGCACATTTGAACTTCCACTTTATTTTTAAGTAGCTTTGAGATAAAATTCACATACCCTACAATTTACCCATTTAAAGTGCACAGTCGGCCCTGACCAGTGTGGCTCAGTTGGTTGGAGCATCCTCCGGAGAGACAACCGAACAAAGTATCTCTCCCACATCAGTGTTTCTCTCCCTCTCTCTAAAATCAAAAAGCATGTCCTCAGGTGAAGATTTAAAAAATGTGCACAGTCGGATTTCTGGTCAAGATGGCTGCATAGGCAGACATGGCACACCTCTGTACACAACCACAACTAAAATATAGAACAACCATCACTCACAACCATCAGAAATTAAGTTGAATGGAAGTCCAACAACTATGGAATTAAAGAAACCACATCCATCCAGACTGGTAGGAAGGGCACAGATGGGGAACAGGCTGGTCCCACATCCGCATGGGGTAGATTAAAATTCAGGAGGGAGATCCCGGGAGCAAAAAGTCCCAGCCCCACACCAGGCCCCCCAGCCCAGGGTTCCAGTGACAGGAAGATAAGTCTCCACAACTTCTGGCTGCAAAAGCCAATGGGAATTGAGTTAATGGAAGAAATTGCTGGAGCCCCAAGCTGTTCCTCTTAAAGAACCCCCACACAGACTCACCTACTCAGACTCGGTCCTTCTGGGCTCCAACAGCAGGGTGGCAGCTTGAGGGGCACCAGTGGCACGCGGTGGGGCACTGAAGTGTTTGGCACCAAGGCAAGTAGAAGCCATTGTCCCTTTTGTGGGCCCTCCCTCCACAAAGCTGGCAGACTGGTGTTGAATCTGAGACTCCACCAACCTGGCTAACACTGTTTGACCCACCCTGGAGATCCCCAGAGGCTGCCCCACACAATTTAAAAGCCCACCCAAGCTACTTTCCCATATGAATGGCTGGTCTTGCCTCTCAACTTCCTAAATCCTCTCAAACAAGCAGCAGCTGGCCTCTGTGAGCCAGAGACTCAGAACTAGCAGCCTAGAATCATAGCTTGGCTTTGCTTGGAAATCTCCAAGCCCAGAACAAGTAACAGCCATCTCAGATTGCTTTATAATTCAGGCAGGGTGGCCCTCAGAAAAATACAAGTAGAGACCAATCTTGGCCTGCACTACCTGGGAAAACCCCAGGGCCAATGCACCCAGTGGACAGCTATAGACCAGCAAAGAACAACCATCCTGCCCCTGCCCAGTGGATCCTCCAGGGAGGGTGGAGACCGATGGTCAGTGGTGATAGCACATCTTTGCAGCTGACTGGTCTGGGCAAATTCCTCCCAGATAGCTACTATATTAGGCCATATTACCAAGACAAGGAGTCATAGCATTTCTACCGAATACATAGAAACAAACACAGGGAGGCTGTCAAAATGAGGAGACATAAAACATGGCCCAAATGAATGAACAGATCAAAACTCCAGAAAAAAGAGCAAATGAAATGAAGATAAGCAATCTTTGAGGTGCATAGTTCAAAATACTGGTTATAAGGATGCTCAGGGAACTTAGAGAAGACCTCAACAGCATAAAAAAGATCCAGACAGAAACAAAAGATACACTAATTGAAATAAAGAACACTTTATAGGGAAACAACCACAGAGTGGATGAAGTTGAGAACCAAATCAATGATTTGGAACATAAGGAAGTAAAAAACAATTAGAACAACAAGAAGGAAAAAGAATCCAAAAAAACCGAGGGTAGTATAAGCAGCTTGTGGGACAACTTTAAGCAATCCAACATTTGCTTCATAGGCATGCCAGAAGGAGAAGAGAAGGAGCAAGAAATTGGAAATCTATTTTAAAAATAATGAAAGAAAACTTCCCTGATTTTGTGAAGGAAATAGACATGCAAGTCCAGGAAGCACAGAGAGTCCCGAACAAGATGGATGCAAAGAGGCCCACTCCAAGACATGTCAGAATTAAATGCCAAAGGTTAAAGATGAATAGATGGGAGGGGGGTGTGGGAGAATGGGTGAAGAGGTGAGGGGATTAAGGAGTACAAATAACTAGTTACACAATAGCCATGGGGATGTAAATTATAGTATAGAAAATGGAGTAGCCAAAGAACTTACACGTATGACTCGTGGACATGAACGAGGGTGGGGGGATAGCCTGAGAGAGTGGAAGGTGCTGGGTGGGGGAGGGCAAAGGGGAAACAATCAGGACAACTGTCATAGCATAATCAATAAAATATAATTTAAAAATAAAAGTGACTTTGGTCACTTCAAAAAGAAACATCATACCCATTAGCAATCACTCTCCCTACTCCTCCAACCCCAGGCACCCACCAGTCTGCTTTCTGTCTCTATCTATGTGTCTGTTCTGGTCATTGCATAGCAGTGGTACAGTGTTATACACTACAATGTTATACACTACATGGCCTTTTCTGTCCGGCTGCTTTTGTGTAGCATAATATTGTAGCATGATTAGTATTTTATTCCTTTTTTTTCAATTGCCAAAGAACATCCCATTGTATAGATACACCACATTTTATTTATTTTTTATTCGTTGATGAACATTTGGATTGTTCCACCGTGGAGCTATGATGATCTATGAACGTGCATGTACAAGTTTTGCATGGGCATATGTTTTCAGCTCTCTTGGGTGCACGCCTAAGAGTAGAATTGCTGAGTCACATGGTAAGTCTATGGTCAACCTGCTGAGACCCTGCCAAACTGTTTTCCCAGGGAACAACAAGGGAAGATCGACACCTGGTGAATGTCAGCAAAGATGCCCAAGGCTTGCTGCTCTCAGCACTCCAGGAATTACTAAAAGGATTGGTTTAGATTAGGAGGCAAAGTGCTATGTGGAAAGAAGCCCATTTCCAGACCCAAACTCTTGCTTCCTACCCCCACCACCAGCTCTGCCTGGCCACGCCTTTCTTCCCCAGCCCTGGGCGTCGGCTTGGTAGAAAAGGTCAGACAGAGTTGCGGCAGATGGGGCTCCATGTTCCCCGCACCAAGTACGGCGTCTGGCCATCTTGCCGCTCACCCAAGTGTCCAAGCTCTCAGCACACACAGGGCTTGGGATCCCAGGGCCTGCTCCTGTGGCCCCATGGGTTATCCTAACATGGAGCCGTGTGTCTGTGATTTCAGCATCCCTCTGACTGCTGGGTGTGCACAGAGGAGCAAGTGAGCGCAGCAGCTGGGGCAAGACCTTTGAGAACTGTGGCTATTGGCAAAGGGAAAAGCCATCTGTTATTTTGCCTTCTATCTGGCTTAAGAATTTCAAAGAAAGTAAGTAGTTGGGCTGCTCAATTTTATGGTTCACAGTTGGAGGGGGAAGAGTTGGAATGGAAAACCCATCTTCCAAAGCTACAAAAAAAAGTCCTTCTCAGGCTATTTAATTGACCATGAAGTCCTCTGTCCCCCCCAACAAGGGTCTCAGCTGGGATGTGGCCTAATCAGAAATCCCAACTTTTGAGGTCCACACCTGGATATCAAAAGTAGCCCAGAAAGGCCTAGTTCTCCAATCTCCTGACCAATCTGAGGTGGTAGACAAGGACCTGAGGGTGGGGAGGAGAAGTAAATCCAAGAATAAGCCACTCCTGCCGCCACATAGACAGGCAGCTGCCTTGGTTAAAAATCAAAGATGCAGCAGCCTGGCAGAGAGGGCTGCCACCGTCCATGTTTCCTGCCCTGACCTCCTGTGACTCGCCCACCACAGCCTCACCTGGACCAGCACAAGGTGGTTTATGTCTAAGGAGACCAACTATCTCTGGACTCGAAGGGTTCCTGGCATATGGGAATTGCAGTTTGCACACAGAAACTGTCCGTGTAACCAGGACTAGTTAGCCACTCTAGATGGTGACCTGGGAACTGCATCTCTAAGAACGGCTGCCTATTTTAAGGACTGAAGGGTTGCAAATTCTTTCCGGGACTCTTGGGTCAGCTGGAGCCTCTGGCTTCAGGGGTGAAGCCTGGGTGTGGCACAGGTGAGGTGGAACAAGTCAGGGCGATGGATTTATACCCACAGCACTGAAGTCGCCCCCCACCTCCACCCAGTCCCTCTCCCAACTCCTGGGCCTAAATCCATGCTTCCTGCAGCAAAGAGACGTCCTGTCACACTGCCCAACTCTGTCCAGCCATGCTGTCCCCCAGAGCTCTCTTCTACCTGGCCCTGGGTATCAGTCAAGTAGAAAAGTTCAGACTGAAGTTGTGGCAGCTGGGTTTGATTACCTCCCCAAAGCCAACCTCACTGATAGAACCTTGATTTTGTTCGGATCTTGGGTAACCGAGGTGTTTGCAGCCCCAGGGCCCGAGCCGTGGCAACTGCTTCCCTATTTGCTCGTGACTGGTTTAGGGTGGGCAAGCGAGCCAGGTCTGGCCAGGGAGATGTCAGAGAAAGTCTATTGGGGGATTCTGGAAAGGGGTTTAGGTCTGCCACCTCTTTGCTGCTTTGGACGTTATCGAACGATGACCCAGTTTTGGAACTCCTGAAGCCTTCACCATGTGACCGTTGGAAGGATGTGATCAGGGAGGAAGGTGACCCCAGATACACTTACCTTGAGCCACGTCATTGATGAGTACTGAACCAACCCTCTCCTTTGGTGTCTTGTTTTATAAAAAAATTCACTCCTCGAAGAAGTCAGCATCACGGATACCCTGTGACCTGCAGTAAAAACCCCTTGGTAGAGAAGAAGAAGATAGCTTCAAGCCCCACACGCAGCAGAGAAAACCATGAGGACACTTTGGCTTTCACCTTGTCTCCAGGTAGGACACCTGTCTAACCCAACCTGAACAGATGCGCACCTGCGCTCTCCAAGACGGGAAGTTCACAAGCTCCCTGCCTCTTCATCCACACTTCCTCATCATCCTCACCGCAGGATGACTCACCTCCTTGGAGCTGGAGGGCCTTGGGGTCACCCCCATGGGACCATGCAACTAAGGGGCCAGCCCATCACCCCAAGCTCCTTCCTTCGGTGCGGGTGGCGGTCAGGGGAGAGAGCTCCGGAGTGCACTTGGAGGTTACTTAACCTTGCTATGCCTCCATTTCTCCACATGTCATGGGGATAATAGTGCCTAGCCCGCAGGTTATTGTGAAGGTAGTAAGGTTGCAATGTCAAGTGCATCAGCCACAGCATCGCAGGTTCCCAGGGCCACCCTCAAACTCACTGATCCACTAGAAGTATTCACAGACTGAGAAAAGCTGTTATAGGCATGACTCGTTCAACACAGCTGAAGGACACAGGCGAAGTCAAGCAAAAGGTACAAGGAGCACAGGGCAGGGTCCGGGAGGCACCAGGCACAAGCTGCCAGTCTGTCCTCTCTCGGTGGAGTTGTAGGGTCAACGATTAATTTTTCCAGCAACAGTGCCTGACAACACGTATGAAGTACTGTCAACAAAGGAAACCTTATTGAGCCTCGCTGTCCAGGGTTTTTATTGGTGGTTGGTAACTGGACGTAGAGTGTCTCCTAGGCTGACCTCAGTTCCTCAGCCTCTAGTCCCTCCAGCGGTCAAACTGATACAGCCCCAGGGTCCCCACCACCAAACCCACTGTTAGCATAAAAATCTACCTGGCTTGGCCCAAGGCCCCAGGTAAACTAAGACATTCTTGTCAGGCAGCATATTACAAGAGTTCAGGGGGCTCTCCCAGAAATCGGTTGGGAGCCACACCTGACTGTGAAATGTGCACGATTTGAACATCCCCCTTGCTAAATCAACCCTTCACTGCACTGACACATAAGAAACCCCCAATATCATTTTTGTTTCTCACATCGGGCTGAAATCTGCCTCCCACTATAACCGTCCTTTGTTGCTAGTACTACCCTACAGAATTACATGGCTTCAATCTAACCCTGCTTCCTCATTGTTGGGGGTGGACCCTTCCTTTCCATTCCTCTTTCAGTACGGAGGGACTTCCGCTCAAGCAGCCTCAGGGGTTCTCCTTCGTCTCACTCACTCCTGTCCCGGGAAACGGGAGTGACTTTCTGATGGGGGGCTTTAGAAGCTGATCTCCCGAGCTGTCCTCCAGGGGACAGGTCGCACTATCTGGTCTACGGAAGCAGCCCAGGTTTCATCAGCCCAATGAGCTCATGGGACTCCAGGCTTTGGAGCCCTACAAGCTCGACCACTCTGATTGGCCAGTCTGCAGACTAATCAGAGAGGAGAGAGAGGTGCGGCACCCTAACCGTGAAGGCAGACAGAAAAGCCAACCAGGCGAGGATGAGAACCCCCAGAGTAAAGCAACCTGGGGCCATGTAGTGCTGGACGAAGGAGAGACTCCTCTCAGTAGCCCATGCATTAAGCAACAAATCTTGAGAGCCTCGAGTCATTGAAAGAAAGGTAAGTCTGTTCCACACAATCAGTTTAAGAAGATTAAAAATACATACATATATATATATATATATATATATGTTATACATTTCAGCAATATTACCATTACAAACGGGAAAGCAGTTCAAGGGTGAAAGTCACAGGTGTCTCTAAAGACATCGGGGCGCCTCCTTCTTGGATGACGCTGGGGAAATGGAGCTTCACCGAAAGAACGTACGGGGGGGCTTTTTGCCTCTTAGCAAGGTGTTATTTAGGTAGAAGGAAAGCAACAGAAATGGGGGAAAGGGGAGCAAATGGATAGAGACTCCGGGTTTGTCCTTCCGTGTAAAAAAACCTTCTCCTTGGCGGCTCGGCTAGAAGCACGGGGAGGCCTCAGTTTGCCTGGATCTTCCTGGGGAGGCCCAGCGCCGCCTCGCAGCCCCGGCCCAGCAGCAGGTACTCCAGCCGCTTGCAGTGCTCCCGGAGCTGCTTCTCCCGGGGCAGCAGGAAGGTGAGGACCTTGTTTCGCACGATGCCCCGGTCCTCCTCCTCCCTCAGCCGCTGCTTCACGCGGGCCGCCTGCTCCTCCTGCTGCGCCAAGGCCCCATTCATCTCACAGAAGGCGTCTTCCAGGTAATGGATGGCCTTCAAGGCCTCCTTCTTGAAGTCCTCCAGCTCCCGCTGCACTGCGGCCACCTTCTGCTGCAGGACCTCCAAGTCAGCTGGCGGCAGCGGGTAGGAGGGCCACGGCCGGGGGAGGGAAAAGTCTCCAGACTGGAGGCCGCTCTCCACCATCTTCTTTCCTTGCAAGGTGTTCACCTTCATGAGAATGGACCCCGCCTGATAGAGCGGGTCCATAGGCTTTCTTCCCGTTTGGACAAAGAGAAGGGACTAGGAAACCAGCGAGGTGAGTGAGGTTTTTTGGGCGGGAGCTAGAGACTGGAGACACAATCATTTGGAGTGGAGAAACTCACCTACTATGACATCGAGGGCCCCTTCAGCCAATCGGGAGGAAAAGCTACAATCTATTCATTTGCATATGATAGTCCCCTTGGTTAGTTATGCAGAGCTTTTTATGCTCATCTACCCAAGAAGTGGTCCCTCCTGAGATGCGGATTCTGATCAGCTCATCACCCTTCCAGAACCAGAGCTCCATCGCTCAGAGCTTCACCTGAGAGACAGGGAAGTACACCAGCCAGAGCAAAGCTCACTGGGTGGTCTCCCACACTGACAAGGGGTCTGGAGGGTTTCGGAAGGGTCTTTGGTCTTCAGTACCTAATCAGTGAAACAAAGATATTATAAGAGATAATACCTAATACCACGTGTAGCTCTAAAATGCTATAAAAAAAGTAAATTCTTATTCTAATCCGCACTCCTGTAATGATGCCAGGATTCTAGATAAACTTAGAAGCTGGGAGAAATGTACTGAGGTTCTGGTGTTCGGTCCACAGCAGTGCTGACTCAGGGCGTGCAGGGTGAAATCGGGTCGCTCAGGCATTCGTTCTACAAGCGCTCACCGAGTGCTCACTATGCACCAGGACCAGGGGCCAGGTGTGAACAAGAGTGACCGGTCCCCCACTCCCTGCCTGATCATTGACAGAGATGCCTGATCATCTAGAGGGGTAAACCTCCCCAATTCTTACCTGGGAAAATGTTTCTAGCTAACCTATGTTTGGTTTAGTCAAGAACAAACCTCTAGCCCTGGCTGGTGTAGCTCATTTGGTTGGGTGTCCTCCCACAAACCAAAAGGTCATCAGTTCGATTCCCAGTCAGGGCACAAGCCTGGGCTGTGGTTTCTATCCCAGGTCAGGATAGAAACCCGTCAAATGTTTCTCTCTCACATCGATGTTTCTCTTCCTTTCGTTCTTCCTTCCTGTCTCTCTAAAATCAAAAATTAACAAATGAAAAACAAATCTCAATCTCTGGTCCCGATTTCTTTTCTGACCTCCAAATCTAAACATCTCTTCCACGTGGTGCCTCAGATGCAACACTGTGCCATCCGCAGTCGGACTGGTTACCGTTTTGTTCACACTAGTTTCTGTTCCAAAGTTGCCATCAGGTTATTGACACCAGCCTGGGGCAGCTCCCACATCAGCATCCACGTGAGGAACCTGGGACCAACCTAGACCACGTCCAAGTGGCTCTGAGTCCTGTTGACACCACCCTCTCTGAGCACCGCAGCATCAAACCACCCGGGTCAGGGTCTCAGCCCCACCGCCTACGCACCGTGTCTCTGTGGCAAGCTGCCTCACCTCCCTGAGCCTCAGTCTCCTTATCTACACAGTCGGGACACGAATTCAGTGGTACAGCTCACCGGGAGGAAAAAGTGGAAGCTCTGATTTACAGCTGCTGCCGATTTCCAGAGTGTAAACACTCCCACCCTGGCTGATCTCAAGCTACCAGCAGGATGTTTCCGGGAAGAGAGACAGACACCCAGCCCTCGTGAACCTACACCAGCCGATGACACTGCAGCCACGGGGCCTGTGGTCAGGGCAGCTATCTTCTCCAAGGTGCAGACTGACCCTCCCAGAGTGCCTGGCAGTGGGCATCAGAGAGGGCACTCTGTAAGGAATTTCATGACTAAACTAAGGTGTAATTTTGAATCTCAAGATGGGATGGTGCTGGCCGGTGTGGCTCAGTTGGTGAGCCAAAGGGTTGCTGGTTTGATTCCTGGGCAGGGCACATGCCTGGGTTGTGGATTTGGTCCCCCATCGGGGCACGTGCGAGAGACCATGGATCGAAGCTTCTCTCACACATCGATGTTTCTCTCCTTATCTTTCTCACTCCCTTCCATGCCCGCTCTCTCTTAAAAAAAAGAAAAAATATGGGATAGCAACTCCAAATTCAAAACAGACTGATGGGTAGAAAGGCTCTGTTCCAGGAGTCAGGAGACCTGGTGTCTGCGATCACTGGGGGACCAGCTCCCGGCAGCCCCCTCCTCTGAGACTGTTCCCTCCGCTGTACGAGGAAGACATGGGAGACAACTCCTCTGAGGTCGCTGACGTCCTGATGAGATCCACCCAGGCCTCCTTCCAAGCTCTCCCAGGGCTCCAAACGCCTTCTCCCTCTTTTGTGACCTAGGACTTGTCCCTCCAGGTCCCCCACCCTGATGATGCAGTAAATTCCCTCAGGACAGACACTGTGCATTTCTCATCCTGGGTACCCTCAAGTGTCCTGCCTGGTGCCCTGTGCATAATGGCACTCAGAAAACGAGATGAAAGGAACAGGGCATTTGTAGGTAGCTTCCCTGGCTTTCCCTCTGACATGGTGACACCTACCGGTCTGAGAGGAAACAGCACCCTCTTCATTCCCGGTCTCGAGATTCTGCTGGGCACCAGAGACAAGTAAACAGCCTGCAGTCTTGTGGTGTGTTAATTAGGGTGTGTGAGCAGCTCCAGCCCATAGTAGGTCCTCTATAGACACTTTCTGAACCAGCAAAAGAAAACGTGTTTCTGTCTTGTGGTTTCTGTCATTCTCTGAGTCTCTCCCCACCCTCCCCGACATTGATTCTGCGTCTGTCTCCCACGGGTAAGGCTGGAAGTCACAACCAGACCTACGAAAGTAGCGAGAGTTAAGAAGGAATAGCAATTTCTCCATTTCCCTGGTGCTTTTTAATGAGGTTTATGTGCATTTCTCCCCAGAGCCAGCCAGGGAGGGCCATGTTTCCCCTGGAGCTTCAGCAGAGGTTGGAGGCAAACAGCACTCAGTCAGCAGAGGCCTCCCAGGTGAAGTGGTTCTAGAATCTTCTGGGCAACTTGCCTCCGGGCACATTTTCTGAATGTTCCCCTCCTAGAAGCTGTGTAGTCCGGGCCAGTGCCTTCCTCACAGATTTCCTTCCCCATAGCCTCAGAAAGACAGCAACTCTGTCCTCTTCCATGTGTCCAAAGAAAGACAATCTGACGTCTGGTGAGGCGCACACACCTGGGGCCTTCAGGAGGCTTTCTCTGCCCCTGGTCTATTGCCACAGTCCCAGGCTCCCAGTACCTCAGGATGATGGGGGGAAGGGGGGTGTCAGAGCCACAGAGACCCAGACCCAGTCCCTGAGTAGCAGGTGCAGCCTGCGTGGGGAGGGTCTCAGGGGCAGGCATGTCTCAGGAGATCCCAGGTTGGGGACATTCGTGCCCGCGTGGATCCGCGCCCCTCCCCAGGGCCTGTCCCGTGCCCCCTGCCCATGCCTCTGCCTCTGCGTGTGAAATAAACCTCGGCCCTCTTCAGGACCCACAAAAGGGACACGACATATATGCACTCCTTCCTGTACCTCTTTCAAAGTAAGAGGAACCCTCCTAAGCTCCCCACACCCCGTTAGAATCACACTCAGGGGCCCATCCCCAACCGGAGTAGTGGCATGGGGTGGAGCTCCCTTCGCTGGCTCAGACTAACCTGGGGGCAGGGAGCGGACACCTGGGGCTGGACAGGGCCTCCCCAAAGCACAGGCTTCCCAAATTGAGGTTCTGTTCCCAAGCAAGGAAGGGGAGGGGAAGCAACTAACTGCGGCTTCCACAAAGAATAGTTATATTTGAAAAGACAATGAAAAGATCATGCTTGCACTCTAAAAGTGAACTAAAGTCAGCTTTCAAGCAGAGTCTTCTAGGAGACCCTTAAAACTAGTCTCTCTCTCCCCATATCCAAGAAAAAAAATCACGGGGAAAAAAGCACCTCAGAATGCAGAGCAGTCAGTCTCTCACCAACACCAACAAGCACATGGTTGGATATGTTCAAAGCAGAGAAGGTACCCCTACCCCGCATACTGTCTCCCCAGAACCCTCTGGGCCTGGAGGACGATGCTCCACAGCCTGTGTCTCCCCAGACGGGCCCCTACCAACAGGAGTAATTTGGACACCCTGCACCTTCAATCCAAGCCCACAGAGAGCCTCCCTCCAGCTTCCACTCATCCACCCACCCAGTTGCGTATCCCAGGACACTCGCCGAGCACCTGCCCCATGGACATGGACCTAGGCAACAGGGAATTAAGATAGCAAACAAACCAGCGAGGACCCCGGTTCTAAAGCTGCTGGTACTTCAGCAGAAGGAGACAGACGATAAACTAAAGCCGTCGGCAAAGAAGATGGTGTGGGTTGGCCTGAGTGCCGGGGAGGACACGAACAGGACAAGGGCATGGAGAGCCGGTGGGGCCGGGCGCTCAGGGAAGGCCTTTGTGAGGAGAGGGCATTGGGGTGAAATGGGGTGACGTTGCAAAGGGAGCAGCCCTCGGAGAGGCCTTGCCGCAGGTGCACAGCCCCGAGCTGCAGTGGACGTGGGGCGTAGTCCCCAGTGCCTCCCCCGCGCACCGCCCAGGGCCACTGTCGCTGGGCATGACTTCCTCCCCTGCAGCTAGTATGCCAGTCCGGGGAAATGGGGACAAGGCTGGGGTGGGGACGGGGACCAGGACCAGGAGCCAGGCTCAGTGCTGTTCGCCATGATTAATGAACTCAGAGCCAGGGCCCCAAGGCCCAGTGCTAAAAATACCTGCTTCCCTCCGCGATGCGGCAGCTGCCACCCAGCAACGTCTGCCCGCCGCCATTTATCATAATTTGACACTGATAAGGAGTGTCCACGGGACTGTGTGTCTGCCGGAACAGGACTCGCCCGCAGCCCACCCGCCAGCTGCTCTGTGGAAACCGTCCACAGCACTTTCCTGCCTGATCTGCCTCCCGTCCCTGAGCCCCGCCTTGGCCGCCCGTGGATGCGCCTGCCTGCTGCCCACCCTCCACCTGCCGGCTGGCCTCCCCTCCTGGAACCCGAGCGGACCGCCTCCGGGGTGGGAGCCAAAGCATCACGGAGAACGGGAGCACGTCGGCGGATGCCATGTTTCACGCCACTGCCGCCCTGCCCCTCGGCTGCGAGCCATCTCTCAGAGGCCCTGCCAGCCCAGGGCGGCACTTTAATTAAAAATATGTAAAGCATTCTGGTGGGAGTGGATGTGAAGACACAGGAGCGGTCCTTGGACACGAGCAGCAGCGTAGGCAGCCCCACGGCGGGGCTGGCCCTCCTCCAGCCCCAGAGGCCTAGGGCTGAGCAAGGAGAGTCCTCCAAGCAGGCAGGGGCCAGTGCTGTCTGCCTGCACCAGCCACCCTTTCCCCCGGGCACGGGACTTAGCAGGGGCGCAGCACCCACATGGAAGAGAGCCTCACCAGACCCACGGGCTAGCCCGGCGACCCCAAGAGCAGGCCAGGAACAGCCTGGCATCACCCCAGTTGGAATAATCTACCCCACTCTCAACACTAATTTTCTTAAATGACCCATCATGAAGCCGGTGCCTGGACATTTATATCAACTCTTTAGCAAAGCCATTTCCATTGCCAAGACTAATGAGCCCCCCAAGGCCACTCTTCCCTCAGACTGCCTTCTATGCCGACAGGAAGCGTGGCCGCACTGCTGGGGGTGGGGGTGGGGGGGGGGTGGGCAAACTTTATGCACAAAAAAAGTTCAAATCAGAAAAATGATAGAGCAAAATTTGTAATCCTCACCTTTTCTGAAAATCCGAAAAGACAAATGTTATAAGCATCCTACTGCCCTGCCCCCATCACTGACGGAATTCAAGATCCCCACTGAAACGCGCAACAACACAGATTGTGGGGAGTGTCGAGGGGGCTGAGGAGGCAAACAGAACCCTGAGCCCAGCCAGACACCAGGGACCAATAAGAGCCCCACTGGGAGCTCCTGTTCCGGGCATTGGGGGGCCGGGGCAGTACCTGGAGGTGAGTGTCTGGGCAGAGTAGACTGAGCAGCAGGAGGGTGATGGGTGGCCGTGCTGTGTGGGTGGCCCATCCTCTTTCATAATCTCAGCCCTCCCAAGGACAGCAGGGCGGGAGGGCACCCCCGGCTCTAAAAATCACCCCACACAGGACAAGCTTCTGCTCTGTCTAGCCCACACCCTCTAACCAGGAGCAGAGCCAGAACCTCTGCCTGCATGTCCAGATGTCGAGCTGAATTATGTGAGCTTAAAAACCAAATCCCCTCCTTCCTGGGTTACTGAACTGTCTGCCTGGCGAGGCTGAGGGATCACCGGTGACTGACACCAGGACCTGCCCAGCGGCTCCAGACAGAGCAGCTTTGATCACCTGGAAAACTCCAGACACCAGGACTCCTGATGATGAGTAATGAGCTCAAACGGTCGGAAAGTTACCCAGCACCTCGCAGCAAGGACACACACAGCTTCTCACGGAAGCCTGGGAAGCCGGGGCCAAGGGAACAGGGTGTCATCATCTTGGTGGCCTGCAGAAGAGCGTGACCCCACTCCCATCCCACTCAGGGTCTTCCTCACCGAAGGGGTGAGGCGGTTTCTAGGCTCAGGGCACTTGGCTGCTACAGGGCTGGTTTGGGGTCTATGTGGCCAGAATTAATTTTTTATTCAAGAGTGCAGCCTCCCTATTTGTTCGTTCGTTCATTCATTCATTCATTCATTCATTCATTCATGCATCCAGCACACATTCATTGAATTATTAAGACGAGCCAGCATGGTGCTTGATTCTCAGGATAGAAGTCTCCTAAGATGAGGTTTCTGTCCTAAAAGAACTCAGGATCTGCCATGCAGACAGCCTAGCAAGTTCAACAGCACAGGCTCTGTGCTGAGGGGCCTGGCAGCGGTGGCTGTGGGGCTCAAGGCTGTCCAGAGCAGGGGACTCTAAGTTAGACCGTCCTATGGCATGGTGGGGACAAGGAGCCGGCTGGGGGTGGAATTTGCAGATCCCAGGCCCCTCTAGGCTTGAACTCTGGAGTCACACCCACACCCCATCACCTGGGATTTCCTCTTGCACTGATGTTAGCTGGGAAGATGTTGACCTCCAGTCCCCGGTTATGGCTTCATGGGAAACGAAGCCCAGTGATTCTCAAACTTTGACCTACATTACAATTATCTTGGGAGAGCATTAAAAATCATTTTTAAGGTCTGGATTTCACCCTCAAGAGATTCTAATTCAGAAGATCTACAGAGACTGGAGTTAGGGTGACCAACCCTCTTGATTTGCTCTGAACCAAGGCAGGAGGGTGAGGGGGTCCTGGGACCTGAGACTTTCAGCTTTAAAATGAGGACAGTCTCTGAAATTCGGGACAAGTCACCCTGGCTGGGGCAGGCTCTGCTAGTCTCTGCCTGGTAACATTCCTTCCTTCCTTGGGTCATAGGAGCCTATTTCGATCAGGTAGTAACACGCTCCAGGAAGGCAAGCCCTCACCCAGCCCCAGGTGGTCACCCTGGATGCATTCAGTAATCCCATTCCCTGTTGCCACTGTTTTATCGAAGGTGGGCCTGTAACCAGTGAGTTGTAATGGGGAGACATGACCCAGTGAGAGAGAGGGGAGAGAGGGAGCAAGGGGGGGAGAGAGAGAGAGAATCTTCTTTTTATGCCTTGGATGGAGTTGTGTGAGAATATTCTACCTGGAACGGTGGCAGCCGTTCTGCACTCACGAGGCAACAAACTGAAGGATGAAGACTCAGCTGTGCTAAGGATGAACAGTTAGACAAAAAGAGCCTCCATTTTGTGCAGCATCACGGAATCACTGTGCCCCTCTCAAATGACCTATCTCCAGTTGGATCGATGTGTGATTTAAATGATGTTCTTGCTTAAACCCTTTTCATCTGGCATTCTGTTCATTGCAGCCAAACGCATTACGGCTGTTGCAAAGAGCCTAGTAGTTGGTATTTTCAACAAGATCGCCAAATCATTCTGATGCTCCCCGCCCATCCGGCGAATCCAGGGGCTTCACCTGGGGACTTGTCAGAAATGTGCACTCTCAGGTCCCACCCAGACCTGCCGCATCAGACACTCCGGGAGGTGGGACCCAGCAGTTCAGTTTGTGTCTGAACAAGCCTATTGGGTGACTCTGACGATTGCCAAAGCTAAGCACCATTGAGCTGATCAGTCCCTGAGACTCCCTGACTAATAATAATACCAGACCTCGAACACTTCTGGATGGGACTTGTAAATGTATTAGTTGAATACTTTTTTTTTTAGATTTACTGGTCCATTATTAAGTAGCCTTGTGGTGACAGGGGAGGGAGGGAGTTTTCCTGGCCAGGACTGGACAGGGCAGGGGTGAACCTGGCAGGCCCCGCGGTGAAGGAGGGAGAGTGGGTATGGATGGCTCTGACCCAGTGACTCCGAGTGAGCGTGTGTGCCCTCCATGAACTCCGGCTCGTCAGATCGCACGTGGCAAGGTGGCGGCCTGGGAACAGAGGCGGAGGGAGGCCCAGGCAGCTCCACCTTCTCTTCCTGCCCCAGGTAAGTTCTGCAGCTGGCCTTTCAGGGTCCAGGTAGCACCCTGCTTCTGGGCGTAATGAGTTACCCAAAACCCGGTGAGAGTCCAACAGGCAGAAGCTGAGCAATAGGCCTCAGGTGGCAAAGGGGATCCCTTCTCAGCAAGGAAAGAAATTATCAATGCCCAAATACACTTTCCCTTTCAAATACTTTCCCAGCAATTCACACGAGCTCCTGATTCTGTTATTCTTCTTCACAATCAAGCGTACTGTCCGGTGGTTATCCAGGGAGCATCGCACTATTAATAAAGGCTTACTAATAATAGAAATAGTAATAATTCCTGCCACCAATTCAGTGCTTTCCAGGGCCTGGCCCAGGGGCCTTGCGTGCACTGTCCCTCTGAGACTAAAGAGCCACCAACCCGGGTGTGCTGTCCAAGGCTTCTCTAACCCTGGCTGCACTGGGTGTGAGTCTCACAGCAATAGCTTCCTCTTGTCCACCCCCCACTCATATTCACCAAACAAAGCCAGAATACCCTAAAACAGTGAAACACTTGCACCACTTCCGACGTGTGGTCCAAGCTGGTGGCGCTGCCAACACTGACAGTCCCTGGGATGGCCGGGGGTCTAGAAACCGAACCCGGCCAGGGGAAGGCGCCCGGGCTGGCTCACGCCCACAGGCAGACACCCATCCCTCTCTCCGGCGGTCAGCGGCCTGTGCACTCCCTCCGTTGATCTCGTGATTAACAGTTTTCTTGGCTATAAGCGTTTGGTCATTATGACAGCCGAGGCCTAGACGCCAAATGGTCCCTCTCAGTAGGACGGTGACACGGGGTTGCTACTAAGGACTTGAGACTTGGGGAAGCAGTGAAGCGAGAAACGGCCAATAATTGGAAACTTTTAAGGTTCTTTTATGAACATCCTATTAAGGGGAGACAGTTTGGAAAGTAAGCCTAGAGCACTAAGCAGAAGAGACCCAACGACGGCCAAGCCTGAGGTGCGCAGGCAGCCAAGCCGGCGGAGTGGAGCGGGCTGTCTCCGGCCACGCCCTGAATGTGGACTGGCAGCCCCCAGATGCCAACCTCACTCAGCGCCCCCTTTCCTTCTGACAGCTCCCTGCCAGCTGCACAAACGGGTTTTTGCCATAAACCCGGTATAAACTCTAAGTCCCCCCAGGCCCAGGCTGGGGAGAGAGTAGAAAGAAGGGCTTGCCAGCCTGGCTTTTAGGGCCTCCTTGGTTTGATTCAGGGCACTGGGATTGGGGACGGGTCAACTTGATCTCACGGGTTGGAGACCACAGGCCAGTAGAGGATGGCCAAGGCCCGGAGGGAATTGCTTCTGGAACAGAGTGTTCTGGGGGCAATTAAAAGGCTGCTCCACGGAGAGGTGCTAACTGTGAAACGCTGCTCACCCAGGGTGCTTGTCAAAGCTCGGGAACAGCAGCCTGCATGCCTGGGCCTTCCCCTGCACCCCCTTACTCCCCCCTGCCCTGCCCTGCCCAACACACACACCCCCTCTGAGTAACAAAGCCTTCAGGAATCAATCAGCTTCTCAGGATGCACCCTCCTGTCTGAAGATCTCCTTTTTCTCTCTCTGTTCCTGCCGGGGGAGGTCAGAGTTCACATCAAATGTCATTAATCATCTTCCCGGGGGCTGGGGACTTATTGGACAGTCCTATTAATCAGAAGCCTATCACGCCCACAGCCTGGCTGGGTCGCCATTGTCCTGTTCCTCACCTATCACAGAAAGATTAGATTATCAGTGACAACTGAGACACCCTTTGAGTCACAGGGAAGCCAGAGAATGGGGTTGCTTTTATTTTTTTATTTATCCTTCTCATTCGAGGGTGAGCTGGTGTTCGTCTTGTCACACTGCATCCTTTTCTCCAAAGAATCAGCTTTAAGAATCCAATTTGTCAAACTGGACAATCACTGGTAAATCCAAAAGGGGGGGAAAAAAAACACCTCAGCGACTTTATCAAAAAACATAAACTAAAGCAGAAGGCTTTAAACGGAGCCTGAAAGGATTAGAAAATAAGTTGCGTCTGTCAACAATTAATCTCTGAAAAGCAGCGGCTCCGTGGAAAGAGCCAGGAGGAAATTCGTCCAGAAGTGGTTCCGGTGATTCACCCTGGGTCCAGCCACGACCTTGACGCCCACAGAGGCGGGTCAAGTTGAGACCTGGTGCCGAAAAAGAACAAACAAGAATGTCTTCTCCTAACTCCTTGCCTCCTGGTAGCAACAGCAGCAAAAAAAACGGCGCAAAGCAAAACAACTAAACCTATATCATTTTACCAACCGGTGTCACCCCAATAAATTTAATTTAAAAAACTAGTTTGAGATTCACCAGAGAAGTTAAAAAAAATCAACCAGAGCACAGCAGCAGGAAGCCCACTGCTCCCCACCACCCCCAACTCTGAGGCCGCCCCCAGTGGCTGCCGCAGGGGGTCAGAGAGAAGGAGGCGCTTTCCGGGCCTTTGGAAGGGTAGAGGCCAGGTGTGCACATGAAGCACCTGGGCCAGGGTAGGTGGAACAGGGCCCTGGGGAGGCGGACCCCAGGGGCGACAAACCCAGATACCTCGAGAGGCCAAGAAGAAATGGGAACCGGGGAAGCGGGCTGAGTGTAAGTCCATGTGAAGGGCACGTAGGCCTGCGCACAGGACAACGAGGCCGCCTCCCCTGCTGGCCATGGCCCTGTGGGAAGGGCGCTCAAGTGTATCAGATTTTCCAGTTTTTCGTGAGATCATAGAGACCTGGGTTTTCATGTCTATGCTCCCTAAGTGTTGGCAATTTATTCAAATAAAAAGCACTGTGCTGGGTAGGAGGTGGGGGTGGGTGGGGCGGGGTGGGGGGAGTGGCCGCGGGGAAATGGAGGCAACTGTACTTGAACCACAACTAAAAAAAGAAGAGAGAGAAAAAAGCACGGCCTCTAGTCAGCCGTGTGCCCCCCACAGCTGGGATTTGTGAAGTGAGCGAATGGACCAGCCGCAGTACAAAATAAGAGCCCTGAGGCTCAGAGAGGCTGCTGACTGAAGAGGTCACACAGCTGGTTGGAGGCGGAGCCAGCCCGAGAACCTGGCTCTTCAGACTCTCAGACCCGGGTATACCGACACCTGTGTGACCAATCAGCAGGCACATCCGTTCAAGGCCAGTCAAAGTGGTTAGAATTAAGAGAAGAGCTTAGATCCACAACTTCCCCTTGAAATCAGAGGAGGGACTGAATCAGACTCTGGCCATGTTTTTGATGCTCTATTCATTCGCTTTTCTGCCTGACAAACTAGCCCCGAGGGTTAGCTGTGTGGGCACAGCCGAGGTCGGGGGCTGGAGGCCCGAAAGGGGTGTGGGGTCTGTGGGGGGGTGCTACCCACTGACCACCGCAAAACACTGGGGCTTGGGAGCCAAACTGCCCAGTTCAAACCCTGGCTCTACCAGTTCACTAGCTGTATTTCATCCACCGTGGTGCCCAGTACTGAGATGCAATATTATAGGGTGGTGTGTCTGCAACAATCCTTAGCAATCACGATAGTTTGGTTGTCTAATCTTAGAGAGAAAAACTGAAGTAACAGATGGCAAAGCATTTGTTTTCTGCGATGGGACATGAGAAAACCTATGGGTTCCCACCTGTGGTTCACTTTGGACCATGTCTGTAGACCTGTGCCAACCATTTTGTTTTTCCTCATTGGAAATAAGGGAAGTTTCCACCATCGATGGGCTCAAAGCAAAGCCACACGAGCCTCTAGGCTCCTAAATATTTCCTCAGCATCAGCACCATCAACTTGGTGTAACATCTCCACTCGCGTGCTTATGAACAAAAGATCTGTGAGCCAACTCCGGGTTGCACGTGTCCCCTGCAAGTTTGTGACCAGCTTCATCTTTGAAAAGGATTGTTCCCCAAGGCCGTTTGTGGTCATTAGTGAGAAGCTGAGCCTCAAAGACATTTCAGTGTTTTGGGAAAGACGCTGGAGCTGTTACGGTCCAGTCGGTTGATCGTTTGTGAAAATTGAACACTTCAGTGTGTTAACTCCTGACAAAACCTGACAGGTATCACGTCTGCCATTATTCGGTGATTAATTAAAGACTGCCGGAGGGGCTGGTGTGGGGTGGAGGGCCCGAACCCCGTGCTCAATAGAACTGGAGACAGCTCAGGACGCCTCACTCAGCTCTGAGGCCGTGGGCTAGTTTCCTGAACTCTCCTAGTCTCCAGTGATTCATGTGTGAAGTGGGAGTAATAAAACCCACTTCACGGGGCTCGGTGAGGATTAATCAGAAAAACGTACGCTCTCAGAGGCTGCAGGCTCCCTTCTGCCCCACAGTTGTCTGGGAGAAACAGAACCTCAGCTCACAGGAAGACGAGGCCAGGTCCTCCCAGGACAGGTGGCCCTGCCTGACTCACACGGACCCTTGAGAAGTGCTGGGATGACTCAGCTCAGAGACAGATCCGGATTCATTTTCAAATGAGAGGAGAGGACAATGAGCACATTCGAGCTCGATGCTTCTGTTTGGGTTTCTGATCGAGGCCGGTCATTGCCTTGTTTAAACAAGAGTTTACGCACTCCCGGAGCTGATCTGGAGTCTGCTGTTGGAGACCCAGCCAGATTTCAGTTTAGATACATGGTACTTGGTTTATTGGCCTTTCCGCCACTTTCCACCGTCCAAAGCAGTCCACAGAGGGGAAGCAGGCAAGGTGCCTCCCTAGGCAGATCTCGCAGGGCTGGGTGCTGGCCCTTCCAGGACATCCTGGAGGGCATGCACCCTGCAACCCCCTGGGACCTCTGGGCCCCTCCTCTGGGCTCTGGGGAGGAGCTCCCACCCACCTCAGGAGTGCAAAGACGAAGAACGACGACACCACCACCAAGTAGGGCCCGTGGGACTAGGTACCTGGAGTCCAAAGCCTGAACCTGAAATAATCGTGACAGCCAATATTTCTGTGAGCATTTACTAGGAGCTAAGCATCATGTTTGGAGCTTTGCACCAGTATCTCATCCCATCCTCACATCAGCCCCACAAGGCAGTAGATTATTATCGCAGCTGCGAACGCAAGGCCACTTGGCTCCCGAGGGGCAGGGCCCTGCTGCGGAGACACGACGCCCAGACCTAAGCACTGGACGAGTAGCCCCTCCATTGCTCTCCTCAGGGCAGCCCAGCACCACCCCTGCACCCAGCCCCGCCTCCGGGCAAAGCCTACCTCTGCCCGACAAAGTCACTGTCTTCTTTTTTTTTTTTAAATTACAGGTGACATACAGTCTTATATTAGTTGTAGATGTACAAAAAGTGGTAAGATATTTGTATAACCTTCAAAGTGATTATCCCAAGAAGCCCCCCACCCTACACCACACGTAGTTATTATAATGTTGTTGACAGGATTCCCTACGCTGTTTTGGTGACTGACAAGGTGTACCTCTTCGTCTCTCTCCCCTGGTCACCCACCTCGCCAACCCCCCTCCCATCTGGCAGCCACCAGTTTATTCTCTGTGTCTTTGAGTTTGTTTCTGTTTTGTTTGTTTATTTATTTTGTTTTTTAGATCCCACATACAAGTAAAATCACATGGTATTTGTCTTTCTCTGTCTGACTTGTTCCACCTAGCACAATACTTTTTACATCCACCCACGTTGTTGCAAATTGTAAAATTTTGGGTTTTATGGCTGAGTAATATTCCATTGTGTATGTGTACAACTTCTTTATCCACTTACCTATTGATGGGCACTTAAGTTGCTTCCATATCTTGGCTATTGGAAATGATGCTGCTATGAACATAGGGGCACATAGATCTTTTTAAGTTAGTGTTTGGATTTCTCTGGATAAACACCCAGAAGTGGAGCTGGGTCATATGGTAGTTCTATTTTTTAATTTTTTGAAGAAACTCCATACTGTTCTTCTCCACAGGGGCTGCACACTCCCACCAACAGTACCTGAGGGTTCCCTTTTCTCCACATCCTCACCAACACTTGTTGTTGGTTGACTTATTAACGACAGCCATCTGACAGGTGTGACCAAGTCCCTCCTATAAGCAGAGGCCTCTGCATCCCACTGGGAGCCCTTTTCTGGGCACTGGGATGCCAGGGGTCCCCAGGGCCCAGGTCCTCACCCTGCTATCCCCACACAGGCACCCTAAAGTGCAGATGTAATTCCTGGGGCCTTGACCCCAGGGGACAGGTGGTGGCCTCTCTTCTCACCCTCACCTGCTCCCCTCCCCCACCTCCCCCCCCACGATCTGCCCCCTGCTGGGCTGTGGGAGCCAAGGAGAGATGAGTTTACCTCCCACCAGCTTCTGTGCTGTGTCCTTGGCTCTGTGTCCTTACAAATGCTCTTGCTAACATGTTAACTAGGTTTGGGACCAAGAGGAATAGAGGAGGCCTTAAGATAAGTATATCAGCAATGAGGAGAGAAACTCCGGGCTCAAAGAACCAAATGAAGAATCTACAAGCTTTCAGCCTCCTGAAATTGTGACGCTTTCCTCCTCGCGCTAATGCAAGCTGACAGCCTGTATTGTTCTGCCAAGACAAGGTAGCCGGCTCCCAGTGGTAGGGGACCTGGCGCCAGAACTGGGGGGTGGGGGGCAGGGGTGGGCAGGGGGTTAGGGAGAGAGTAAAGAGAGAGGGGCAGGGGGGGGGCTCTTAATCAGGGGGCCTGGCAGGAGACCCTGGGAACCGCAGCCCACTGACAGTAGAGACCAGGAGCTCCAGATGGCTTTTTGTCTCCATGCAAAAAATAATGTGATCTGACAGGCCCTCAAGTGGGACGAGGAGAAAGCGGAGTCTGCGGGGCGGGGTGGGGCACAGGGTGGGAGTGGCCGGGCCAAAGGTATCAAAGTCTGGGGAAGGCAAAAAGAAGCGACTGTCTCTTCACGCAGTTCCGGGCTTTGCAAATGATATTTAATTTCAGAGGGGCGCTCCAGGGGCCAAGCCAATTGTTTCCAGTCTTGGCAAGAGGAGTGAGATTGGAAATGCGCTGGACATTTGGCCTCTGAAGAAAGGTGATCACATTTCCAATTAACCTCTCGGATGTGGGCTCCTGGTATCCGTCCCTCCCCCACCCCATCATTAGGGGTTGATAGAAAGATGCAGGGCTTCCCGGTGCAATTTAATGGCGCAGAGACGGAAAAGGGATGGGCTCCCCCACCGGACTGGGCAGATGTCCTGTAGGAAACCAGCTGCCGTATTCCTGTGGCTTCTTGCAGGGGGGCCCGCCGCCACCCGCTTCGCGGGGAACATGCAGACGCCCTGGGAGACGGTGGCACTTCCGCGGCCTCTGGTGGGGCTGTCGCGTTTTATTAAGTAATCTCTGCCTTTCAAATCATGGCATGTTTTCCCCCGCAAAGGTCTTGGTGGCTGGGTGGGCCCAGCACACAGCAGGGTCCCGATAAATATTAAACAGTGGAGGCTGGTGATGTCTCTAGATTTCATTGCGGGGGACAACTTGTCACCCAGGGAAGGAACCGCACTCCAGTACTAAGGCAGGGCTGAAGCGTTCCAAGTCAGGGAAACAGGGCAGGAGGGTTGGTGGGTGTTAGGAGAGCCTGTTAGACAAAAAGGACAAAGCTGGGAGGAGTTCTGGAGGCAATGTGGGGAAAGAGGGGTTCTCACATGGAGGGAGGGAGGGAGAATAAAGGCTTTTGCAAAAACGATATGTGAACATTGATCAAAAGGTTAATGTCCACACCCTTTGACCCAGCGATCCCTGGAATCAGCCCTTCGGCAGCGTGACAGATGCATGTGAGGAGATAGGGGTGGGCGTTCACGGCAACAGGGCTCATAGTAGAAAGGGAGACTCAGCCCTGGCTGGTGTAGCTCAGTGGAGCGCGGGCCTACAAACCAAAGGTTCGATTCCCAGTCAGGGCACATGCCTGGGTTGCAGGCCAGGTCCCAGCAGGGGATCCACGTGAGGCAACCAGACATTGATGTTTCTCTCCCTCTCTCCTTCCCTTCCCCTCTAAAGATAAATAAATACAATCTTAAAAAAAAAAAAGGGAGACTCAGCCTTAAACATCCATCATTGGGGAAATTGACGGTACCTCCATACAATGAAATACTCTGTAGTGATTTTAAAGTAATGAAGGTAATCTATACCTACTGATATGGAAAGACTTTTAAGAGACAGTATTAAATGAAGAAGAAAACTGGTTGAAAAACAATACATAAGCATGTATGTTTTTAAGAAACCTAAATACCTAAATATGACACGTGAACAAATTCTGTGTGCATACACGCACAGACGGGTTACCTTCAGAGGCTTGGGCAAAAGGCATGGCGTTTTGTGTATAAGGTGGGGTCCTTTTTCTTATCTCTTTAGTTTTTTATTCTTAATTGTTGCCGTTGGCTTGTTTTTGCCTTCGAACCAAGAAGTCGGGCAGACCCTTTAAGAAGCTGATATCTCGGCCCTGGCTGGTGTAGCTCAGTGGATTGAGCACAGGCCCGTGAACCAAAATGTTGCTGGTTCAATTCCCAGTCAGGGCACATGTCTGTCTCTCTTTCTCCTTTCCTTCTCCTGTGTCTAAAAATAAGTAAATAAAATCTTTAAAAAAAAAAAAAAAAGAAGCTGATATCTCCCTGTCACTTCTGTCCATCAAGGTCACCCTCCGTGGGTCCCGGGCTGCAGAGAGAAGCCTGGCCCAGCAGCTCAAAAGCCAAGAGTGTACAAACAAAAGAGCCCAGGGAGGGGAGGTCAGGTGTGTGGAGAGTGAGGGAAAGGGGGAAGAGGGGCTGAGGTGGGATGTTTGCGAGGCGCCAAGCGCAGCGGCCCCACAGTCAGGAAGGCCATGTGGGCTGCTGACAACGCGGAGACTCGACGTGAGAGTCCAGACCAGCCTTTCCCTGCCACTCTGTCCAGCCGAGAGGGGGGTTCCCATTTCCAGGGGCAGGGAACAGGCAGGCCGCTGGGGGGAGGCCACTACAGCACACCCCTGCGGGCCAGGACACAAGTCTTCTCCTACCTCTTCCTCTGTGTCCCAGAACCAACCTTGGAAATCATTTTGTCCAAACACGTTGTTTTGCAGGAGCCGAAACCAAGGCAGAAAGAGGATAAGAAGTACACACAAGGTCACACAACTAGAGAGTGGCTGGGCCAGGTGTTAGGCAACTGATGAAAGCAGGTACTCAGCGGAGGAGCAGGAGGGAAGATAGGGCCACGGGGAGGCGGGGGCAGGGGAGGAAGGGACTGGGAAAGAAGGCGTCTGCTGGGGCAGGGGCTGGGGCACCTGTTCCTGCCATCGGCTCGGAGAAAGGGGCCCAAGCTCTTGTCCGGCTCATTCAGGAAAAGCAGCGTTGACATGGAGATGGATGACCAACTAGACAGCTGACTTGACACAGGGGAGACCTCGCTGGAAGCCAGATCGCACGGCGCAGACTCCAAAGGCTCAACTTCAATGAGAACAGTCGGAGGATTGCTCCTCATGTGGCCATTCAGTTTGGGGAAGTAACACTGTGAGGCAGGGACACCACCGCTTTCCTCGGGGGGAGTGGGATTCCAGCCTCAGGTCAGCTGCGGAGGGCAGCCCAACGAAGACCGAAATAAGGTTGCAGCCGCCAGGACTTAGACTGGGAGAGAAGAGGACAGTCTCAGATGTCACACTGAGAAGCCCAGGGCATCCAAAGAATCAGCAGTCTGTTTCTCCAGGGCTCAAAGGACAGGGGAAGCGAAGGTCTTTGGAGACCGTTTGGAGGCTGCCGTCCATGAAATAGATCCGAGTGCCCTGTAGGGTTTCTCTTGGCCTGAAGAGTGTTTGTTGAATGGCTGAACGATCTGGTTCCCAGAAGACCATCAGTGACCCATTCTTCTCATCCAAGTGTCACAGAACCAAGACAATGGCCTGTCCCTGGGCCGCCAGTCCCTTCCAGCTTGGAGCTTGCCAGGGCACAGGGGCAGGTGAGCGAGGTGGTGAGTCGAATTCCACAGCCTCTCCCCGGCTCCGATGTCCTCCTCTCCACCTGAGGGGTGAGGGGGTGATGGCCCGAGCACCCCCCGCCATACAGCAAGAGGATTAATTATTGTGGCTGACATGCTCAGAGATCCCTAAATGAGGGTGTCAGCCCAGGGCCAACACTATTAGAGTGATGATGGCTATTAGTATTATGCTATTGTTATTATGTTTGCTCTCTCAACCCTTAAATCACACTCCATCTCTCGGCCGCTTGCATTTTATGTAATTATAGCTTATATAGGTAACAAATGGGTATTTCTGCAAGCCTGGGAGAGAGCCTTCTGCATACATTCATTTGCTTGATTAGTTTTCTGTTTGGTGTTCTTTGTCCCCCCCAACCCCCCTTTCCTGCCCAGCTTCAACGGAAAATTAATGAGTTTTTACACCTTGCAAAAGTGGGTTGAGCCCTGGGACTACGTCCCGTGTACTCTGGGTTTTAAATCCACACATGCAGAGGCTTCCTAAAGGTTATGCAAAGGTTAACAAACAATTAATATGTTGAATCAGTGTGCTAAATCTGTTTACCCAATCTTTGCGATCTAAAGGCCATTAGCCATCAGCGTCCACATTCTAGATTGATCTCTCTCTTTCCTAACCCACCGCCACTCTGTCCCCTGGATCATTTAGATGAAAAAGAGAAAGAAAAAAACTGAATCGAAAGCAGCAACATCCCTGTAAAGTTGGGGCTTTGTCGCTACCTAAGGCTCAGAGCTTTGGGAGTCCTAGTGGGCCTGACTGAGTTGAAAGTTTTAAGAAGACAATGCAAGAAGAGGGGCATTTCTGCCTTTTGTACACGGAGCCACATATGAGCTGGGCATATAAATAGATGCTGTGTTAGGTTCACGTGTTATTTCATCCCTGGTTGGAGGGGGAAGGCAACTCCCACCTTGGGGACTAACAGGAAAAAGACCTCCAACCACTCTGTCCTCTGCAGAGAAAATGTGGCAGGGTAGCTGGACGCTGCAGAATGCTCTTTTCTCGGAAACGAGAGGAAGAGGGTAAGGAATGGCCAAATGCAATCCAGGCCCTCCCAGGAATCTTCTAATTACACAAAGAAACTCATTGTTCCCCCAGTTGAGGATGCCATTGTGGATGATGGTAATGATGATCGTGGCAAGGAGGAAGACAATGACCTTGATGAGTTCAGCAAAACTTATTATTAGCGTCTCAGGCCCATGAGGACAGCAACATGCGGCCCATCCCAGCCTGGCCACTTTCAAAGAAGCTGCCCATATGGTCCACCTCCAACCTGGGCTGAGCAGAAACTGTCTCCATGTGGGCAGAGGCCTCCTCTCTTTCGCCTGTTTCCTGCTCCTGTGGCTTGTCAATCACCTTGTGTCCCCACCTAAGGCCCCTTGTTGGATGGCTGTGCCTGCACACACTGCCAGCTTTGGCCCTTGGGGGCTATCTTAGACAGGAGTTGACATTGGTCTCTGCTCTCTGAGGAACTGGTGTTTCCAAAGACCCCAAAAGAGAAACACACCCAAGGGACACCAGGGGACAACCGTTCCAGTCAACCAAGACCCAGCAGGCCCCTCAGCCCGGTCTACCATCCTTCTTGCAGGCTGGCTGGAGCAAAGGCAGCTTCCCAGTGGGGACAAAGAACGGAGGAAAAATCAGAGAAGGGGGCTGACCACACCCCTGAGCTCACGGGCCAAGAAATTGCATGAGAGTCTGAGATGAGAATGAACTTGCCATTTTATTACCTGAAGAAACGAGACTCTTCATGCATATCTGGGAGTATCCAAAAATCGAGAGAAAGGGGACAGGAACCGACAGGGCCAGTGGGGACGGAGAAAGTCGTTCCTGCTACAGCCTACCCAGCCCAGCTCATTCAGCACCTGATCACTCCACAGTTTCCATGTTTTTAAATTGAACTTGCGTGACTTACATAGAAAGTAAAAATAAACTCTATTTTTTAAAAGGAGAGAAAAGAGCTCTGCCTTCCAAATCGCAAAGTGCTGAGACTGATGGGAAAGTGTCCTGCCCAGAGCCTGGACCGACCAGGAGAGGAAGCGAAGGGCGCTCCTGGGACGTGGGAAGTAGTTTCCTTCGAGGTGTTGCATCTAAAGAAGACTAAAGATTTCCACAAGAGCAAGGTAAGCACCAGGGGCTGCGCACCCCTTAGCCACCAGACGGCAGGTGCAGAGTCAGAGCGGCTGGCAGTTGTGGAGTATTGAGAGTATTCTTCCAGCATAAACACATTCTTTCTTGCAAAGTCCTGAGGAATGCACGCTCAGCCTTCTCCTGGGTTACTTTGGAAAGAGACTTCAAGGAGCGCACTGTCTGCAGCCACAATGAGCTCTTCACAGAGACCCTGGAGAGCCCAGGTCTTCTGATGGCAAGTCGGGGTGTCTGAGGCCATGTTTCATGTCTAAAGGAAGAAAATAGTTTCCTTGTTTCAATGAACACCAAGTGGATGATGAGAAGGAAAAAATAGATAAGCTAGACCGTGCTCTCTGAATCACTTGGGTGTTTTCTGCATAGATTTTTATCCTTGAAAACAGAGGGGGTGTTAGGCAGCCAGCTCCTGGCGTCGAACGCATATTGACTGTGGAGGCGGCAGCACCTGGGAAAAGCTCTTGTGAAGGCTGATCCAAAGCCAGTGACTTGGAGAGGTTGCCCGTGGCTGACAGTCAGCACAGGGTCGCGGCAGCCCTGCGGAAGAGTACACTGGCTCCTGGCTGATGGGGGGCCTGGTGCCTGGAACCCCTACCCCCTCTCCAGCCCGATGAGGGAGACATCCCCCTTGGTGCTGATTGGGAGGGTGATCGGTGGGTCGTGCACCTTCCTCCATCCTGAACCTGCGAGTCCCGTCCCCCGTCAGGGGCTGGTGGCTTCCTTTGGCCTCCTTCCCTCCTAGATTTTACTGTCTGGGAGGGTAAAAGGGAGACTGTCTGCAAAGGTGATGCTTCTCATTCATAATAAGTGGAAACAAGCATCTCAGCTGCTGCAGCCCAGGTTGGTGCAAGGATGGGGGTGGGTGGGTGCAAGGGGGGACCACTTGCAAGGAGAAGGGGGAGATGCTGCTACAAGGACTTCTGCCACCAGACACTGCGGCTTGCCAGAATGAGGAATCAGTTCAACTGGTCTGCTGTGGCCTCTGTGAGAGAAGAAATCCAGGCCAAGACTGAGGGGCCGCTCTCACCGGAGCCTGTTGCCCACCAGCACCCCAGCTGCCCTTGAGGGGTGACACGCCCAAGCCCGAGCCTTGGGGCACATGGATGTGCCCTCTCCACATTCTCTGTCCCCGCCTCTGGAACTAAGCAGCCTGGCCTCAACCCTGGAGACAACACCAAGGCCTGACATCAGGAACTCTGGTCCCTCGGACTGTGGAAGGCTCGCCTCAAACTGTGACGTCACAGAGACGTAAACACTCATCTTACGAAAGCTACTCAGTTATGCCTGGGCCTGGGGCTCCTGGTGGCAGTGGCCATGCCTCCCTTCTAACCAGTACCCTCCTCATGCCCACCAACCCAGAATACTGCACCTCCTTCAGAGACCCTCCGAGAGCAAGGGCAGGACAGAGGTCTCCTAGAGTCAGACACCACCGCACAGGTAGGCGTCTCGGAGACAAAACCTAAGTGAGACCAGAGGTGAAGAATCAAACCCCAAACCCCTCTCCTTTCTCCTCCTTTCTTAATTATAATCCCATTTGTAAGCCAACCCTGTCATTTTGTCTCCCGAAATGGCTAGTTGCTATTCTGGGACTTTCTCCACCCTATTATCTTTTGTAATATTCAGGAGATCAGAAGATGAAGGAGTGAGGCTCCGATTGCCCGTTCTCCTCTCTCTGTTTAAATATTTCAGATGCTCCTAGTCCTTATTTTTGCATTTCGATTTCCTGTGGTACGGTGCATTTATCTTGGTCACTCAATCGAGGTTCCGGCTTCCCTCCCTTATCTGTCCCGCTCCGGGCTGACTGAAAATACCTATGTTATCTTTGCAGCCAGTATGCCAACTGAAGGGAAATCTATAGATGACCTTGATAGGGAGGCGTCCGAGGGAAAACTGGGAAATGCTGCATTTGTCAGAGGACAAGGGTGAAGCGTGTGACCTCAGTCAGTGACTTTCTTTCAAGGTTAACCACACAGTGCAGGCCGCTCCCTCTCCCCTTTGTTTAGGTTGGGAGAACCGTTCCGCTGTGTCTGGTCCACTCAAGGAATGGGTTTACAGATGCCGTCACCCCTCACCTGGCCCCACATGGCCTTGACACTGACTATCTGAGCCTCAGACTCCCCACTCACGACAACGTGGACCTGAACCACATCTCTGGGTGGCAGAGAGCAGCCCTATGCCCCTGCAGGTGTGGGGACCGATGGACCTTGTGTACCGCTCCCATAACGGGAAAGTGCGGGGGCCTCCTCCACGGGGCCTCGGGCTGGGTCCGATGGTGCTTCATGTCCATCCAACTGCAAGCGGGTTGGCCAGTGGAGGGAAGGAAGGAGGGTGCAGTACTACTGACCGGCAGCTGACCCGTATGGATCCAGAACACACAAACGAGTCCTCTGTTTCCAGCTCATGGTGCATCATTTGATCTGTTCGGAACCCACAGATAATTGGGGGTTCTGCTCCTTCAACCTCAGCTCTCAGCCTTGTGTGGCTGCCACTCTCAAAGTTGGCATGGAAAACCCCTGCCTCCCATGACGGGCTCATTCTTCTCCCCTTTCAGCCCATTTCCTCTCCTTGTCCTGGGCTCCCCCTCTGTTCTGTCTCTGGCACCTTCCCCGGTTGTTTTGTTCCATTACACCTGGTGACTCGGGAACTGGAGAACGGGGTAAGAGGCCCAAGTTCGGGTCCTGCCAGATGGGCTCCTTTTGGCAAATCTCTGGTGGGTTGTTAAGACCTGCAAACTACAGACCTTCTCTAGGCTTTGACACTTGGAATTGCATTTATCTTTCTGTAAGAGAGACCTGATCGATGAGGCCTAAACAAGATAGAGATTTATATCTCTCTCAGGTTTGTTTTTTTTAAGGAAAGGAAAGACTCCAGAATGAGGCAGCCCAGAGCCGATCTGGTATCTGCCAGGCTCCTTCCACGCTTCTGCTCTGCCACTCTCGGCATGTGGTTTCCCTCCAGGCGTATGGCTGGGTTGGGAATCGCCCTGGGCACCTGGCCCACGCTCAAGGTGGCTTCGCTGTGGCTGCTGGAGCTCCGGCGTTGTGTTTGCATTCCAAGCAGCAGGAAGAGAAGTAGCCAAAGAGCTTCCACTTACATCTAATTGACCGTACGCAACTGCAAGGGAGACTGATAACTAGTTTGTCAGTCGGACATGTTTCCCAGGGTTCTCACACTAAGGAAGAAAAGTAGAATGGACACTGAGTGGGAAAATGTGGGGGTCAGCCACAGAGGTGATCAGAACGACAGTCTAGAGAGGGGGTGCTGGAGTCAGATGCCATAGGTTCAAAGCCTTTGCCCCACGGATCACCAGCTGTGAGAGCCTCAGCAAGTTACCTGATCTCTGTCCTCCCCTGTCCCCATCTATATAATGGGAATAACCACAGTAGTAACCTCACCGTTGCAACACTATTGTCTGGTTGTCAGGAATTTACAGGCATGTGCGGTAGTGCCCACCAAATGCTGGTTGTTGTTCCTCTGCCCGTGGTCACATTACAGACACACAAATGTTGTCCCACCTGGCATGCACCTTGCCCATCCGACCACAGAGGCAGACCGGGCTTGGGGTCAGCTAAGGGGTGGAGAGTAGGGAAAGGCTTCGGTCCATCTCTTTAACTTTCCACCGCAGGGTCGAAGGAACTCAAGTCACGTTGGAATGTCCCTTTATGTTCTTCTCTCTCCCCGGCCCCCAGACTGCCTGAGGTGCAGGGAGTACGGAGGAGGCCATGCAGAATGACGCCTCCCTAACCTCTCTACTCATCTCAAGCCCCAAGTTCAATATTGAAAATGTCAACCTTCCTACCTAGTCACTCTCAAGCCCCTGAATGTGCACAAGCCCATTCCAGGGACGCAGGGCATCTGCCCGACCTTTGCTCCGAGGGATTTACAATCTAGAGCAGGGATCTCGAACTAGAGCCTGCAGGACAAATCCAGCCTGACGGGCTGTTTGGGCAAACAAAGCCTTATTGGCACACGGCCACACGCCCTGACTCCCAGCTCGCCTGTGGCTGCCTGTGCGGGACAACAGCACAGGGGCGGCTGCAGCAGACACCCCTGGGCTACCGCCCTAGCTACGTCCTCACTGGCCCCGCACGTTTACTCTGCTCCTGGAGGAGAATAGGAACGTGGTTTGAAGATACCGGCAGGTGTACGTGGTCAAACGGTACACTGAATCGGTGTATGTGAAGATAGAGAAAAGTCGGGGGAGACCTTCAAGCCAATGGCTGTCCCCGGAGATCTATGCACAGACGAGGAAACCAGAGGGAGGGCGTGGCCAAAGGCTGGCCGGATCTGTAACACTTTTGTTTTTCAAGGAGAATAGACTGGAGTAGTTAAAAACTAATTTTTAACACAGTATATTGATTGTTGGCAAGAGTGGGACACGTTTAACACTTTTATAGACTCCTAATGAAGTATAAATTAATATAACTCTTTTAGAAAGCAATTTGGAAAAATACATCAAGAGCCTTAAATATGTTCGTACTCCTAGCCTCTAATTCTACTTCTGGGAATTCATCCTAAGGCTATAAACTAAAATGTCAACAATCTTAATGCACTAATATGTCCACTGCGATATGACCAAGAGCAGCAAAAAGCTAGCACCGTTTAGATACCCAGTTATACTGGAATTAAACACATTATGATACACCCATATGACAGAATACTGCAAAGTAATTAAAATGACGTTCACAAAATATTTAACAATAATTTGGGGCAACTCTAAGTAAATTAATAGCACACCGAGTTGAGTGTGATTTTTAATGAAATAAAAATCTGTGTACGAAAAAGCTGTGTACAAAAAGTGTAGCATCACCAGCCGGGGAGCACCCAAATGTCACAGCGGTCATCCTTGGAGGAGTGGGTGCATATATATAATTTTTTTCTAGAGCACGATGGTTTTAATCTCATAAGGAGGAACATGTATAGCATCTTAAACTATAGGGGTTTTTGAAAGGTTCATCGTGAGCCAAGAACGTCAGAGACTCCACGGGAACAGAGAGGAGGGGGTGGGAGTTGATCCTCTCGTTTCCGTGGAGTCAGGGAAGCAAAGCCCAGGGAGGGGAGAGAGTCGCATTCCAGCAGACTGACAGGTCAGAAGCGCCCTCTGTGTAGGCAGTGCGACCTGGTGCCCTCTTCCCCTGCCCCCTCCCCTGCTGCTGAGAACTACGTGGGCAGGGTCTTGAAGGGCTGGCCTCTCCCCACTCCAAGGACTGAGGTTTCCGTTTCCTTGAGGAGCTGGAGCCAGACTTGGGCAGGGTCCTTGGTATCACCTAAGACAGCGTCAGGATAGACAGACGGCCTGGGGTTGGGGTGGGGGAGAGTCCATTTGTCTTTGCCCAGAGGGTCCGGAGGGTCCGCTGAGTCCCTGAGATCCCTGCCATCAGAATGTTTTCCTCTGCCTAGGACCCTCCGCCAGTTCTGAAACCTCCCTCCTGTTCTGTTTTTCCTTAGCAGTAACAATACCGGTTTGGGCCCCTGTTCCCTTCTCTTAAATAAAGACAGGAAAACAATATCACAGCTGGGTCCTCAGTCCATGCAGCGTTTTTGGAGGTTTCAGGGGCCCAGGTCTTCTCGCAGGCAGGCACTGATATGGGAAGCTCCTCAAGAAACAGCTACCAAGTGGGTCTCTTCTGAACATCGAAGTTTCTTGGCTGTGAAGCCAGAGGACAGGCCTCTGCTACTGGCTTCGCTCTAACTCGGTTCCAAGACCTTGGGCAAGACGCCTGCACTGTCTGAGCCCTGTGTGCTCTGCACGTCAGGACTGGGGAGGGTCTCCACTGAGTGTGGTTGCAAATACCAGAAACAATTTCTTAAACTGTGCCTCATGCCACGATTGGCACATAACAGGTACCCCTAAAAGGTCCTCCTTATCTATCAAATTACATTTTCTGGGCATCCTGAAGATGGGAGAAGGAGTGTTCTGGAATCAGACGCTAATTCAGGAAGGGTGGTTAGTTCTGGATCTTTTCCAAAGCAAAAAAGAATCTTGACTTGTCTTAATAACATCTGATATACTCAGCCTTCAAGAAGCAACTCAAACCCAGGCCTCCCTCCCACCTGCCCTGTGCGGCCCTCCCTGACCCTGGGTCTGCAGCACTCCCCTCCCCAACCAGGAGAGCAATTACTTTCAGAGCCCTCGGTCTGGTGATTAATCACGTAGGAACCTGTGACATTGCTTAAGCTGTGGCAGAAACCCTTGCACGGTCCTGGTACTGCACTTCCCCTGTGTTTCTGTGCCATCTCTCCAGCTAGATCACAAGCCCCTTGAGGGCGGGGCTGCTTCCTCTACTTCCTCCTCTACCTCTCTCTTCAGCAAGTCATTGCTGCTTCCCTGTGGCACATGGGATTTTTGAGTTTCTTTAGGTCTAACCCACAGAAAGCACAGCCAAGCCTGGCTAGTGCCAGGTAGAATATTTGTAGCTCTAAACACATCGGAACAGCCCGGGGACTGGCTATTTCGAAAGGGGCAATGCAAAGAATCTACAGTGGCAGCAGTCTTTCTGTGAATGTGGCTCCTCTGATTCTGGGCAGATTGGGGTGGGTTGAGGGTGGGAAGGGGGGCAAAGCAAGTGCTTCCAAATCAAGGGCTAGATTTCTGTCTGGGGTGATGCCAGGGCACCGGTTGCTCCCTGCCACCCACAGATTCTTCTGGGAGCAGCTGCCCTGGAGAAGCCAGACGTAATCAGTAACCTGGGTGGGGTGGGGGTTGGGGGACGGTGGCATAGCCAAGCCAAATCTGGAACCATTTAGGAATGGGGGGTGGGTAATGGGTTTCTCCTCCTCTGTCTCATCTTTGCTGCCTAGTCTGGGCTTGTGGGTCCCAGAGAAGGCTAAGGAGTACACGCTCCCAGCGGGAGCAGCTGGTCCCCGCCCTGCCTGTAGGGCAGGGGCGCCTGGGGCCGGGGCAGCAGCAGTCATGTGCAGCTGACAGCTGTGGAGGCACCAGGGCCCAGGCGCCCACCGCATGGCTTCCTTTTTGATTCTGGCCCTCCCCTGGGCCCGCTGCTCCCCTGCCTTCAGAGCAGCAAAGGGCCAGTGGAGTCCTCGGAGAAGGGCGGGGGGGGGGGGGGGGGGGGGGGGGAGGGTTNGGGGGGGGGGGGGGGGGAGGTGGGGAAGGGTTAATGGCACCTGCGTCCTCTTCGCGCTTCTTCCTGTGACATTCACTTCAAAGTCACAGGGGGTGCTTTCCTTTCTTGTTGCATCCCTGTAGACGTGAGACTGTTTTCCCCAACTGGGGATTCTTATTCAACGGTTCCGGTGGTTGGGGCCGCGGAGAGGAACTCGGGAAAGAAAGCCGGTGTTCGTTGAGCGCCTGCCCAGCACCAGATGTGCCCCATTTCAGGCTCTGGGCTGGACCCCGAGGGGCTGGACCACAGGGCAGGGCTGAGGGCCTCGGCTTGCGGGTCCCCTCCCCGCTGCCCCACTATGTTAATATCAACCCCCACTAGCCTAGGGCTGGCACCTCCCACCTCTATCCCACCTCTTCCCCAGGGCCGTTTCCCAAGGCAGCAGTTCTTGGCGAACCTCCCTAGACAGGTTCTTCCTGCCCCTGTGAAATAGCTTTGCTAACAGCAGCAGGGATCAGCTCTGATGGGGAGAGTGCGGCGGAAGGGCAAAGCCCCTCCGGGTCGTGGCGGTGGGTGAGGGAGTCTTGTTTTCCTCCCCATGTCTCCGCCGCCTGGAGCTGCTGCGGGCCTCCCGTGGCAGGAGAGCGCCCCCTGCTGCCCAAGCCCCGCAGGCGTTGCGCCGCAGGTCGCTGGAACAGCCCCAGCACGGAGAAGGGTTGTGTCCCGGCAGACGGGGTCCTCCCCCGAGGGCGGGCTGAAGGAGGACGCAGCCACAACTGCAGGTGGCGCCCTCTGCAGGGCCAGGGGGAGGGGCAGTTCTTTGGGTGGCGTGACTCAGAGGGTGGGATCTGGTTCTGAACCTGGTTCTGCAACCCACTGCCGACAGGCCCCCCGCATGTGCGGTTTAACCTCTGGAGCTTCGCTTTCTGCATCATTCAAGTGAGACCATCAATAGTATGTATATCACAGAAATGCTTTGAGGAGATGATTCATGTAAAGCATAGAGCAAGCCTTCAATAATAATAACTGTTATTATTGATTCAGCTGACACCTCTACAACTAAGTGATAAGAGAATAACTGACAAGATCCCACGGACAAAAGTCAGGGGATTTGTTTGTTTTCAAAGCATTTTCATCATTAAATGGATCTGATCCAGTTTCATGGGCATATTTGAGAGAAACAACTTTGCCTAAAGGGGAAATAAATGCCAGAGACATTCGCGGAGACATCAACCACAAGCAATTACGGAGCACATTGATCAACACTCCAAGCTGTGCAATAAAGAAGAGGGAGTCCCGTCGGAGGCGGCTCGGGCCTGCATTATCCATTTTCCCCAATTTGCTGAGTTATATCCATTTACTGCAAATGTGCTGAAACATCACCCGTTTAAAAAAAAAAAAAAACAAAAAACCACTCCACGTCACCCGCCTCAAATTTCTCTCCTTTGGACCACAGCATGGTGATGAGGGGCAGGGGCGTACCGGTGGAAGGGGGGATGGGTGGGGATAAATGGTGACTGGAAAACATTAAAAATAAAAAAATTGGTTTCCTTCTCTACGTAGCCACACTTCTTGGAATGTGCTCGGTGGCGCCGCGCCCTCCCCTCTGTTAGCTCTCTGGCGGTTGAGCTTGCTCAGTCACCACTCACCCCATGTCACCTGCTCTCACCCCACGTCACCTGCTCTTGTCCTGGTCCCCAGCGCCCTGCGCAGGGCTCATGCAATGTTCCACCCTCAGGCCTCGTCCCTGCGTGCATTGGCAACACCGACAGAGTTGAGGGACCGCTCCCTCCTCCTCGGAACACCTTCTTCCTCCCAGCCAGCCCTGGTTCTCCTCCTCCCTCTCTGGCCAGTCCTCCTCCGTCACCTTTGACTGGATGCCCGCCTTCTCGGTGTCTTAAGTGTTGGGAGGTCTTGGACTCCGTGTCCAGGTCTCTTTATTTGCATTTACTCTCTAGGTGACTTCCACCAGCCGCAGGCTTTACCTACAAGACACAGGTGCCCACATTCATGTCTCCAGCTCCCCCTCTCCCTGAACTCCAGGCTTCTATATCCAGCAGCCTCTTCACCATCTCCGCTTGGAGGCCCCACGGTCTTCTCTCTGGACACGTCCAAATGAAGGTCTCGATTCCCTTGTCTCCTCTCTCCCACCTGAGCTCTGTACTGAGCCAACCTCAGACACAGCTGCTCATCCTCACCGCCTCTTTCACACCCGACATCAGGCCATCAGCAAGTCCAGGTCTACCTTCGAGACGCAGCCAGAATCTGACTGCTCCATGAGTCCTCCTCTGCTACCTCCCGTCCGGCCACGCTCCTCTCCTGGCTGGTCTCCCAGCTTCTACTCATGTTCCCCTGCCGGTACTTCCACAGAGCAGCAGATACAGCCTTTTATAACAAAAGTCAAGCCATGTCACTTTTTTGCTGAAAACTCTCCAAAGGTTTCTCCCTTCTAAGAGTAGAACACGGGCAATATAAAAGTTAGGTGGAGGGGGTTGCTGAAGGAAGCTCATCACTTGGGAAGTTAATGCCATAGTGCAGGCAAGTCACGGATAGAGCGGTGGTGGGTGGTGGAGCTGGTGCCGTGGGGTGCCCTGGACTGAAGAGAGAGGGGCGAGCCCCGGGAGACCTCCAGATGTGGAGCCTAGAGGGCCCGGCACCCAGAAAGATCATTTGCCATCCCTACCTCCTTTCTCTTCCATACCTTCGGGGTCCAGTCGATCTAAGTGGACCCAGATTATTCACAGACCAAATCCATCAGCCACATCTCATACCCTCTCCATGCCTCAGTTTGCTCATCCGCAGAGGAGGACAATAATAGTTATTTTTATATAAGTTTATAGTGAAGACCAAAGAGTGAGTCTGTGTAAAGTGTTTTGGACAGTCCCTGGGACATGTAAGCACTCAGGAAACGTTAGCCATGGCCATCATCATCTGTACCACAGCCGTCACCATCGTCATCGTCACTGTCGTCGTCATCGCATCATGTATTTCCCAGCGCCCCTGCTGAGCCACGGTGCTCCTTCCCGTCCCAAGAGCCCTTGCTGTGTTCCTGCGCCTTCCTCTCCAGGCCTGTGTCCAGTCTACCGTCTTTTCCAGCTTCTTTTTTTTTTTTTTTGCAGTTNATAAGTTTATAGTGAAGACCAAAGAGTGAGTCTGTGTAAAGTGTTTTGGACAGTCCCTGGGACATGTAAGCACTCAGGAAACGTTAGCCATGGCCATCATCATCCGTACCACAGCCTTCACCATCGTCATCGTCACTGTCGTCGTCATCGCATCATGTATTTCCCAGCACCCCTGCTGAGCCACAGTGCTCCTTCCCGTCCCAAGAGCCCTTGCTGTGTTCCTGCGCCTTCCTCTCCAGGCCTGTGTCCAGTCTACCGTCTTTTCCAGCTTCTTTTTTTTTTTTTTTGCAGTTTCAAGACCCCCAAATTTCTTCCCTGGAGGAACTTTTGCCATAAAATTTTAACTCACTCTCAAAGTAAGTCGAATTAAGACGAGAATCCCTCCTTCAGCCCCATAGCATTCACCTCCTTCCGAATCCACTGCAGATCGCCCCCTCCCCTGGGTGGAGTCAAACAATACAATCAGGACAGAAACCTGGTCTCCAGGGCTCACGCTGCCAGCCACCTGAGGGGCTCAGCTGACGCCTGTCTGTTTCTTTTTCCGCTCTCTAAGTGCTCACAGATGTCTCTCTGTTTTTCTCCATTATGTACATTCCCAAAGAGGGGGGAAAGATCAGATATTGTAAATATTTTAATCTCTCTTTTCCTTTCTCTTTTGTATCAAAAGAAGCAGGGGGTGCTTGAGGGGACATTTTTTTCTCCTTTGGGGGAGTTCCAGTTGGCAAAGTCTGAAAACAACTTCATTTCCTATCTTTGGGGGTCAGAGGGACGGTGACTCAGGTGACCAAGAAACTAGAGTGAACGCTTAACCCACGACTGCGTGCTAATCCTTCCACTCCACCAGACCCTGTGAAGCCTGGGAAGGAACTCAGACTAGGGAGTTGCCAACGCAGACTGAAGTGGGGACCCGACAGGGTCCAACATGGCCAGTGGTTTGTGCATTGTTGCAGGACCTTTAGATTAGGAAACTGCCCCCTGGAGGAGAGGGAAGGAATGACCACTGGTGGGTTAAGACAAGACTGGAGAAGACCGGCTACAAGCATACACTGCAGACGAGACTACTTTTACACATATTTCAGGTCAGGAAGAACCAGAACACTGGAAACAGGAGGGGCTACTGCCTCAGGTGTCAGAACTTCTAAAGTTTACATCGGAGCAGAAAAATATTTGCTCTAGAAGGTACGGTACACGAGACACCGCCACTCAAAATTCAGACTCCAATCAGGATGCCCGTGGGAGCACAGATTCAGGCAAAATCTTTGAAGAGCCAATTAGCTAAATGAGTCAAGAGTCTTAGAAATATCCAACACGTTTGACTCAGAAATCCTATTTCTGGGATTGGATCCTATGGAAATGGCCCCAGATACAGAAAAAGATGTTTGCTATGGTGTTATTTATAATAGCAAAAACAAAACAGCAAAAATAGAAACATCCTACCCACATATAGGAGGAGAGAGAGAGAAATCAGCTCCCTCTCTGGGCGAACCATCTGGCAGCAGGCCTCTTACGAAGAGCGTGTGATAACACGGAGCTACTCTGTAGCGAGTCTGGAAACAACAGTTACATAGAAATGTGTATAATCCGGGCCTGTCGGCACAAAGTGGGGACTGTGCATTGACACGCCTGTGGAATTAGTGGGATAAAACAGACATAAGCATATTTATGCTTGCATTTGTGGCTGAGACCACAGCCAGGATTTTTTCTCTTTTTTTGTTTTTCTTTTCTTCTTCTTCTTCTTCTTCTTTTTCCCCCCTGTATTTTCTAATCGGTTTTAAATAGGTTGTTTCACTTTTATTTTTTTAATATATATATTTTATTGATTATACCATTACAGTTGTTCTATTCCCCCCCTTCATTCCCCTCCACCTGCACACCCCCTCCCCCACCATTCTCCCCTCCTTAGTTTATAACCACATGTCTCAAGTTCTTTAGATTCTATATTTCCCCTACTATTCTTGCCCTCCCCCTATCTATTTTCTACCTACTGTCTATGCTATTTTCTGTACCTTCTCCCATCTTCTCCTCCTCCCACTCCCCTGTTGCTAACCCTCCATGTGTTCTTCATTTCTATGGTTCCACTCCTGATCTAGCTGTCCTCTTGGTTTGCTTTTGTTTTAGGTGTGATTGTTAATAACTGTGAGTTTGCTGTCCTTTCACTGTTCATATTTTTCATCTTCTTTTTCTTATATAAGTCCCCTTAGCATTTCATATAATAAGGGCTTGGTGATGATGAACTCCTTGAACTTGACCTTATCAGAGAAGCACTTTATCTGTCCTTCCATTCTAAATGAAAGTTTTGCTGGATAAAGCAATCTTGGCTGTAGGTCTTTGGATTTCATGACTTGGAATACTTCTTTCCAGCCCCTTCTTGCCTGTAAGGTCTCTTTTGAGAAATCCGCTGACAGTCTGATGGGTACTCCTTTGTAGGTGACTGTCCCCTTATCCCTTGCTGCTTCTAGGATTCTCTCCTTCATTTTAGTCTTGGCTAATGTAATTATGATGTGCCTTGGTGTGTTCCTTCTTGGGTCCAACTTCTTTGGCACTCTCTGAGCTTCCCGGATTTCCTGGAAGTCTATTTCCTTTGCCAGACTGGGGAAGTTCTCCTTTATTATTTGTTCAAATAAGTTTTCCACTCATGGCTGTTTCTTTCCCCCTTCTGGTACCCCTATAATCCAGATGTTGGAACGTTTAAAGATGTCCTGGAGGTTCCTAAGCCTCTCCTCATTTTTTTGAACTCTCATTTCTTCATTCTTTTCTGGTTGGATGTTTCGTTCTTCCTTCTGGTCCATTCCATTGATTTGAGTCCCAGTTTCCTTTCCATCACTATTGGTTCCCTGTGCATTTCCCTTCATTTCAATTAGTTTAGCCTTCATATGTTCCTCTAATTTGTGACTATAATCAACCAGTTCTGTGAGCATCCTGATGACCAGTGTTTTGAACTGTGCATCTGAGAGGCTGGCTATTTCCTAGTCAACTCTAACTCTCTTAGAGTTATTGGCTCTGGGACTTTGAGTTCTTCTTGAGCCATCTTTTGACCTGTTCATGCCTGTTACATATGAGGATCGGAGCCCTAGGTGTTCACCAGAGCAGGGCAACTCAGTCGTTGGGTTGTGACGCTGTACCTGGGGGCGGGGTCAAAGAGGAGCAATGGCCATCCCTTCTGCCACCTCCCGCCACTGCCACCATCGCCGGAGCCTGCGAGTTTTGTCCCACTGCACGCAAATGTGCCACCGCCGTCAGCCCTCCACCACTGGGTTCGCCCTCTGGGGCCTGCATGGTCTGTCTCACTGTGTGCGAATGTGCGACAGAGGTCAGTCTGCCCTGCACCCCGACTGGGTCCAGGCTGCCTGTGTGCCTGAGTGAGGGGATCTGTCCAGCTGCTGGCTGCTCTGCTGCTGGCTCCGCCCTTCTTACCGTCCTGGTTGAATGGTTGGTTGTTGTCGGACTTCCGTATAATTCAATTTTCTGTTCTTTGGCTGTGTCTTTGTTCTCCAAACATTTGTTGTATTCAAACTTGGTTGTGGGAGAAGGCACAGTGTTTCCACTTATGCCTCCATCTTGGCGGAAGTCCAGGTTGTTTCACTTTTAAAGTGGAAAATAATTGTTGGTCTTCAAACTGGAAAACCCATCAAGAGTTTTTGCTTTAACGTCTAATTGAAAAGTTCCACACGGACGTCATTGTTCCAGAACTTTTTTCATTCCACTGTCTAGTCAACTGGTATTAAAATTCTGCTCCAAGCGTATGAGTGTACCTTTGCTCCCTCAAAATGTATACGTTCCCTTAGCTTTCATCTCTAAGCAGGAAGGCTATTGATTGGGGCAGAAGCAATTATGGTTGACACAGGAAGACCCAAAGGAAGTCAAGATACAATCTTTTCACTGCATGACCTGGTTTTCCTAAAGCGGCACTTTCTCTTGGTCAGATCTCACAGAAGTACCCCACTGCTACATTCCGGGACAGCCTGCGGAGCGCAGGCGTGGGAGGACCACAGCAGTGGAGAGGGGTAAGGGTCTGAGTGTGAGAAATCATTCCTCTCACACCTGCAGGGATGCTCTGAGACCTGAAAACAGCGGGGGGGTCCTGGCCCTGGCCCTGTGTAACACCTAACACCTTACACCCTCACCCCACTTAGGAGTCCCCTCCCGGCAGCCCCTGCGAAGGGAGGAACAGCAGTCAGAAAGGGCTGGGAATGGCCACCTTGAGTCCTAAAGACACAGAGACACTGTCAGGGAATAGCTAGGTGGATGTGGGACAGGAAGCCCCCGAGGTGCCACCTGTGCCCCTGCTTTGAGCTCCTATCTCAAAGGGCTGACGCCCTCTGTCAAAAAAAAAAAAAAGCCAGCAAGTCACCAGGGAGTCTGGGGAGAGTGAGGTCTCTGCAGGGGGGTTGCTGCTTAAAGGTCATTTTGTGGACCTCCTGCTGGAGACGGCCCGTAAGACTCGCCTCTTAACTGTGACCACTCTGTTTACGAAGGTGAAGGGGATTGGTCGATAAGTACATAAGGACACAGACCGAAAGGGAACCGCCAGCGGAAGCTCCTTGCTTTGTCAGGGACACACCTGGTTTAGCGGCCTCCAGGTGGCTTGGCAGGTCCCGGGTCCTTGAACCCTCTTTCTCCTGGCCCACGCCTCTTCCACCCTCCCTATTTCCTCCCTCTCTCCTTCCCTTCCCCTCTAAACATAAATAAATAAAATCTTTTTTAAATACTTTATTTATTTATCTTTAGAGGGGGAGGGAAGAAGAGAAATATCAATGTATGGTTGCCTCTCATGAGTCCCCTGCTGGGAACTGGCCTGCAACCCAGGGATGTGCCCTGACTGGGAATCGATCCACGATCGTGTGGTTCGCAGGCCCGCGCTCAATCCACTGAGCTACACCAGCCAGGGAGTAAATAAAATCTTTTAAATTTTTTTTTAAAAGAGCTAAATTCTGACCTCTGAAACCACAAATTCCAAACTTAGGGTGGTGGCGGAATGACGGCCCTCACAGCATCACACACCAGAGCCCAGTGCTCATTCGTGTGCTCACTCACAAGCCGGTGTCCGGGCCACCGGGGCACCTGGCAGAGCTCCACACCGGGCATCAGAGTTGACATCACTGTAAAGGACAGAATGAGGATCAACAGGTTGACGAATCAGGGAACCAGATTTGGGCACAGTAGGAGGGGAATTCAAATACTACCAAGCATAAAAGAAGCAGGAATGTCTGATTCCAAATGAACAAAAAACCCAAACACCAGAAATGACACAGATGGCAGGATTTGTAGACAGGGTATTAAAATAGATACTTCATGCCCTGGCTGGTGTGGCTGAGTGGATTGAGTGCTGACCTGTGAACCGAAGGGTTGTCAGTTCTATTCCCAGTCAGGGCACATGCCTGGGTTGTGGGCCAGGTCCCCCAGTGGGGGTCGTGTGAGAGGCAACCGATTAATGTATCTTTCACACATCAATGTTTCTCTCCCTCTCTTTGTCCCACCCTTCCCCTTTCTCTAAAAATAAGTAAATAAAATCTTTTAAGAAAATAAAACAAAATAAAATAGGGACTTTATATGTTCAAGAAGGTACAGAAAAATGTGATCATAATGAGAAAAGACGTGGAAAATATATTTTTTAAAAACACATCTGGAGTCAAAAAACATTCTGCATGGAATTAGTACAGAAAAAAAATTAGTGAACTCAAAGATACAGCAACAAAAACAATGCAAAATGAAACAGAGAGAGAAAAAAGACCAGGGGGAAAAGAAGACCAAAACAATCAACCCTGGTATCAGTGAGCTGTGACACACCTCACACATACACTAACTGGAACCCAAAAGGGACAGGAGAGAGAGGGAGGGACAAAATCATTTCAAGAAAAAATGGCCAAGGCCCTGGCTGGTGTAGCTCAGTGGATTGAGCACAGGCCTGCGAACCACACGATCAAGGTTCGATTCCCAGTCAGGGCACATGCCTGGGTTACAGGCTGGTTCCCTGCAGGCCAACTCCCAGCAGGGGACGCAGGAAAGGCAACCATACATTGATGTTTCTCTCCCTCTCTCCTTCCCCTCTAAAGATAAATAAATTAAATTTAAAAAAAAAGAAAAAATGGCCAAAATTTTTCCAACTTTGATGCAAACTATAAACCCACAGATACAAGAAGCCCAAGAGCAAGAAACTTGAAGAACCCTACATCGAGCCATATCAACACCACATTACTTAAAACCAGTAATGAAGAAAAAGCCTTAGAAGCAACTAAAGGAAAAGAAGACACATGATACATAGAAGAATGATGATAAGAGTTACAACAGACTCTTTGTCATAAACAATGCAAATGAGAAGAGAGTGGAGTGACATCTCTAAGGCATTAGGCAAAAGCCACTAGCCTACATTTCTACGCACAGAGAAAATACCTTTCGAAAATGAAAATGAAATAAAGGCCTTCACACACATCTGAAAGCTGGGGGGAGTCTCCACCACGAACCACCCGTGCAGTGAATCTTGAAGGAGGTACTTCAGGCAGAATAAAACTTATACCAAAAGAAAATGTAGATTTATACAAAGGAAGGATGAGCCCCAGAAAGAGTAAACATGCGAGTGAATATAAAAGTCGTATTTTATTAAGACTTTTCATTAAATCTCCTGAGAGCTAATTGTAAGTTAAAAGCAAAAATAATAACCGTGCGTTGTAGAGTTTCTAAAATGTGTAGAAGTGAAACGTACAACGACAATGGCACACGGACCAGGAGGGGAGAAGTGGAAGCACGGGGCTGTGAGGTTCGCACAGTGTGTGTGAAGTCTGTAACACATAACATGTGAGGGGGGTTGTGATAAGTTACAGGGGTACGCCGGAAATCCTGAAGTACCCACCAAAAGAACAAAACGAGGAGGTTTAGCTCAGAAGCCAATACAGGTGATAGATGGAATCACAAAAGGAATACTTACTTGGCACAAAAGAAAGCACTAAAATGAAAATAAAGGAACAAGGAATAGATGGCACCTCAGGGAAAACAAATGGCAAAATGGTGTATTGAAGCCTAACCGCATCCATCGCGGCCCCCAATTAAAAGGCGGCAGTTGTCAGATTGGACCGGAAAGCAAGACATAACTATATGTTTTTTTTAATAAAGAATCCACTTTGAGTATAAAAAGCAAATAGGTTAAAAGTAAAAGGATGAAAAAAGGTGCCGTGCTAACACTTAACCGAACAAAGGAGGAGCTGCTCGAAAATATTCGACAGAGTCGATTTCAGAGCAGGATCACCACCAGGAATGAGGGAAGAGTCATCTCCTAACAATAAAGGAGTAAATTCACCGTGAGGACAGAATAATCACAAATATTTATACACCTAACAATCAAGCTTCCAAACGCATGAAGCATAGTGTCGTTCCTCACAGTCAACATAATTGGGCACATAAAAAAATCAAAGAAGATACGGAGGATGCTTTAGAACTAGTAAGGGCTTTACCAAAGGCACTGGACACAGGGTCCGTCTACGCTCTCTCCCAGGTTAGCCGTTCCCGTGGGTGCGTAGTGGTATCACGGTGTCGTCGTAATTTGCATTCTAGGAAGATATTTTAAGACACTTATTCGCTATTCAAACATTTTCTTCTGCAGTGTGTCTGTACTAGTCCTTTGCCCATTTTTCTGTTGGGTTACCTGTATTTTTTTCTTTATTGATTTGCAGGCCTTTCCTTATACTTTCCGTGGACGAGTCCTTTCACAGGTAGGCATGTGGCAAATATCCTCTCCCACTCTCTGTGGTTTCTTTTCACAATTGTTGCGGTCGTAAATTTCCTACCTCGCTTTGCTCTGCTGTGTGATTCTGGAACTTTGTGACTCTGGAAATAATATTTCTCCTTTGCCAGCTGGCTTGGTGATGTGCTTTGTCAGTGGAGGACCCTGGAGGCGCCTCGCAAGGCTGGAAGTGAGAGAGGTATTTGTTTTCTTCCGTTGTTCTGTTTTTGCTTGGCAGCAAATGGAGCTGGGCTGTACCACAGAGCTGGGCTGCCCTGGCTGCCTGGTGGCGTGCACTCTCAGCCAGGTCCTTTGTCACTGCAGCAGCAGGCAGGGTGGCGGGCGTGCCCCCTCCTCGGAGACCTGAATCTCAGTCTTGCAGGGTCCCCTTCTCACTGTTTAAGCCCCTCCCTTATTCACTTTTCCCTCAGCCCTGGGGTAGTATCTTCTTCCTGCAGTTACTATTTTTATTATGGCTTAGCGTTCTTTTGAAATAGTAAGTCCCCCTTTTTAAAATATTACTACATTTCTTTATGTTAAATTTCCCTGTTCATATTATAGGCATAAAGGCTGTCTCTTGCCTAGATTCTGGCTTACTCTTGTGATAGTGGCATTTGGTAAATGAAAGTTCTTAATCTTTTTTTTAAAGATTATATTTATTTATTTTTAGAGAGGGGAAAGGGAGGGAGAAAGAGAGGGAAAGAAACATCAATGTGAGAAAGAAATATTGATTGGTTGCTTTTCATAAGCTCCCCAACCGGGGGAGCAAACCCACAACTCAGGCATGTGCCCTGACAGGGGATCGAACTGGCGACCCTTTCCTTTGCCAGACAACGCTCAACCAGCTGAGCCACACTGGTCAGGGAAAAAGTTCTCAATCCTAACATGCTTTGGCAGCTTGGTCGAGAGTCAGCTGGTCCCCTGTGTGTTGGTCTGGTTCTGGGCTTCCTGTTATGGTCCACTGCTCAGTAGAGCCGTCTCTATGCCAGAACCACGCTGTCTTGGTTACCATGCATGTCCTATAAGGTCTTCAAATCAGGTAGTGTACGTTTTCCAAGTTTTTTTTTTTAAGTTGGTTTGGCTATTTTAGGTCCTTTGAATTTTCATATAAAGTTTAGAAATAACTTGTTAAATTCTACAAAAATGTCTCCTGGGATTTTTCATTGGAATTGCATTGACTCTCTAGATCGATCTGGGTTGAACTGATATCCTAACAAGACTGAGTCTTCTAATCCACGAACATCGTCTCAGTCCGTCTGGGCTGCCAGAACAGAACCCCGTAGCCTGGATGGCTTCAACAGCAGAAATGCATCCCTCACAGTTCTGGAGGCCGGGAAACCCACGACCAACAGCCAGCTAGGTGGGTTTCATTCATTCATTCACTCTCTTCTCCTAGATGGTAGACAGCTGCCATCTGGCTGTGTGTTCACAGTTCTTTGAGTGGAGAGAGAGAGAGAGAACTCTAATGTCTCTTCCCACTTGGACACTAATCCCGTCAGGTCAGAGCTCCACCCTGGTGAGCTCACTTAATTTCAACAACCTCCTAGAAGGCTCCATCTACAAATAGTCACATTGGGGGTTAGGGTTTCAACATATGAATTTTGGAGGGGGACATAATTTAGTCCATAGCAAACATCATCTATCTTCCATTTATTTCTATTTTTTTATTTCTTTCCACACTTAAAAAAATTTTGGTATCTTACACATTTTTCATCAAATATATACCTATGAATATAATAGTTTTGATGCTGTTGTGGATGACATTTTTAAAGATTTTTTTCCAACGGTTTGTTGCTAGTCTGTAGAAATACAATTTATTTTTGTACATACTAGACCTTGTATCCTGAAACCTTTCTAAACTCATTAGTTCTATAACTATCCTCAGGGTTTACTCATAAAAAATCATGTCATCTGTGAACAAAGATGTCTTTCTTTCTAAGTTCCCATCGTGTGCACGTTTTTCCTTTTATTTGCTTGCTTTGCCTTATTGCACCTGCTAAAACCTTCAGTGCAATGGGACACGGAGCAGATGTGGTGAGAGCATTCATCCTTGCCTTTCTCCCAGGCTTCGGGAGAACGTACTCAATGTCTTGGCATAAAGTATGATGCTAACTGTAGGTAGGTTTTTCTTTTTTCTTTTCTTTCTTTCTCTCTCTCTTTCTTTCTTTCTTTCTTCCTCTTTTCCTCTCTCTCTCTCTCTCTCTGTTTTTTTGTTTGTTTGTTTTTGGTGGGGTTTTTTTGTCACCAGATAGTTTTGTTTACTTACAGCAATCAAAGGAGACAGGATTCACACCCAAAGTCCTGTCTCCCCAAGGGAGGGTCACCCACAGCTTCCGTACACTTTGGTCAATGACACGTTGATTTTTTTTCTATGCATTTTGCTGCACTTATCCATCAAGTTCCTGTCAAACTCATCCTGTTTACAGCTGGTCTGCAAAATACTGTGCTACATTTTCACAGTTAGCAAGAACAGCAGTTAGTAAGAACAGCCCAGACAAACCCTTTAGGTTTTTGCTTAGGTGCATTTTATCAGGTCCAGGAAGTTTCCTTCTATTCATAGGTTTCTGAGAGTATCTAGCACAAACAGGGAAATTTTGTCAACTCTGTTTTTCTATTGAGAGCACCATGCAGTGTTTCTCCTTTATCCTGTCAGTAAGGTTATCACACTGACTTATTTTCAAATAGTAAACCAACCACGCACTCCTGGGATGAGTTCTGGATTTAATTTCGTAATGTTTTGCCAAGAATTTTTGCATATGTTCACAAGGGATATGGTTCTATAGTTTCCTTTCTTTGGTAATGTCTTTGGTTTGGGTATCAGGCATGTTATCTTCATAAAGTGAGTTGTGAAGTCACCTCTGTTTCTGAAAAAAGAGATTATGATTGGTATTTCTTCCTGAGTGTTTGATATAATTCATCAGTGAGAATGTGTGGGCCTTGAGTTTTCATTATAAGGAGGCTTTTCAAATTATAAATTGGACTTTGTTAATAGAAATAAGTTTATTTGGATTTTCTATTTCTTCTTGAGTCAGTTTTGATCATTTCTTACTTTTTAAAAAAACCCTCACCTGAGCATATATTCATTGATTCTGGAGAGAGAGGGAGGGAAGGAGAGAGAGAGAAAGAAAGAAAGAGACAAACATAGATATGAGAGAAAAACATGATTGGTTGCGTCCCCTATGCGCCCTGACTGGGACCAGACCCACGACCAGACCTGCAGCCTGGGTATGTGCCCTAGTTGGGGATCAAACCCACAACCTCTTTTTCAGTGTAGACGATGGCACTCCAACCAACTGAGCCACCAAGCCAGGGCAGTTTTGGTGATTGGTGTCTTAGAAATTTATAAATCTTTCTGAAGTTGTTGAATTTATTGACATAAAGTTGTTTATATTATTTCCTTATTATCATTTCAATGTATGTGGGTGATATAACAATGTCCCCTCATTCATAGTTGGTATTGGTAATTTGTGTCTGCTCAGTGTTTTTCCTGATCCTTCTGGCTAGAGGTTTATCACTTTTATTTATTATTTCTCAATGCCTTTTGTTTCCATTAATTTTGTCTACCATTTGTTTTCTAGTATATTCATTTCTGCACTCATCTTTATAATTTCTCCCTTCTACGTCTTGAGTTTATTTTGCTTTTATTTTTCTCCTCAAAGTAAAGGCATAAGTCATTCATTTCAAACTTTCCTTATTTCTGTGTCAGCTGCATTTTAGCTGCACCCCAGATATTCTGATAAGTTGCTTTCATTATCACCCACTTCAAAATATTTGTGATTTCTTCTTTAACCCAAGGATTATCTAATTGTTGGTTAACTGTCAAATATTGGGAAGATATTTTAGATACCTCCTTATTATTAAAATCTACTCTAATTTCATCATGGTTGACGAACATACTGTCTTCTGCATCAGTTCCTTCACAATTATCGATTTTTTTAAAGATTTTATTTATTTACCTTTAGAGGGGAAGGGAAGGAGAGAGAGAGAGAGAAATATCAATGTACGGTTCCTCTTGTGCATCCCCTGCTGGGAACTGGCCTGCAACCCAGGCATGTGGCCTGACTGGGAATCAAACCGCGATCCTTCGGTTCGCAGGGCCACGCTCAATCCTCTGAGCTACACCAGCCAGGGCTACAGTTATCGATTCTTGTTTTACCCGACCTGTCTCAGTGGAGACTCCCAGGTACTTGGAAAGGATGGTGCCCTACAAATGTCAGTTAGGTTGTCAATTGGTTGACAGGGTTGTTCAAGGTTCTAGAACCTTACTGATGTTCTATTTTTTTCTATCAACTACTGATCACTGTTGATAAACAGTTCTGTAAATTTGGGGTTCGTGTATTTTGAAACTATTACTGGATGCATTAAGATTTAGAATTGTTAACGTCTTCTGTTTTTAAGCTATGTTTTCTCTCTATACAGCTGAAGCAAAAAAAAAAAAAAGACAATAGCCAAAAATACATGTGATTGCATTTTTTCATAAATTCCAATTTCTACATAAATAGATGAGCAAAAACAGAGACTAAAAATCAAGCACAATCCCACCTTTAGACAGATAAGCAGCATCGCCATCCTAAAACACCTTTCAAAACATTTTCCATGAATATCACAACCTCCTTTTATAAGTGAATAATCCCATTTTTCTGTCGTTGTGATTGGTCAATATTATTTTCAGTTGCCATATAATATTCTGTTATATGAATAAACATTATGAACTTAATTTCACACTACATTTACATTTATCCCTTTAATGTTAATCTTACACATATCCATTCACTGGAATCTCCTTTTCAACTTTTTCCCCCTTTGTTCTGTTATCTTTTATCTCAGTTTAGGGTAATCTAGAGATTTACTCAGATGAGCTCCACCTGCCTCTCAGATGTAAATATAAACGATTCACAGCGCAGGCAGGCCTGGGTGGGAGCTCTGGGGTCTGCTTCCTGGAAGGGGCGGCATAAGCAGTGTGGGTGAGAGGTGGGGAGGAGCCGCCTTCAGTAATGCCGTTCCTTTCTAAATCTAAAATACCTCCCCAATATTTATAAATCACTTTGCACATGAATACTTGGCCCAGGCCTTTCTTTAGGTAGAACTCAACCTTAAGTCAGTACCCAAATACCACTTAAAGCATCACGCAGTGTGATTTCCGCCCCGGTTCCCACCCACACTGCTTCTCCCACCTTCCAGACCCCAAAACACTGGCGTGTTTTTGAACAGCTTGCCACCCGAACGTCTATGCTGGCACTAAAAGAATAATAGGCGTTTTTATTCACCTTACAAAAGAATTCACAACAGGGTTCTCAATATAGGGAACTCCACTGTGCGTTTAAAATAAAATTACAAAATTTTACCCAAAAAAAAATGACCTGGAGCAACTTTTCCAGAAATAATATATTCTATATAAAGGAGTGCCCCATATCTCAAACCAATAGTCCAAGACTTTGAAATCTCTCTCTGTGAAAGAGGCTTTCTCCTGAGGCCCCCTGGTAAGTTTCTGACCCTTTTCCTCAGCCCCCTGTCATACCCTGAAGGGAGTTGCCATGGTGACCGTAGGAGGGTGACCTCTGAAGTCACTCAGGCTCAGAAGAAAGGGTTTCTGCCAGTGTGGCTAAGAAGCACGGAGCTGAGATGCAAATGTCCCCTTCCTCTTGGTCAGGCGGGCAGATATTTAACTAGCTGAGCCTTGGAGACGGGCGGAAAGTGCCCAAACAGCCCCCCATGCGTGGGAGCTGGCCCTGGCTCCCCCCCCCCCGCAACTCGGGAGCAGAAGTGTGAACAATACGCCTCGCCGAGCCCGGTGCAGACAGCTGTGTGCACCCGAAGAAAGGCCGTCCCCAGGGAGGCAGGTTGGGACTGAATGGCTCTAATTAATTTATTATTGGAGTTCACTGATATAAAGAGAGGGTCACTACATATGTAAATGATGTGTTATATCCCAGGGCCCAAATGCGCTTAACCAAGGAAATGAAAACTATCTCGCGTTTGTTTAATTAGCTTATTTTAATACAAGGGAAGCCAGGGAGGAGCAAAGAGGCCTGAACTTGCCCACACAGATTATTCCTCGACCCCTCAACACCCAGACCCTGCCGAACGCTTTCTTCGGTACTTTTTTTTAAAAACGTTATTGATATTTGCAATTCAAAAATCATTTGTGCCCATAATAACAAGTCACACTATACAAAATTTTTAAGTTACCGTCTTCCCTTCAATTCCGGTCAGTTGAGGTATAAACAGCCTTCTGTGTCTTTTTTTTAAATCACTCAAATGTACAAGTCATTCCCCATTATGCCTCCCTTTCCCCATCACAGGTTTTAACATTGCTCTTGCTACTTAACACTATATTATGGTGTAATTGGGATTCCTCCAGGTCAACATATGTGAATCAAATTCTTTAATAACTACAAAACATTCCATATAACACCCTGTTCTATAACGTTCTCTAGTCATATAATTTGTTCAACATTCTATTGACAGACAATTCTGACTGGATCTAGATTTTGCTACAATAAATAGGGCCAATCTTGCAAGAATGTGTACAAATATTTTATTAATATACATAAAATATATCTTAGTGTATATATTATATTCACTGTATACACGTTATACTCATGTTCTTACTGCTATAGAAGACACCCTCGAAACTGGAATAAAGGCAGTGTTCATTTCTACTTCCAACGGCCATCCTGAAATTACGTTCCCAAAAGAGTTTAGCAACGTACAGATACGACAGGCCCTGTTACCCACTCAACTGACAACACTGGGTGTTATCAGTCTGTAACTTTTGCCAATCTGATGAGTAAAAGTTGCATTAGTTGCTGTTTGATTTTGCATTTCCCTGACTACAAGCAGAGTTGAGTATCTTTTCATACGCTTATTGGCCATTTGTATTCTCTCACTTATAAAATGCCAATGCTTGTTCGTATCTCTTGTCCCTTTTTTTAAAGTTTTGTCTTTTCCTTATCACGTTATACATTAGGGATATTATTTACAGTCTGTCATAAGTTTTAGCATTAGTGTTTTGACTTAGTAGGCTGGGTCCTTGTTATCCCTTCCCTGTCAGTTTCACTGGTGAATGTCAGCTTTCACCATTTTTTCCAAGCTGATGGGCACAGGTGTGGGCCGAGGAAAAAGCACCCAGGGACTGGGGCAGAGAAGACATTCAAGTGACCAGAACAGCAAGCTCATGCTGGGAGGCCAGGAAAATGAAGTTGGACCGCATTTAGCATCTATAATACTTCATATCAGATAGAGAAGGAAACAGCAGCTTTTCCAGAACTCAACCTATTTCTTTGTTCTGCTTTCGGTGTTCCTCCTCCTCTCAGAATAGAGCCCATCTCCCACACCCCTTCATCTAGCTCGCTCCTACTCACCCTTCACAACTCAGCTCCAATGTCCCCTGCTCTAAAGCCTTCCTTGATCCACCCACAAGCTGACCTGCAAGCCCTCCCACAGACAATTCTCTTCTAGCTCTCGTCATGTCCCAGCCCACCGGAGCACCCGGCAGCCTCCCTGTCTGGAGGAGCATCTCTCTACAATAGAACGCCCTCTGTCCATTCCCAGGGCCCAGCCCCTCTGCGAGTGCTCCATTTGTTCAAAGAATGGCTGCAACGCACTTTGCAACAAAGTTAGCAAACCTTTGTGTGTGCCACTGTGCCAGGCGCAATGGGGTGACAGAAGATTTACAACACACCATCCCTGATATCTGCGGGATTAAAAACCACCTGAGACATAAGAGCACACTAAAACGGAAACAATAGCACGTGAGACCAACTGCTTAGTACATTTTAGTAGACTGTGTAATTGAGAATATAAGTGACTTCCCAGGGCAGGGGGGCAGGGAAGAATCATGGAGAACATGGGACTCGATCTGGACTTGAATGTGGGTGCGATGTGGGGTGGGCAGGAGTAAGAAGAAACAAGCGCAGCAGGTGGGGCAGCAATGAGCAAAGGTGTGGGACTAGAAAAGAGCCTATGGCGATTATGAAATAGCAGGTTAAACCAACCACAGTGGAGAGTCGATGCTGGAGGGAGGAGGGAAACAGAATGAAACAACATCTAGCTTCCCAGCCAGGAATCTCTGGGCAATGTATTATGAAGGTGCAGGCTCCCTCCCCAGACCCTGCTGGCTGGTGGTGGCGCTGTGCCCTGCACTCTAAAGATGTGTTCACATGCCTGTCTCACTAGATGGCAAGCTCCTGGCCTGGAGCGTGATCTGCAGAACAGCGCCCCACCATCCCCAGAGATGTCCATGTCCCAATCCCCTGACCCTGTGAATACATCGTACTACGTGGCAAAGGGGAATTAAGGTTGCTGATCAACCTGAAACAGGGAGATCACCCTGTATTATCCAGGTGGACCCAATGTCATCCTATGGGTCCTTCACAATGGAACAGGGAGACCAAAGAAGAGGGTCAGAGAGAGCTGCGACTGTGGAAGAAGGTCCGAGGGATGCCATGTGAGGCGGATTCGGCTTTGAAGATGGAGGAACGAGGCAACAAGCCAAGGAGTGCCAGCAGGCTCTAGGCACTGGAAAAGGCAAGGAAATGGTTTCTCCCCTAGAGCTTCCAGAAAGGAACACAGCCCTGCCCATGCATTGATGTTAGCAGCCCAGTGAGACCTGTTCCAGACTTCTGACCTCTAGGACCCCGAGATAATAAACACATATTGTTTAAGCCACTAAACTGGAGATCATCTGTTACAGCAGCAATAGGAGGCGAGCACAGGAGGGACTGGGTCTCATTTGGGTTTATACACACGCATGACCTAGCCCCACCTGGTACAACGTTCAGTAAATGCTCACTTGGTGGAATCGCATAAAGGATCCCTCAGGACCCTGCACCTCTCCCAGAAAGCACAAAGCAGCCCCACCAACATGCACGGGCTGAGCGCCACACACTCCAAGCCCTTTCGCTCCCAACACAGCTTTCATTCTTGTTATGATAAATAACACCAGAGCAAACATCTTTCTTTGTTTTTGAAGTGATTTGTTTATTCTAAGTGGAATTCCCAGGTCAGAGGCAATCGACATTTTTTGTGGCTCTTGACCCATCTGGCCAACTCTGCTTTCTGGAGAGTCGGAGCTTATTTACACGCTAATTTATAATCCAGCACCACCCTCCACCACAACTGAGCCAACCGGGCACCCCTAACCTTTATCCTGCTCTTGAATCAACTAAGTTCTGGCCCCGGAGACACAACGGGGGCTCCCACAATGAGCAGAGATCGTGACCGTGTTGTTCTGGTGGCCCCCATGGTGGCTAGAACAACTTTTCCACAGCCACGAGGAGCATTACTCAGGGATAATGCTGCTCCCCGAGGAAGGAACCTGACACATCCTTAGTTTATTTTTAGTCAGCAATTACAATGAAAGATTTTTTTTAAAGAGTTACGAGAAATGATCTGCCTGTGTTCCGGAAGCCAGTAATTTTCCAATGTCCCCAAATAGGTAGCCTGGGAATTAGAGCTGACTGACCGGAGGGGAAAGCTGCCTAATTTGAAGGTCTGGTTCTTTCTTCCTTTTTGCAACCTGCTGGTTGTCATCGTTTGGGGTTTGTTGTTTTTTAACGAGTCTTTTGTTGCCTCTGCTACTAAGAGCATGGAGGAAGCAAGAACAAGATTGGTCATTTTTGCACCTGCTTCCAGCTCTCAGGACAAAGACAGACCTGCAGGCTACACGTTCCCTTAGGAATGACATTCTCCCCTTTCAGGGAAGAAAAAAAATCACTGACAGCTCAGCTTGCAGGCCTCTGCTTCCTCGTTCACAACAGTCTTACTGGTCTTGAGTGTGGAGAATATTGTTTAGGCATGGAGGTGACTAGGGAGGAGGGGCCAACACAGAGTGTCCCAAAGACTTTGGAGTCAGAGGCTGCTGGGAAAGTGGGCCTCCCTGTCTCAGCCTCTCTAACGTGGGCAGGTGGTCTGGTGGCTCTTCTCTCCCTTTTCACCCTCTGCCCTTTTCCCTCACCCAGCTCCCATCGCAGATGTGCCCGTGTGAAATAGGGCCCCGAGAAATGTCCTGTGGCACCCAGAGGCACAGTCTGGGACCTTGGCTTTGCCTGCATTATGCTTGTTTCAAGAATGGGGAATGAGCCCTGGCTGGTGTGGCTCAGTGGACTGCGTGCTGGCCTGTGAACCAAAAGGTTGCCAGTTTGACTCCCGGTCAAGGCGCATGCCTGGGTTGCAGGTGGGGTCCCCAGTGGGGGGGTGCACATGAGAGTCAACCACATGTTGATGCTTCTCTTCCTCTCTTCCTCCCTTCCCCTCTCTCTAAAAATAGATAAATAAAATCTTTGAAAAAAGAACGGGGAACTCAGTGGACATCTCACTGTAGTCCTGTCTTCTTCCCAGGCTTCCCTCGTGACTTAGGGCCTTCGGTCCCCTGGTCCTCAGGTTCCCTCTCTGGAATCAAATAGCCAAACAATCCTGCTTCCCAGGGAGTGAGCACACGGCGCGCCTCGGGAGAAAAGAGCAACAAATATTCATAAATCCACCACTGAGGTGGCAGCTGCAACAGCTGAGAGAGCAAAGCCTGACCGAATTGGGGCCGGATCCCCCACGGGGCCTGCTTCCTGCTGCCTCCCACCCACACCCCGACCGAGCAGAGCTGACCTCCAGCCTCCTGCCGGGGTCCCAGGCGATGTCCCAGCCTGCGGATTTTCTTTGGCACTTTGAGACGCCCCCTCCCCCCCGGGAGGATTGGTGAGACCTCAGCAGGAAATGAGGAGCATATTTTCAAATCAGAAGGGGAAGCAATGTCTTTGTGTCGGCTAAGTGGCTTGGAGCCAGGGCTGAGCGACTGCGGCGCGCTTCCCCTCACAGACAGCAGGTGCTCTTCTAGATGTGGTTATGGCAACAAAATAAATGACGGGTAATTGCTTTTGTGACAACTTGCCAATTAAATTAGACTCAGCAGAATAACATAATGACAATTTGTTATGCTCCGGTGGGCACTAACATACCAATCATAATTAAATGCTATGACTGAAATAGAATACGGCTCAACGAAGGAATATATAACCCCAATTCCCTCTCCGTGAAACATTATAGGTTGAGGCTTGATTTTAATTTCAGGAAGATAATGGCATTAGTGCATATCCAAGTGGGTTTGTGGAGAGGCCTGTGGTGAGCAGAGACGGGTCTGAGAGGGAAGACTCGGCTTCGGAGGAGATGCCCTGGGGGCTGAACTCCAAGGTCACTCGGAAGAGTGGAGGAGGCCCTGGCTGTGAGGGCAGTGCTCCAGGGGCTGTGCCTGGGCCTGTCGGCCCAGCTGGGCAGGGGCAGGAGGAGGCCTCTGTCAATGGCTTCCGCAGTACTGTGGCCCATGCTGCGGCAGCTCCAGGGTCCCCACACCAGAGCGTTCCAGGGGCACGATCTGGAAGGGAAGCCTAAGCTCACAGTTCATGACTGAGAGGCAAGGAAGGGCTACTTTGTGCTGGGCACGTACTTGGGTTTTCTTCATCCAGAGGCGTTTTCTCCTCACAACCCTTAATGAAGCGAGGAACCAGCCTCAGAGGTAAGGGACCTGCTGAAAATCAGTCAACTCAAACCCAGGTTGCCTGCCTTCGAAGGCCCTTCTCCCTACATACTTGCTGGCTGCCTGTCGCAGTGCTGTCAATAAATACAAGGGAAGGAAACACTGGGGAAGCCCTGGATGGGCCCAGTGGAGGTAAAAAGCCTGCCCACTCCACGCTGATTGGGCTAGGAGTGAACAGCTGACCCAACACAGGCCAATCAGATGCTCCCTCTGGGAATTTTGCAGGTGAACTACCTCACTTCCACAGAAAGGTCACAAATGTGCACATCTGTCTGGGTCCATTTGAGCTCCTGTGACTGAATACCACCGGCTGGCTTAGCAACAACAGACTCCCGCAGTTTGGGAGGCTGAGGACTCCAACACCAACACGCCAGTAGATTCCACGTCTGGTGGGAGCCACCTCCTGATTCACACACAGCCATGCTCTCCATCTTCTGCCTCACAAGGCAGAAGGGCAAGGGGCCCTCTGGGGCCTCTTCTATAGTAAGATCACTAGTCCCATTCGCCAGAGCTCCACACTCATGACCTGATCACCCCCAAAGGCCCCACCTCATGACACCATCACAATGGGGACTGGGATTTCATCGGATTAAGGCCGTAGGTGGAGGGGCCAAGGCAAATCCTCAGTCCATAGCAATATCAGTTTCTTAAGATAGACCCTATATTATAATATACACACAGTACAGGCAGTACATAAAGACATCTACTCAATTATCAAAAATTGGACCCGAACTGGGTATTCTGAATAATAACGTGGTAGAATATTTGGATTTGCTTCAGATAACCCATAGGTGGGGAAGGCAAGTGACTGGGGTGGGAAACGAATGGCCAAGGGTAGAAAACTGTCGCAACCCGGTGGCGAGGCTATCTTCTCCTGCGCTTGAAGTTTTCTAGTGCAATAATGGCTTACGTTGTTAAACACTCGTTTTTTTTAATGTTTCAAAAATGGAAGCATGCTTTGTGTAATAGTCTTCAATTAGCTTCTTTCATCAACGAACAGCTTGTCATGGCCGGGGTTCCAAGTCTGTACAACGTAGTCAGCCCGGGGCTGACAGTTCCCCATCACAAGGGTAGTTGGTCCACAACTGGCCCGGCCTCTCTTCCGCTCATGAGCTATTCGCAGTGTTTTTCGATTACAAATAACACTAAGTAAACGCACTTAGACATGCATCTGTTTTCTCTTAAAAGAGGGTTTCTGTGGGACGAATTTCTAAAAATACAGTGTCTAGGCCAAAGGGCCAATGTGTTTTAAATTTCGCCAAATTCTTCTTCAAAAATGTCGCAGCGCCATGTCAACCGCACGTGCCTTTTGATCTGCGTCCTTCCAGACGCGGAGCACGAATGAACGATCCGCGTGACTTTTGCTGGTACGGACAGGGAAGACAAAGTCTCCCCGGTTTTGGGTGTGTGCGGTTGCCATGGTCACTGAGGCGGGGCATCTCTTTGCGCTCAGCGTGCCACCGGTGCTCCTTCGTTGGTGACTCGCCGCTTGGTCATTCTTTCTCCTGCGAACGTGGGGTGTGTCCTCCTCACTGAGGCGAGACGGCTCTCTGAATGTCGAAGATGTTAACTTTTTGCTCCTGTGTACGTTTAGCACGTTTTCTTGCATTCCTTAACTTACGCTTGGGGTTTTCACCAAACAGAACCCCGTTGCCATTGTCTGTTTTGTATAGTCAGAGCCTCCCTCTGCTCTCTTCCGAGTTTCATGTCATAGCCAAAAAAGGCCCTATATTTTCGTCTAGTACTTCCACGGTTTTCATTTCTATTAGTCTATTAGAATCTATTAAATAGATTTTTAAGGTCTATTTGGGATTTATTTTGAATATGGTACCAGATAAAAACCTAAATGTAAATTTTCACTGCAATTCATAACCTCTTCCAAACACAGTTTATTTCATAAGCCATCCTCCGCTCGCTTAGCTGAAATGCTATTTTTGTCATACACAGTAAGTCCTCACCTAATAGGTTCTGTGACCTTAAGGGAAATGACATGTAACAAAACCAGTTTTGCCATAAGCTAGTCGATATAAACAAGAGTTAAGTTCCTACAGTATCTCATCAGCATTATAATGAACAACATTGAATGAAAGGACATTTTTCAAGGACCTTTTGTACTTAATTCCTACATATGACGGTTTTTTCTAGACTCTGTTGTATTCCTCTGCTCTAATGGCCTATTCCTATACCTGATTTTTAATAATGCATTTGATTGCTTTATAATACATTTGATTCCTAGTAGTTATATCACATTCTAGTATTTCAACGTTTTTATTGGCTATCCTCATGCATTTATCCTTTCAGGTGAACGTTATTATCAAGCTAAGAAGTTAAAACTAAAAACTGCAATGGGATCTGGTTAGAATTGCCTTAACTACGTATGTTAAGTTGGGAAGGACGGTCCAAGCTTCTCCAGGGGAAAAGAAAAAACAAAAACCCGTATACAGATTCCCACACAGGCCCAGGATGCCACGGCTGAAATCCAGCAGGCTCAGAATCAGTTCCGGATGATCCTTCCCAACCCCGTGTTCCCCTCGGCTCAGCCTGCTCTGTATTCAAGTCCTGCCTTTTCTTCCTATTGGGCTCCAACTCCAATTCCTACTTGCATATGATTTATGTGTTTCTCTAGCCTACCAACCACGTCCCGTTCTCCTAGCATGGTGTGGCTGGTCTTCTTTCTTTCTGACCCGTTCTGTAACCTGTTCCCACCCACTAAGGCCAGCCCCGCCCATGGAAGCTGACCAGGACGGTCAGGGTTAGACAGGGTCTTCAATAACAACAGAAAGAAACTTAGGAATCTCTTAGCTCTACCTCCCTTTTGTGACTTCATTTCCATAACACAGCTATCATGGGGTTTTGAATTCTTTCTTTTTTAGTAATAGTAACAGGTAACACCCTTCCCTGTGTCCTGCAGAGAAGTGGAAGGGAAGCATTCTAGGACTGTGTTCAAGATCCCACCAGTTCCAGAAAAAGAGTGTCTTCAAGGTGACTGGGAAGGTGACCCTGGTCAACTGGAAATTTCTACCATTGCCTGATACTAGATTCCCATGGGTGTTTGGCTGGGCCAGGCCTAGGGTGAGTGAGGCAAGTGCCAGTCTGTACTTGGATGACCCTGAGAGTGAGTGACCCCTTAAATCTGGGCCCTCAGCTCCTCGCTTGCCTCAACCTCGTCCTAGCCCTGGAGTTTGATCCCTTGTGGCAGGAACCGTATTCCTCCTCTGCCCAGACCCCCTCTGCCCCCATTCCAGCTCCCAGGACTCTCAGCTGCCCGTGGCGCACAGCTGTGTGCCTCAGTGGGAATTACTCTGGCTACAGGGAACTGCCTTGTCCAGAATTACACCCCTTCTAGGGGGCAGCCCTTGGCCAAGGACTGACTGAGGTGGGGATGCAAATGCCCAGCCTCCTTGTATCAACTTGGAAGATGTCAGAAGAGCTATCCCAGCTCCAGAGCCTCCGTCCTTACCACTAGGCGAGAAGCACCATGCTTGGTGGAGCTCATCAGGTCCTGGAGGAGGCACAGTTCATGCTTTGGAACACTACTCTAACCCACGCACCAGGTAACACAAATGGCTGCCAGCTTTGAGTGGGACCCAGAGCAGAAAGGAGCTCCAGGCAGGTTCTGGGGGTCCTGCCTCCTGTGGTGTAGGACCTGGCGGGCTCGCTGGAACTGGAGTGTCCGTGATGGAAACAGACACAACACAGAGTTCCTAGCAAGCGCCAGAAGAAAATGATAGTATCAGTCGCCATGGTTCTGAAGCCAGCCACGACATCTGCAGGAAAAACTGCACACCAGCTGAAGAGCAGCTCCCCGGTGCTGCGGGAGCCTGGTACAGATGAATCATCTGACCAAGTGACACCAAGCGGCCAGGCAACCAGGGCTGGTTTTCATCAGATCCACCTACTCACAGGGCAGGCAGGCAGGACCGGCAGAGACTCGTCATAAGACTGAAGGAGTACATTCAGGATCGGCACAAGTGAGCTGCAGGAACAGGTGGGCCCAACGCCCAGTCACACACCAGGGTGACCCCAGCCCTCTCCTCACACCTATGGCTGCATGAGGAGTCCTTTGTGGCCAGCTGACTGAGCAGGAAGAAATCCGAGCCAAGTTCATGTCCGTGTGAGCCATGGCTGCTGGTGCTCAAAGGCAGGGAAGACACATTTGCACCCAGATGATCCATTGGGGCCTTTCTTGGTGTTTCTGTGCCCAGTTTCAATGATACATAGACAAGTATAGCAGCCAAGGCTTGAAAAGTGCATGGTAGCCAAAAGGTCAGAACCCTCAGGAATGAGAGTCTGGGTCATCCCACCAAACAAGCCACTTGGCCCAGCCCCGGCTGGTATAACTCCGTGGGTTGGGCATCGTCCAGCAAACTGAAAGGTCACCAATTCAAGTCCCAGTCAGGGCACACGCCTGGGTCGCAGGCCAAGTCCCCAGTGAGGGGTATGCGAGAGACAACCAATTGATGTTTCTCTCCCTCTCTTTTCTTCTCCTCTCCCCATAAATAAATAAAACCTTTTTAAAAAGCTGCTTAGACCAGCAGAGGCACTAGCCAAGGGTAAGAAAAATCTAGTCCAGGTGATGGGGAAGGGACAGACTGAGTGTCAGAGTCTTGGGGTCAAATGAGCAGCAGGAGCTGTAGTCTGTCCATTCTCTCCTCAGTGTGCCTAGGACACAGTCCACGGCCCTGGAGAAGTCATTACAGATGGGCGGCCTCAGCATGAGAAGCAAGTGAGACTGAGCAGCTCGGAGGATGGCCTGTCACGGATACTGTACACCAAGATCCTCCTCTTCAGGTCCGGCCACTCGCCCATGCCCCAGCTGCCGAGTATACCGGCTGCTGTTAGCTCAGAGCTTCGTCCTTCACTGGACAATGCCTTACCCAAGGGACATCCTCTCCCAGGGGCGGTCCTGGCAGAAGACTGGCTGATGAGGGTGGCGCAAAGGCCTAGCTCCCATACCTTGGGACAACTCTAAAGGGCCATCCCACTCACCGAGGTCTCTATGATGGCCACGTTAAGGGACAGCTTCTCCCTCTACCCAGCCCTCCTTCCTTGCCCCCTTTTGGGTATATCTCCCAGGAACGCTCCTAATTAAAGTTGGCAGGCAGCTGTCCACTCAGTCTGCATCCAGGGAAGCCCACCACTGCCATCAGCCAAGCTCAGGGAGAAACAAGGAGCAATTCAAATGAAGCTGACTCAGGTCCCTGACCCCGGCAACCTGCTGACCGTTCGTCAGCCCTCGGATGGTCTCCTTTGCATGGGCTGTGTCCCACCTGTCCCCCCACCAGGGTTCCAGGAAAGTAACCAGTGAAGGAGGAATGCAGCCTCAACCAGACTTCATCCATGACCTCCACTCACACACCCTTTTCCTCACTTGAAATGAGGTGACTTTGGATATTTTTAAAGAATAGTAAAGCCTTTTGCAAGAGAAGGACAAATCCAGGGACTTCTGCTAGAGAACATGACCAAGCTTGTCCTTCAGCAGGGAAGGGAGAGAGATTCGCATTTATGATGTCTACAGGGGGCTCAGTGTTATACAGGAATATTTTTAGTAAACGATAGAGAAAAGCTTAGCGAACAGGCTGATTGATTGACAGACAACCCAATTTTTAATCTGGACATCTTTAATAAAGTCTGCCACGCAGGATTATCAATCTTACCTCACCTGGATTTCTACCCTTCACAAGGAGATGGCCTTGATTTCGGAGGCTGGAATAAGTGGCTTCTCTATCCAAGGGCTCACTGTGAATGGCCAAGCCCCAGCAGCCCTGAGTCGGTCCCCAGGAACTAAGTCTTATCAGCTTTTCATGGGACAATAGTTTTTCTGACTAGTTGTCATACAAAGGGAATCAACCTCTTCACATAAAGCCTTCCTGTATTTAAACGCAAGCAGAACACAAATGCCAGCTTCCCCCGGATGTTATAATGTGACTCCAAGAAGCTAAAGTCACAACAGTGAGTTTCACGTGTCAGACGAATGCAGATCTCTTTCCCTTCAGGGTCTCCGCTGATTCTGACAACCTCTTAAAGAGCAGGTGCAGGGCTGTTTTTACCTCCATTCTGCAGATGGGCAAATCGAGGGTCTGAGAGACTGTGGGCCTTGCCCACGATTAGAAAATTACAGAGCTCGAACCCCAACCCAGTCTGTTTGCGGGAAGAGCCGGAGTTATTATTTTTAGTTTTTTAAGATGTTATTTACTTTTTAGAGAGGAGAAAGAGAGGGAGTGAAACATCAGACGTGTGAGAGATGGAGACCCACCCACAAGCCCGGCATGTGCCCTGACCAGGAATCGAACCACCCGCCTTTCAGTTGATGGGCCGGCACTCAACCCGCTGAGCCACAGCAGCAAGGGCGAGGGACTGTGTGTTTAACTGTGACATTACATTCAATATCTTAAGGACTTCTAGCCATGTCATCCATGCGTTATAGCACCATAGCCACTTACATTTCAGATTGTAAGACTTCTGTATCAAATTGAATATATTTTCTAGGACAGTTTGAAAATATGAGGTTGTATACAGCCCATTTTTGTGGGATAGAGGTGTGGTATATTGTTTGTTGTCTGTTTTGAAGACCCTCCAGTCAATTTGCCTAAAAGTACCTCTTACTTCTATATTAATAATAAAATTCAAATTATAATTTTGATATATATATATTTAAAGACTATTTATTTTTCTTTAGAGGGGAAGGGGAGAAGAGGGAGAGAAATATCAATGTATGGTTGCCTCTTGTGCATCCCCTGCTGGGAACCGGCCTGGCATATGCCCTGACTAGGAATTGGACCATGATCCTTTAGTTCTCAGGCTCGCACTCAATCCACTGAGCTACACCAGCCAGGGCTCAAATTATAATTTTTTTAAGTCACAAATAAATAAAAGCCAAAAGGAAGTTCTATGTGTACCATGCTTTGTTGAAAATACACATCTTGGAAAAAAAGAAGATAAACATATCACAGATGGGATGTCTTTTGTAGTTTGCCTAGCACCAAGCTGAGTGAGATTTCCACGTGGACGTCTGCTGCCCTCGTCTGCTGCCGCTTCTGGGGACAGCAGGGCGGAGTGGGAGGAGGGGAGGACACTGGCTGGAGAGCTGCACATTTGTCCTCGAGCAGCTTCTTTTTTACTGTTTTTCTGTTCTCTGGAGATACCTTCAAGCTCATCTTTTACACCTAGTAAGGAAGAACAGCCATTTATTGTTTGTAGTCTGATGGTTTTAGTATCTCAAGTCTCTACAGATCTGGTTCCATTGCCTGCTTTTGCTGGTTCTCACCCATGGAGTGGGGTTTCCTTTGTGCCTGGTAATCACTGACACAGTCCAGTATTTTTTAAAATTATATATGAATAGGATGAGGCCTAATGTAAAAGTACCTATGCCCAGAGATCCGCTCCCCTAATGTGTTAGAGCCACACCAGTCTGGGCCCACCTGCATTCCAAGGCCTACGGTATCTCGCACCTGGACGGTCTGGGTAATTAGAACCTGGGCTGTAATTCTGCGTGAAGGCCGCTCTACTTCCAGGTCACCCTCATCCGATGGTGCCGCCCTGGGGGTCCCAGCTTACATGGAGAGGGCCTCCTCTCCTTGGGCTGGCTCCCGGCTTCCTCCGCCTCCTCTTGCCGGTGGGGCTGCAAGACCACGCAGGATCAGCAGCCCTCAGGGCAAAAGCGGCCTCTGTGTCCACTCTCCTCTCTGGTTCCTATTCTTTTGCCCCTGTTGACCTGGTCGCGTCTTACTGTCTTGTCAGCAATTTAAACCTATTCAAGGTGATTTCAAAAAATATTTCAGGCAGCATTTACAGTTGTCTCCCGTGGGAGAGTTAGTCCAAAGAGTTTGGCCCACCATGGCTCAGAAGGCTCATCCTACAAGTTTCTCAAGAAACAATCCACTCAGGAGGCCAGGTGCTCAGTTAGTTGAAACATCGTCCCGCACACCAAACATGTGCTCATACCTGGACTGCAAGGCTCAAGCTCCCGCCAGGGTGCATGAGAGAAGCAACTGATCAATGTTTCTCCCTCACATCAATGTTTCTCTCTCTCTCTCCTCCTTCCTCTCTGTCTAAAAAAAATCAATAAACATATCCTCAAGTGAGGGTAAAAAAAAAAAAAAAAAGAAAAGGAATAATCGACTCAGACCAAATTTGAGAGCCTACTAATACTTGAAGTTTGATTTATGTGTCTTAAAACAAAATGATCTGTTTCTCAACAAACATACTTTTGACTGTGCTCACTGAGGCCTGCAGTTCAGAGAAGAGCTGGGTTAGGGTCCCCACAGGAAGGGGTGACTGGGGGTGGGAAGGGAAGAGTCATGCCAGTATCAGGCTCCCTGGCTCACTGAGCAACTACACAACATCGGCCAACAATGCCAGTGCTCGGCTGGTTTCCCCAGCTGGAAAACGACCATAATAATAATAATGCCTGTCTCACAGTGTGGTCATAGGGATGAAATGAGATTAAACAATACATGCAGAGCCTTTAGCATGACATTAAGTGTCCGATAACCATGATGATTATTATCGTCCCTAGGACGCTGATGTCCTCGGACACATGCTCACAAGATGGCCCCTCTTCCCCACACGTGCACACGGTGGAGAACCATAGCCCTGGTTGGTGATGATTAGAATAAATCACTTAATTCCAATGGTCTGGTTGCTCAGGACAGCATTCCAAAGACCTGAAGGCAGGCCTCCTGGACTCCATCTCCCTCATTTCGTTCTGTGAGCTGCCCATTGAATGGACAGCAACACTCAGACCTGGACAGGGCCTGGAGACCCGCCTGACATACGGCGCCCCCACGGCAATGCGGCAAGTTGGGGTGTTGGGATCGTGGAGGAGGCTGTTTGAAAATAATCAAAAACTCTCTCAGGAAGCCCAATTATATTTGTACACCAAGAATCAAAATGCTGGTGCCGCAGCCTTCCGCCTATCATTCACAAACCTTTTATCCTGTAATTAAGCCAGATCTGCCGCTGGGCTAATTCTTCCCTGAATGACACCACCCTTTGAGCCAGCCCGTATGTCGGCAGAAGACTTTACTCTGATGATCTATTACACCAATACATCACCGCGGTGAGCTGCCTCCTTAATGATTTATCCATAACACATCATCAGAGTGAGGCACACATAATATATTGCTCAATAAGTCTGCGGTGGCCGAGGAGGAAAGCCGTGAGCAGCGGCCGAGTCAGTGCCCTTACACGGCTAGTGTCAGCCCGCAGGGCCCGTGCTGGGCATTCCCTCCCTAAACAAATGTTTATGTAGGTGGGAGGGCTCTCATGCCAATAGGCTCTTAAAATATGAAGAACCGTGACCTTAAGAAAGGCCTATAAATCCAGTGCCGAAAAGGCTCTCTGTGGGTAGCGGAGTCAACCCCTCTAAGCCTGTCAAATAGATAGAAAGCATTTTCCGTGAGCTCTCGCTGAGCAGAAGGCCAGGGACACTGCACTGCACAACTCCGAGGGGCGCCGTCACTTTGTAGTCAGTGCAAATGGTGCCCCCTACAGTTGTGCAGCATGCGGCCTGAGCCACCTCACACGGCAACACTGGAAGAGGCCCCGGTTAAGAGCATAGTCTCCATGCCCTGGCCGGTGTAGCTCAGTGGAGTGAGCGCGAGTCTGAGAACCAGACAATTGCGGTTTGATTCCCAGTCAGGGCACATGCCTGGGTTGCAGCCGGGAACTGGCAGGTGACCCACAAGAGGCAACCATACATTGATATTTCTCTCCCTCTCTCCTTCCCTTCCCCTCTAAAGATAAATAAAATCTTTCAAAAAAAAAAAAGAGCATAGTCTCCAGCAACATTCTGCCTTCGTCTCTGAATGGAGGTTCGGGGAGTAACCCTGTTTCATGGGCTTGCTGTCAGACGGAACGAGGTAATGCGTGTAGAGCTCCTGTCACACAGAAAGCACTCAGCAAGTGTTAGGAACAACTGATAGCGACCGTAGCAAATCCTGAGAGCCAGGACGCCTGCAGGTCCAGGGCTGGGAGCAGGCGGCCCCGTGTACTGTGCTCTTCACTCTGTGGGGCCCTGCCTCATTTTTATGTATTTATAGCCTGCTTCATTCAAAAGAAAAAGGAGGGTGAATGGACAAAAGAATGTTAACAGAAGTATACGATGAGGTCTGTCGGGAAAAAGGCCAGCCATTATTAATATAACGAGAACAGTTTATGGGACATCAATGTAACCTGGCAGCCAAGGAGAGTGGACTGGAATGCGCATGTGTGAACAGTGATGACTTCACATGCTAGTCAGTGGGGACAGTAGACACTGTTGAGTGAGCATGTGGTCATCATATTCAAAGTGACTGAACCAGTGTAGCAACAAATTTGCCTCAGATTTTGAGTTAAGCTTGAACATTCTTCTGCAAAACTATTCAGATGCACCCTGGCTGGTATGGCTCAGTGGACAGAGTGAACCAAAGGGACGCAAGTTCCATTCCCAGTTGGGGCACATGCCTGGGTTGTAGGGGGCACGTGAGAGGCAACCACACAGTGATATTTCTCTCCTTCTCTTTCTTTCTCTCTAAAAATGAGTAGATAAAATCTTTTAAAAAAATAAGTAGCAGGGGACATTGGGGCAAAAGGAGAGAAAGATTAAACAAAGTGGTGTACAAAAACAACACCTAGCCCTGGCCAGGTAGCTCAGCTGGTGAGAATGTCACCCCAACACACCAACATTGCTGGTTCAATCCCCAGTGAGGGCATGTACAAGAATCAACCAATGAATGTATAAACAAGTGGGACAACAAACTGATGTTTCTCTCTCTCTCTCCCTCTCCCTTCCTCTCTCTCTCTAAAACCAATCAATACAATTGTTTTAAAAAACATACCAAAAATGGCCCCGGGTGGGAATAATGGGCACACTTGTGCATAACCATTCTAGAGAGCATCTTGGCATCACCCCGAAACCTAAGGGTGGGCACCCAAACAGCCCCGCAATTCCACTCCTCAGTGTATGCCCTGACTCAGGAACTCTGTCTTACACACCTGCATAGAGAAACAGGTAGAATAATGTTCTCTGTACACACTATCCTGGAGATAGCAAAAAAAAAATGGAAACAAATGATCACCAACAGCAGAAATATACAGCAATGATAGCCAGCTCTTCAATGGCATACATAATGCACCAGGCATATTTTAAATGCTTTATGGCTGTTAAACTATTTCATCTTCCCATCAACTCTGTAAGGTAGGTGCTATCATTAGCCCCATTTTGGAGATGAGGAAACTGAGGCAGAGAGAGGTTAAGGCATTTGCCCAGCATCACAGAACTAGTAGGAAGTGGCAGAGCCAGAGTCTGAACCCTAGCGGTCTGCACCCAGGGCCATGCTCTTAAACACTACCTAACTTTTTAGCTAGTCTTACAGTAGAATACTATACAGCAGTGAAAACGGATCGGATAGGGCTACATGTATCAACACAGATATGTTTCAAAGTAAAATTCTTGAGTAAAGAGAACAAATTACAGGGGGAGACATATAGTATGAAACCATTTACATAATGTTTTGAAATATGCAAGACAATACTGTGTGTCTGTTATAGATGCATATGTTTGGAGAAAACTTACTGTTTTTTAAATGGGAAGGAGAAACACCATGTCCAGGCAGGCATTTACCACGGCAGTGGGGAGAGAGAGAATGGGTACACAGAGGGCTTCATTTGTGTTAAATTTTGCCTCTGAAGCTGGGTGGTGAGCAGGTAGATGCTGGTTATATACTGTCTGTAATTTTCGTGAGCCTGAAGTAGTTCATGATAATCAAAGCCAATGCCATCATAATCTCCTCTATCAGAGCTGCACGTGACTGTAAATTTAACTGTGAGTTTCCTCACAGCCAAAGCCGAAAGGGAAATTAAGACACCAAATCTGCCTCACACATCTCTTCCATCTGGATGTTCGTGTAGATCTTCGTAACATCCTTTCATAAACTGGTAAATGCAAGCGTTCCCCTGAGTTCTGTGAGCCACTGCAGCAAATTAACGGAACCCAAACAGGAAGTCACTGGAACCTCTGATCTGCAGGCAGTCGGTCAGAGGCGCCAGTGATACCCTGGGCTTGCAACTGGCGTCCAAAGTGTGTCTGTGTGTATCTGGAGGGAGGCCGTCTAGTGGGGCTGAGCCCTTGACCTGCGGGATCTCTGGGTAGATGATGCCAGAATTGGAGTCAATTATAGGACATCCAGTTGGTGCCACAGAGAACTGCTCGTTGTGGGGGAGGGAAGACCCCACCCACTTGGTGACTAGAAGGAAAGTGTTATGTGAGTCGTGAAGGAGACTCACGGGAAGAAACACACAGGAGGGGGAAATGGACTTTTCCTGCATAAGAAGGCAGAAAACTAAGCGTCTCCATTGTAGCGATGCTGCAAAGACAGAGGAGCCGTGTGAGTGCCCGGGGGCTGCCATGACCAACTGCCACAAACTGAGTGGCTTGAAACAACAGTGATTTGCTCTTTCCCGGCGCTGGAGGCCATAAATCTGGAGTCCACGTGATCAGACCCCCTGCTGGGGATCACAGTGACTGTGTTCAGGTCACCCTCATCTCACTTCATAATGCCGCACTCACACAACTTTTATTATAGTATCGTTGTTCTCTTTCATCATGAAAAGCTGTTGTTAATCCCTTAATGTGCCTAAATCATGAGTTAAACTTTACCAGAGGCCTGTACATGTAAGAAAATACACGGCATATATAGGGTCGAATGCTAACCGTGGTTTCAGGCATCTACTGGGGATCTTGGGCCGTGTCCCACGGATAAGGGGGGACTGCTGTGGTTGGATGGCGCCAGTGTCACCTCTGCCTTCACGTGGCTGTCTTCCATCTCTGGGTGTGTCTGTTCCCAAGTCTTTCTCTTATTTTTTAATACATTTTATTGATTATGCTACTACAGTTGTCCCATTCCCCCCTTCATTCCCCTCCATCCTGCACACCCCTTCCCACTCACATTCCCTCCTTTAGTTCATGTCCATGTGTCATAAGTTCTTTAGCTTCTACATTTCCCACACTACTCTTGCCCTCCCCCTGTCTATTTTCTCCCCACTGTCTATGCTACTTATTTTCTGTACCTTCTCTCCTCCTCCCACTCCCCTGTTGCTAACCCTCCATGTGATCCCCATTTCTGTGGCTCTACTCCTGTTCTAGTTGTTTGCTTAGTTTGCTCTTGTTTTAGGTGTGGTTGTCAATAACTGTGAGTTCGCTGTCTTTTTACTGTTCTTATTTTTTATCTTCTTTTTCTTAGATAAGTCCCTGTAACATTTCATATAATATGGGCTTGGTGATGATGAACTCCTTTAACTTGACCTTATCTGAGAAGCACTTTATCTGTCCTTCCATTCTAAATGAAAGCTTTGCTGGGTAGAGCAATCTTGGCTGTAGGTCTTTGGATTTCATGACTTGGAATACTTCTTTCCAGCCCCTTCTTGCATCTTTTGAGAAATCAGCTGACAGTCTGATGGGAACTCCTTTGTAGGTGACTGTCCCCTTATCTCTTGCTGCTTCTAGAATTCTCTCCTTCATTTTAATCTTGGCTAATGTAATTATGATGTACCCTGGTGTATTCCTTCTTGGATCCAACTTCTTTGGGACTCTCTGAGCTTCCTGGACTTCCTGGAAGTCTATTTCCTTTGCCAGACTGGGGAAGTTCTCCTTTATTATTTTTTCAAATAAGTTTTCCATTTGTTGCTCTTCCTCTTCCCCTTCTGGTACCCCTATAATTCGGATGTTGGAACGTTTAAAGATGTCCTGGAGGTTCCTAAGCCTCTCTTCACTTTTCTGAATTCTTGTTTCTTTCTTCTTTTCTATTTGGTTGTTTCTTTCTTCCTCTGGTCCACTTCATTGATTTGAGTCCCAGTTTTCTTCCCATTACTATTGGTTCCCTGTGCATTTTGCTTCATTTTGCTTAGTGTAGCCTTCATTTTTTTTCTCTAATTTGCAACCAAAGTCAACCAATGCTGTGAGCATCCTGATCACCAGTATTTTGAACTGTGCATCTGATAGGCTGGCTATCTCTTGGTCACTTACATGTATTGGCTTCTGGGGCTTTGATCTGTTCTTCCATTTGAGCCTCTTTTTTTTGGTCTGGTCACACCTGTTATGTATGAGGGGCGGACGGAGCCTTAGGTGTTCACCAGGGCGGGGCAACCCAGTCACTGGGTTGTGGCGCTATATGTGGGGGAGGGGTCAGAGAGAGAACAATGGCACTTGCTCTGCTCTCTCTCAGATTTCAGTCCCTTCTGCCGCTTCCCACAAGCAAATTGGGCCCTTCTGGTGCTGGTTCCTGTGTGGGTGGGCTTGTGTACTTTCCAGGACCCCTTGGGTCTCTCCAACGAACTCTCCTATGAGGCTGAGAGTCTCTCCCAGCACCTCGCCCCCCACAAGTGTTTTCAATCGATGCATTTAGGCTTATTTCCCGGTGCTGGGGCTCTGGGTTGCGTGGTCTGTCTCACTACCCATTTTCGTCTGGTTTATCTGCACACAAATATGTGACCACCTGGTCAGCCAGCCACCTTGTGCACCTCACTGGGTCTGCTCATTGTCTCCCCACACCTGGGGCCTGCCAGCCACCGCTTGTGTGCCCGGATCCGCCAGCCACCATTTTTCCCTGCCATAACCCCTCTCCACCGGCCACCAACTCTGCCCCTCTTACCCAGGTCTGGGTGAATGGTTATCGGACTTCCATACAGTTCAATTTTCTGTCAGTTCTGGTTGTTTTTTCATTTCTGATTTTTTGTTGTCTTTAATTTGGTTGTGCAAGGAGGCACAGTGTGTCTACCTGTGCCTCCATCTTCGCTGGCAGTCTCTCTTTCTAAGGCCTTCAGTTATTGAATTCTGGGCCCAGGCTAATCCAGTGTGACCTCATTTTAACTTGATTATATCAGCAAAGACCCTGTTGCCTCATAAGGTCATAGTCACAGGTACCAGCAATTAGAACTTCAGCATTATCTTTTTTTTCAAGATTTCATCTACTTATTCTCAGACAGGGGAAGGGAGGGGTGAAGAGAAGGAGAGAAACATCAATGTGTGGTTGCCTCTTGTGCACCCCCAGCTGGGGACCTCGCCTGCAACCCAGGCATGTGCCCTGACCGGGAATCAAACTTGCAACCCTTCAATTCTCAGGCTGGCGCTCAATCCACTGAACCATACCAGCCAGGGCAGAACTTCAGCATTATCTTTTGAGGAGGACACAACCGAACCCAATACAGAACCTTAGTGAATATTACAATGCCGAGGAACTGAAGCAGAAGGAAGGCAGAATCTATGTTCACGAAATCCTCACCTACCAGAGCAGAAAGCCAGAAGACCGTGACTACAGCCGGGAAACAAGTAGTGGTGGTGTAAGTGGTGAGTACCTGTGTGCAGGTCACCACCAGAAGCATGAAAAACACAAACGATGAACAGGCCTTGGCCCCAGGGACAAGCCTGTGGGAGGAGGAGGTGGAGAGCCTGGATAGGGCACTGTGGGGAAACTTGAATATGGGCTGGTTATTAGGTGATATTAAATAATCATGGTTAATTACCCCTTTGTTAGGCTAATGGTATCATGTTGAAGAAAGGAAAGCAGGCTGAAGCCTTGGGTGAGAAGTCACACCTGGACCTGCTCTGAAACCCTTCAGAAAAAATACAGAGGAGTAAACATAGCAAAATCGTAAGCACGGTTAAGTCTACATGATGGACACCTGGAGGGGCATTCTATTCTACTTTCAGGAGTGTTTACACAATCAAAATTCAAAAAGCAAAAAGATTTTAAATAAGTATGAGATAAGTCTTGAAATGCTCATGCTCTCCACAGCTTGTCACTGTTCTTGAACCCACAGACTTAAAGAATAGGACTTCTGGACCTGGCTGGTGTAGCTCAGTGGATTGAGTGCGGGCCTGTGAAGCAAAGGACCGCGGTTCGATTCCCAGTCAGGGCACATGCCTGGGTTGCAGGCCAGTTCCTAGTGGGGGAAACATGAGAGGCAACCACACATTGATATTTCTCTCCCTCTCTCCTTCCTTTCCCCTCTTTCTGAAAATAAATAAATAAAATATTTTTAAAAAAAGAATAGGACTTCTGAGGAGTTCCAAGACGGAGGCTTAGGTAGTAACACTTCGCTTCCTCATGCAACCAGAAGGAGGATAACAACCAATTTAAAAACAATAAATAACCAGAACTGCGAAAATAGCAAACTGCATGCAACTCTGACAACCAAGGAGTTAAAGAATCATTCGTTCACTCAGACCGGTGTGCTGAGACAAAGAAATATGGCCCAAATGAAAGCATGAATCAAAACTCCAGGAAAAGAGCTAAGCAACAAGGAGATAAACAACCTATTTGATGCAGAGTTCAAAATACTGGTAATCAGGATGCTCACAGAATTGATTGAGCTCAGTCACAAAATGAAGGAAGAAATGAAGGCCATATAAAGTGAAATAAAGAAAAATATACAGGGAACCAACAGTTAAGAGAAGGAAAATGGGACTCAAATCAACAATTTGGAACAAAAGGAAGAAATAAACATTCAACTGGAACAGAATGAAGAAATAAGAATTCAAAAAAATGAAGAGAGGCTTAGGACTCTCTGGGACAACTTTAAGCACTACAACATCCAAATCATAGGGCTGCCAGAATGAGAAAAGGAAGAGCAAGAAATTGAAAACTTATTTCAACAAATAATGAAGGAAAACTTCCCATAGACTTCCAGGAAGTCCAGGAAGCCCAGAGTATCCAAAAAAATTGGACCCAAAGAGGAACACATCAAGACATATCATAATTAAATTACCCAAGATTAAAGATAAGAAATCTTAAAAGCAACAAGAGGAAAGGAGACAGTTACCTATGCCCATAAGACTATCAGTTGATTTCTCAAAAGAAATCTTACAGGCAAGAAGGGGCTGGAAAGTATTTGAAATCATGAAAGGCAAAAACCTACACTCCAAGATTACTCTATCCATCCAAGCTATCATTTAGAATGGAAGGGCAGAGAAATTGCTCCCCAGATAAGGTCAAGTTAAAGGAGTTCATCATCACCAAGCCCTTATTATATGAAATGTTAAAGAGACTTATCTAAGAAATAGAAGATCAAAAACTATGAACAATAAAATGACAACAAGCTCTTAACTATCAACAACTGAACCTAAAAAACAAAAATAAAAACTAAACAAACAACTAGAGTAGGAACAGAATCACGGAAATGGAGATCACATGGAGGGTTATCAGTGTGGAGGAGGAGGGGGAGAATGGGCGGGGGAGGTACAGGGAATTCGAAGCATAATTGTTAGGCATAAAATAGATAAGGGTAGGTTAAGAATAGCATAGGAAATAAAAAAGCTAAAGAACTTATACGTACAACTCATGGACATGAACTAAGGGGGGTGGGGAATGCCAGAGGGTTGGGGGGCGGAGGGCAGAGGGGAATAAAGGGGAGAGAAAAATTGGGACAATTGTAATAACATAATCAATAAAATACACTTTTAAAAAGAAGAATAGGACTTCCAAGGTCTTGTAGTTCAACTATCTTATGTAACAAATGGCTAGAAAGGTCTAATGACATCCCCAGTCACACATCCAATCAGCGGACAAGCTGGGGCCAGCGGGGTCTGTAGGAACCTCATCCAGTGGTCCATCTGCTGCCCATGCCATTGTCTGCCTCGGTTTGGGACTAAAAGAACTATTTTTAGCCTCACCTGAGGACATGTTTTTTCATTGCTTGTAAAGAGAGAGGAAAGGAGAGGGGATTTAGAGAGAAGGGAAGAAAGAAAGAGAGGGAAAGAAACATCATTGGTTGCCTTTCATACACACTTCTACCCTTGACCAAGACAGAGTCCGCAACCCAGGCATGTGTCCTGACTGAGAATTGAACTGGTGACCTTTTGTTTGTGGGATGATACCCAACCAACTGAGCTACACTGGCCAGGGCCTAAAGGAGCTGTTTTTAAATGTCAGTAAGCAATGGTGGTACACTCAGTTCTTTTTTCTTTAAATGCAGACATTGCCTATGGGTCATTGAGTTCTCATGTATAAAATATCTTGATTATACCCTGAAAGTTTCATTCTCTTCAATGTGAGCATAAAGTACATCTGAGTCCTTTAGATCTTAAATTAACCACTTTGGGGCTTAGCAATGTGTGTGTCAGCTGAGCAATAAGCATCTGTCATCTACGTTTCATTAATATTCATTATAAGTGGCCAACAGCTCAGGGGAACTAAATCCTGCAGATGAGATTTTCCCTAAATTTGAACTTCTTGACTTTACAGGTATTCAAAGTAGTTCTTTTGGGAAGCCTGTTTAGGCACTTCGATCATCAAAAGGGAAGGAATACACAGTTGCAATCTTGAGAACCGTGCTGCGTTGCAGGTTAACTGGTTGCCCGGAAAGCCTGACAAGACACAGCTAGAACGCTGCAGGGCTCTGGACCATTCTGGTGCCCTTTACCGGCCTGTAGCTCAGGTTAACAGCCTACTCCCCTCATCTGGACTGTCTCCCAGGGCCTCCTCTCTTCTCTCACCTCCCAAAGTGGGAAGGTTAGGGTTTCGACAGGGCTGCCAAAGATAAGCTCTGCGTTAGGATTTAAATGGGAATTTTCTGGGACTAAGCCGGCTGCTCCCTGTTCTAACGAGAGGCAGGGTATGAGGGCTGGACAGGGAAACCAGGAGGCAGGGCTGGGGCACACTCCCTGAGCTGAGCCAGACACCTGGGCACCAAGCCCTCCCTTTCCCCAGTCTGAAAAGGGGGACCCTGCCAGTGCTGCCAGGACCCTGCAGCAGTGGTGACAATGCCATTAACCCTAGATTTATAGCCTTAGGGGACTAGGAGCCTTGAAGAACCAAAGTGACTTCCATGCCAGGGCAGGGGAATAGTTCCGAGGGCGGGCGGAGAGCTCCAGCAGGGTGGGGAGGCCTTGAGCCCTGGCTGAGATGGAGCAGGGCCATTTCACCTCACTGGGCAGGAGTGGGGTGAGGGGTGGGGAAGCTAGTGATCAAGTTCAGGATCATCCTCTCTCCATGTTTAATATTCAAAAGATAATCCTGAGCATGCTTAGGGTTTAAACTTAGCACCCCAGGAAGTGGTTTGAAGAACAAGCCAGCATTTCCCTGCAGAATTCTGTAGCAGGCAGAGACCAGACCAGTCAGCCTCGCCAATCACTCTCCTGAGGCCTCTCCTGAGGCCGTATCCTGGCTCCGCTCTCCCTCTGGGGGAAGCTCAGCACCAGCAGCTCCACCCATTTTCTTCACCGCTGCAGTATCTTTATTGTGCTGAACTGTAAAAGGGTGGATGGAGATCTTGCAAAGTTTTTTTCTTTCTTTGCTTTTAATTTATTGATTGATTTGAGAGAGAGACAGACAGAACATCAATTGATTTGTTGTTCCACTTATTTATGAATTCATTGGTTGCTTCTAGTATCTACTCTGACGGGAGATCAAACCCACAACCTTAGCAGATCAGGACAACACTTTAACCAACTGAGCTACCCGACCAGGACCTAAAGAGCTATTTAAACACTTCTTGTGACTTCAAAATGAGTTTTACAACTTTCCCCCCACGTTTTGCATATAAAAGTGTTTTTTCTTGTGCTTTCACTGTGAGAGCTGTCCAAAATTTATTTATTTTTGTCATTGCAATCAGTGGAAACTGCTTAGAGGGAGGCGTTGAGAGCTGGTAAGTGGCTACACCAGGGACTGGCGAGGGGTACACAGCGCCATTTTTTCGTTTCTTCTTCATTCTAATCTAATGCACTTTTGTCTCCACCCCCTGGGAATCAACAGTTTCTGAGCGTCTTCCAAGCACTGTGAGCAAAGACTGACTCCGAGCCAAGAATTTTTTTGTTCTTGTTCTCATTAAATCCATGTCACAACTCGACGAGGTAAACGTTTGTGTTCCGGTTTTACAGATAAGAAAATTAAGGCTCAAGTTATTCACTGACTCACCTAACGTCACAAGACGAAGCCATGGATCAGGGTTTTAAACCCAGGTCTGATTCTCCAAAGCCTGGGGTTTTCCCACTCCTCGGCGCTGCCTCCCAGCCCGCCGCCTGCCCTCTCCCTCTGTCTGGCACCGCAAACTCACAGATGTGTCAGTGACTGGAGAAGGTAAGAAAACACTGCTCAGGGCAAAGCCTCCTGGGGCTCAGCACAGTTAGCTCCTTCTTCTCCCGCTCCTATTACGGTGCAAACAGAGCGGCTTCCCGCCCTCCTCCACCCCCAGGCCTTTGTCATTTGTCCTGCAGCGGAACTGCTCCCATCTCTACCCTATCCCACACACTCCAGGACCTCAGCTTCCTAAATCTCAGCCAGAACGTTATTTTACAAGGACACTCACCAACCTTGAAAGGCAAGGTACCCTGAGGCAAAGAAATAGAATTAGCGTAGTTGAGCAGCATGGGAGTGTGGCGCCACCTAGTGGCGCTGGGGAGCAAGGGTCCAGGCCCTGACATTTTCGAACAATCAATAACTCATTATTAACCATAATCACAACCTGGTGTTTACTTTTGGAGAAATGTTCAGTAGCAAGGGATGCACACGCACTCTTCTGCATGTTTGAGATGCCTGCGATCTTAAATGCCACCCTGACTATTAAACAGTGTCCTGCCCACAAGCAAACAGGAGGGAGCAGGGATTGATTGTGTATCTTTTTCATCCGAGCTGCTCACCAAAAAAACAAAGCATCTGTTAAAGCCACTGACCTTTCACTAACAGCTGGAAGGGAAATGCTTGATAAATAATAAAGCGACCACTACTGGTTGTTGCTTAGAACCATCTTTTAATTAAAAGAACTGAGCCACTGGAAGGTCAGGTGACTGACATTTAAGTTCTAGTCCGGGAAATGCACCCATCGAGGGTAAAACCAGACCTGAAAGGTAATGTCAGCTGACATTGTCAGCTAGCAGTCAACAAAAATCCCCTCTCTGTAATCCGCACAGTGGCAGCTACGCTTTTTGGAGGGGACACAACATTGAACTTCCCACCTCCTTTGCCTTCCCCTAGCAACCTCTTCATTTCAGAGCTGCAGCAATAACCACTTGTCTGGCTCAGCATCGCCAGTGCTGGGCTCATCCAATCAGAGACCCGCCTGCCACAGTGAGCGCTACCCTAGGAATGACAGGCAAGCCATTTCCTGTCTTTTCCGCGGGAGAACAGGCGCCCTCCCTCCACCAGCCAAGGTGACCTCGACCAAGTTGCTCACTGCACCTGCTCGAGTGTCCCCTCGCTGAGCACCCTCGAACCAGCCAGTCACTCCTCCACCTTTTGGCTGTTCGGAAATGAAGCTCAGGAGCACAGACACCGGGAACAACGTACAGTGGTAATAACCTCACCTCCCAGCCCCTCACACGACTCACCTTCCCTTGTTCCTAGCTCTACGGCTAGCTCTAGCTCGCTTTAACTACCAGAGCCATGTTATGTGGCATGCCCCCACTCCTCTTAGTCGGGAAAACTACGGCCCAATTCTGAGTCAGGCTTGGCCGGAGCTGCCGGCTGAGAAGGGCAGGTGAGGCCCCATACTCTCGGGAGCCTCGTCTGGATGCCCAAGAGCAGAGGCAGGCACCAGGGCTGGCCTCGGAGAAAACCTTCTCATCCCCCTGGAATGGCTTCATATTGAAGAAAATAAAAGCCCTGGCTGGTGTGGCCCAGTGGATTGAGCGCGGGCCTGCAGACCACCCAATCGCGGTTCGATTCCCAGTCGGGGCACATGCTTGGGTTGCAGGCCACTTCCCGGTTCCTGGCGGGGGACGCACAAGAGGCAACCATGCATTGATCTCTCTCTCTCTCTCTCTCTCTCTTTCTCCTTCCCTTCCCCTCTAAGATAAATAAATAAAATCTTAAAAAAATAAAAATAAAAATAAATAAATAAAAAAGGCCACTGAACATTTTTAAGTGGCGAGTCATTATTTATTTAGAGAAAAGTATCATTTTAACAAAATTAGGAAGCCCTTGGTGGCACAGACTTTTCTGTAATAACATTTTCATTATCTGAGAACATGACACTATGTATTATACAAAATATAAAACGAACTGGGCTTGCCTTTTTAAGGCCATGCAAATCAAGGATCAGCAAAAGAAAAAAAAACTATAAAACCTGGTGAATCCAGGACCACTTCCATAGGCCTTGCTATTTAGGTGATGGAAAATATGGAACCTGATTTTTAAAAGTACTTTATTTATTTTTAGAGAGATGGGAAGGAAGAGAGGGAAACATCCATGTAAGAGACATCGATTGGCTGCCTCTAGTATGTGTCCCAACAGGGGACCAAACCTGTGACCTAGGCATGTGCCCTCCTGACCAGGAATCCAACCGAGCCGCCCTGGTGGTGAGGGCAGGGGGAGGCGGGCACTGGTCTCTTTGCTGGCTTTCTTGTTTGGCCTCCAGTTCTTCAACTGAGAGCATTCACCTGGCTCGGCCCCCAACATCCGCCCCTCCCTCCCCACTCCCCTCGGACAGCTCATTTTTCTCCCTGCTTCTTCCCCTTCTCCCAGACACCAGACCGGCACCTGTCTGCCACTTGAACATGGCACCATCACCTCTTCCTACCTATTTGTCAGTGATGCTATCGCTCTGGTCACTCAGGCTTGTAACCTTGGACGTGGTCTCCGTTTGGAACGGCTACTCAGAACGAAGACTCTCTGTCATGTCTCCCACCCCCGCCCTCACTGCCCACTCCCCCAACTACATTCTTTATTGCACACCTGGGCAAATCTTCCCTTGACCTGCCACTGCTTCTCAAAACATGCCTGATACCCAGCTGAGCTCCTCTGTGTAGTTATGGAGGCCCTGTGAGCAAGCCTCGCCTCACCTGTTCAAACCTGCGGCTCTCCCGCAAGGCTGCGTTCACTGCTTCGGTGGGTACCAACAAGAATTCCCACCCTTGTTCACACGGGGAAGTGGCGGAGGACAGTCACCTCTCTGGGACGGGAGACCAGAGGAACCCAGGCAGGAGCACAAATGGCGGGCCTGTGTGCCGAGTGGGGCGAAGGGCGTGCAGCCCGGAAGGGGCTCAATTAAGGGGCTTGAGACTTGATGTGAACATTGGGTAAAAATCCTGAGCAGAGGCACCATTTGAAAAGGACAGTGAAGGTAAGGTTTCTGAAGACAGTGGTGGGAGGGCCTGAGGTCCTCCTGGAAGAAGCAGCAGCGTGCACTTCAGACCCCCAAGTCCCACCACCCCCCCTTCTAGGATCCCCGTGCAGTGTTCCCCCCACCAGTCCACAGCCAACCTCCCTCCCTGACTCTCTGCTCATCTTTTTTTATTCTTTTAATATTTTATTTACTTACTTTTAGAAAGAGGGGAAGGGAGAGAAAGGGAAACATCAATGTGTGGTTGCCTCTTGAGCACCCCCTATTGGTGACCTGGCCCACAACCCAGGCATGTGCTCTGACTGGGGATCAAACCAGCGACTCCCTGGTTCACAGGCCGGTGCTCAATCCACTGAGCCACACCAGCCAGGGCTCATCTTATTATTCTGAAAGTTGCCCTGGTCTTCCCCATTAGATTTTAAGCTCCCCTGACAAGGATGAGGTTCCATCTCCATCCTCCCCAAACAGGGTCCAAGCAAGACCTTGTGGCTTCTGCCCACCCCACCGGTGGGAGGAGTTCTGATTTCCCCAAGAAGCTTCACACCTTTCACTCTGCTCCAATCACTGACATTCAACCTACGAGTTTGCTACAAGGGAGTCTCCCCACTTCTACCAGCTTAGGCCTTCCTCATGAGTCCCAGTCTGGTTTCACAAGACGGGATGTACTGGTGAGGGTGTGGGGAAACAGGCACACTGGGTATCACTCTCACATACTGCTGGTGGGTGGGGAAGGGAGCAGTTTCCACGGAGGCCAGTAACTGGCGACAAGCTGGTCCTGGACCCAGCACCACCACTGCTGAGAATGCACCCCACAGCTATGCTGGCCTCCGTGCCACACACGACACAGAAACAACACTTTCGTCAACGGGGCACTGATTAAGTCGCTACGCACCCCCACTAAGGATCTCTGAGAAGTAGCAGGTGGAGAAACAAGGTATAAAACAGTATGCAGTGTCCCCGTGGGCATGCCCAAAATAGTTCTGGAAAGGAAACGGTGGTAGCAGTAGCCTTAGGGGAAGAAAAATGGGGGCTGGGGGATGGGGTGGAAGGGAGGCTGGCTTCTCATTTTTAAATTCTGAACCATGTGCCCATATAATTCTCTTAACAACTATGCAACAAATAGCTTTTTCAAAAAAAATCTCTTTATCACTATGGGAAAGAAACTGCCCTTTAACCCCAGAAACACAGTTTAGAGAAGTAATGAGGGACCGCCACTGTCGTTCTGACAGAACCGTCCCTCCACCTGGTGGAGTCCAAGGCCTGGCCTGCACTCCGAATCCAGTGATTGCCTGACGCTGCCGAATGGGTGAAACGTACTCCCCCTGAAAGTAAAGCACCCCCAAACCAGAGGAAATGCAAAGAGCGATAAAGGTGTGTGGGGGAGGGGGGCATGGAGAAGCACCGCAGCTGAGAACTGCTTTGCCTCACGTGCTCCTCCACCTTCATCACCTGAGGACCCGCGTGCACTGGCTGGGAGGTGGGCGCCCCACCGCGTCCACTGGTCGCTGAACCAACTATGCATGAAGAACACGGGGTAGAAACGCTGGGCGGGCGTTAAACTAAGGAATTTCTGAAGCAGCTGAAAACCACCAGCTTGATCACAAACACAAAGGTGACAATCTCAGAGGGGTATTTCGTTTATTTAATAAAAGCAAGACAGTTGGTGAGGACTTGTGAGCACACCTCACACCAGGGGGGCAGGCGGGTGCTGGTGGAGAACATCCTCTACACTAGCTGCCCCTACTGACAACCCAAGAGCTGTCTTCTGGATTCAGCGTTCAGCTGGACGCAATCATTCATTCGCTCAGCAAAGCCCGTGCATGCAGGCCCACGCAAACTGTCTCCAGCACAGCCAATGCATGAGTGAGGTTAAAGGGATAGTTCTGACCTCTGGCTGTGTTCAATGACAGGTCCTCGCTCTCACCACCAAGCACAAGGCAGCTGGGCCTCTCAAGTTGGAGGTCAGTATTTCTATAGCAAAAAGGACGTAGATTATCTGCACATATCAGATCATCTGATATGTGTAAGTGGAAGTCTGATGGGCCGCCCACACCCGAACACCAAAATCCAAGCAAACCTACTCAAGATGAGTCCCATTCAATCAATACTTATAAAGGTTTCCTCATGCTATTTACAATGTAAAAGAGAATTTACTTTACAAGCAGCTAGGGAATTCTTTATTTAACACTGCCCTAATGTGAAAGTTCACATAACTGCTTCCTTCAAACTGTGACACCGAGCCGTGCAAAAACCTGGAAACAGGAATTAGAAGATGGCGAACACAGTGCCTGGGAGATCTGGAAACGTTCACGGAGCTCAATTGTTACAAACTGCTCAACATTCATCCAGTGAGCACTGTCTGGATGTCATGCGCACAGAACGCGAATTCTTCAGGGAGGTGAGGGAGCTTTCGACGGCTCTTCAGGTGCCTCCGAATGCTGGTCCCGTTGAACTTCTTCCAGAAGCTGTTTTTTTTCCAACTCAGTTTGGGATTTGACACCCATGGGTTCAGACTGCCAGGAGCCGTGGCTCCCATCCTGCTGCTTAGAAGACCAGACATAAGTGTGTCACACAGATGTCATTTGCACTTGAGTAGCCGGCTGAAGCTATACGACTTAGGCACCTTCTATCACTGAGTCAAAAATTTAACATTAATATTTTCAATCAAATTCCATTGTTAACAGCCTACGTGATAAAAATCTCCATAGAGGAACAATTTCGAATACCCCAGTAACAGCTCACTCATTCCGAGGCTCAGTCACAAGCACAAAACTCCAGTATGTCCCATCTAAAAGTACTTGACTTGGGGTTTTCCTAAGGAACGTGCCAAGGCTGGGGAAAGAAAACCAAGTCTTCTCACAAGTACGGCTTCCCAGCCCCAGAGGTTACATCACGTGTAACCTCTGACACATAGACAACTAATCCTAATGACAATTTTGAGAATAAAAATACTCACCGCCTTTGCTCCTCCTACTCGTCTTAAAATGACTCCTTCTGCCAATAAAGCCTTCCCTGTTTCCACAAATAATTTCTCTTCGTCTGCCTCTCCAAGTCTCTGCAGCTCAGTGTACTTCTCCACAAACCTGGAATTCCAACAAGCAGTTGGGCCTTAGGTCGGAGTGTTGAGTTATCAAGACCGGCAGTTAAGCGGCGTGACATATCCCCCGCAGACCTTCCCACAGCAACACGGTTTCCTCTAGCGCAAGGCAACACAGCTCCTCACACTGACGGCTAAATTCTTCAAAATAAAAAAGTAAAGTCACCCAGAGTTTATAAAATAACTTACCGCTGACAGGTGGACTTGAAGTTCGGATTGAACAGATCAAAGGCTTTTTGACCAGATCCGTAGGCTGAATAAAATTTCCTGAGAAATACAAACAACACGAAATAAATCTCCAGTTATAGATCACGGCCAAGAACAGACTGAGAGGTAACTGCTAGGCCCTGAGGAGTTAGGTGTCACATGACCTGTGTAGTCTGAGCTGGATAGTTTTGGGGTTTTGTCTTTAAACAGGAAATGCGAGTAATGCGTGCACACGGTAGATCTGCCAAATGTTACACAAAGGTATCCAGTGAAAAGTAACACTCCTCCTCACCTCCACACCCCAGTTCCCCAGCTGCCTTCCCAGGAAGGCACACTAACTAGTTTCTTGTACATCCACCCAGGGTTGGCCTCTTCACATGCAGGCATATAGGCATCTATACCTGAAGGACAGTAAGCACAGTTCTACATCTTGCCTTTTTGTACTTGGTATTTCTCAGAGATCATTTCAAATCAGCGCCTGCAGACTGTTTGCAGTCCTTTGCTACTCTAAGCAGTACTGCAGTGATTTCCTTTACCTCTGTTTCTTAGGGCACTGTGCAAATAAGCCTGTGGAATAAATTCATAAAGATGGTATTACTGGGTCAAGGAATGTGAACTTGTAACTTGGCCTGCCCAGTTGTCAAAATGCTTTCCAAAGCAGTTGTGCCAATTTACACTCATGAGCAACATATGACAGTGCCTATCTCCCCATACCCTGACCAAATGACACCTGCCAACTCCGTGGTTTGTCAATTTGATAGGAGAAAAATTATAACTCATGGTAGTCTCGGCTTTTCTCATAAAGCAGACTGAGCATCTTATCATGTTTAAAAGCAAACTGAATTTCCTTTTCTGTGACCTGTCCATTTGATTTTTCCATAGGTGGTCTTCTGACTGACTTATGAGCAAACTTGATAGCAGTGACAAAATGAAATTGGCCCTTTGTCACGCATGCTGCAAATATTTTTCCTAGTATGTTGGCTGAGTTTTGATTTTGCTTATGGTACTTTTTTGTGCAGAATATTTTCCTTTCTAATTCTGGATTTTATGTCACTCTTACAAAGGCCTCTATCACTCAGGCTATACTTAAAGCTCTCCCATGTTTTTTCCTAGTACTTTTATGATTTCACATTTTTACACTTAGTTTTGATACACCTAGAATGTATTTTGTTATAAGGTCTTAAAAATATAAAACACAACCCCCCAAAAGAAGCCATAAAAATAAATGTTCAAAAACCTAGTTAATAAAAGCTGTTATTATTTTGGTATCACCAGCAATAAAAGAGAGCTATAAAATATTCCACACTATCCAATGTGCTGTAACCCAGTTCCAGCTGCCATCCACAGCAGAAGTACAAACGATTTTAATGTATAAATGAACCTGGGCTCCTGGCTGGAGCTGCTGTGCCGGCTCAGTGGATTGAGCAGGGGCCTGGGAATCACACGATCGCGGCTCAATTCCCAGTCAGGGCACATGCCTGGGTTGCAGGCCAGTTCCCGGCAGGGGACACACCAGAGGCAACCATACATTGATATTTCTCTCTCCTTCCTTTCCCCTCTAAAAATAAACAAACAAAATCTTTAAAAAAAATAACTGAACCTGGAAAGCATGCTGACTACATGCATCCAATGGACCTGAGCAATAAAGTCTTAAAAAGGTACTCAATGCCCCAAAGAACCTGTGTCCCACCTGAAAAATGTCCAAGTAGAGCAGAAACCTGCTTTCCTATCTCAAAGGAGTGTTAAGGGCTGGGTGGTATCCTTGAGTGAAAGCTGCCTGGACCTCAACAGAGAATACAGTAACTTTATAGATTCTGCTTTCTTACACCCAGGAATAGGGGTAAGGATAATGGATACGTATTAACTTCAATTAGGCACAGTCTCTGATCTTAACATTTAAGGGAAAAGAAACCATACAAATTCCAGATACTAAAACTAACTGACAAGTATTTGGGGAAAAGGGCTTTGTCGGTGAACTTCCTCAGTTTGTTGACCTCCTTAAGCCTCAGAGGCCACATGGCTAACATGGAGAGAAGGATACCTAGCTTGCAAGGCTAGAGTAAGACCTAAATGAGATAATGTTGCTTAAGTGCTTAGCACCGTGCCTGCTGCAAAACACATGTGCAGAAACAGGTAGCTGTAATTGCTGGGCTCCATGTTCTACTTTTCAGAACTTCTCTTTCTCTCACATGGGGGAGGGCACTGATTCCCCAATTTGGCTAAATTTACAAGCCCCTCTCCATCGCGCAAGCCCTGACTGGATCCCTATTCAAGTATCAGACTGCTAGCTAAACCCTCCCTCCGCGTCCCATCGCACTCACGCCCGAATCAGATCCTCGTGGTAGAAGATGTCCTGGATGGGCGCTTTGGCTTTGCCGTATCGCAAACGGGGCCTTCGGAAGACCGGCTCCCTCAGCGGCGGAAAGGCCTTATATATGTCAAACCAGAGGGGCTTCTCCTTCAATACCCCAGCCCGCATGAGGTCCCGAGTCCTTAAGGAAGGAAAAGAACGAAGGTCAGTAGGTCACAACTGCCTGCCTAAGCCCTGAGTAGGTCTAACCACGGTCAGGGATATCAGCGGGATCACGGAGGCCGCAGCACAGAACCGGAAGGAGGGCACTGCAGGGGTGCTCCCCGCCTACAGGTGAGATATTTCCATATTCCAAACCTAGCTAGCCAAGCTGGGGCGGAGGGAAGGGGGGGTTAGGTCCTTCTATCTCTGTGCCTGCGTCCCACCCCCTCGCCCCACTCCCATCACATCAAATGCAAAGGTCCAGCCAGGCCCACCTGCCTCCTCCTCCCTTCCCCTCTCTAGACCTTCAAGCGGGGCGGGAAGACGTGCAATCCTGAGCGTGAAAGACTAGAAATTTCAGGAGCTCGGGAGCTGGAGAGAGCACGGGCGGGCCTCCCCGCGCTCAGACACCGCACTCCGGAGGCCTCGCGCTGCTCGCACTCAGCCGAGCTGAGAGCCCCCGCCCGGGGGAGGCACCTCGGAGCACGCACCGGGAGAAAACGCTGCCCACGGTTTCCAGCCGGCTCCCCGCCATGGCCGGGCCTCTCACAGCTCGGTTAGTGGCTACCGGAAGCGGAAGCGCCAGCGGCAGGCGAAGGAGGCGTAAGCGGCTGGCCGAGCGGAGGATCTTTGGCTTTGCTCCGCAGCCCCGGAGGGAGACCGGAGCTAGGCAGGAGCAAAGGATGGGCCGAACTGGCGCGCTTCTCGGCTACTTGCCAGTTTCAGACAGGAGCACTCGATAGCCGAGCTGAAGGGGAAGGGAGCGAGCCAGCTAAAGCTGGGCAGATGCGAGAAACGACAGGTCGCAGGGAGGGATTAATTCTAGTAGTTGCTTTACCCTTTCTGGCCTCACTGAGCTAACTCCTGCGCGCAGGTGGGGCCGCGCGGTGGGAAGATGGCGAGGAGGGAGGTGAAGGGGCAGCCCACGTCCTGGGAGAGCCAACTAGAAGGTCACCAGCACTAGGCCCCAACTGCGCTTTATCCTGGTTGGAGTCACGGAAAACGCAGAAGGAAACCGAGGCCCGGGGAGAGGCAGTCACCTGTCCAAGGTCACACTGGAGCCCTAGCCGAGGTCCTCCCTCTCCTGCTCTTTAGCCTCCCCCCACCTTCCACTAAACCCTTGGGCCTTGGAGCGCCACCTGCATCGTTCTAATAGGGATGTTGCGGCCAACTCGTGTTTTTTCTCCCCGGGAGGCGTCGCTGCCTAACTCCTGCTTGGAGCTTGGAAAGTTAAGAGTGTCCGGAACAAACAAATTCGGAGGGAAAAAAAACTAAAAAATCTGGGGAAAGTAACCTCTCAGGGTTACCTTTTGGCCTAATAATCATACTTCGGGTAAAGCACCTTCACAGCAATTACAGCATAATTTCAAGGGAATATTTGTGCGGGATTCATCATTGCAGCATTGTTTGTGGTGGCAAAACAATAATATAGCTAATGGGAAATGGCTGGGGAATTAGGGTACATATATTCTATGGAATCCTACCGAGCTATTTAAGTAAACGAGTTAGCTCCCTGTGTATTTACCTAGATGAATACCCATGACATAGTTAAATGAAAAAGGGACGCCTTTAGCAGGACCCTAACGTTAAAGGCAAATAGAAAACACTTGACAGTGTGTGTGTTCGTGTGAGGATGGAAACTTGTGGAAGGACACACAGGCTGTGAATATTCGTTTTCTCCAGGAAAACTGCCAAAGGGGAAAGGGGAATTTTTTTTCTTTCTTTATCCCTCAGAGTTTGACCTGTAAAGAGTTTGTATGTATATTTGAACTTTTAATCCAATGAAACCTTTGGAACGACGCACACACACACACAACATCTCCAAGGAGTCCATTATCTTTGCCAGCAAGAAAGAGCCTCGTTACCCCAGACCCCTCCTGCTCCAGGGGATGCCTGAGAGGAGGAGGAAAGGAATGTGTGCTGAGCAATTACTGCGTGTTTGTGTTATCTCACTAGCCACACACCTATGCACAGGTGGCTATTATTATCTTCTTTATAGATTAGAAAGTGAGGCCTCAGGGAGTTAAGTAACTTGTCTGATGGGTAACTGACACAGCCAGGCTTCCCGCCCAGCCTGGACTCTTTCCAGATCTCCGCAGTGACTCCTTAGCTGTGCTTCTAGGTGGAGACTGGGTAACGGAGGAGGTCAGACAACACTAGCTCCAGGAGCAGAGGACAGGGTGATTTGAGGCCAGGGCTAAACTGAGAGGTGGGTGTCACTGCTGCCTCAGAGCCCTTTGGAGCAGAAAAGAGAGCAGAGCTCTGGCTGCTGGGCTAACCTAAGTGTGGAGGCTCTCCCAGCCCTAGGAAGGTCGGGAAGACTTTGCTGGAGGGAGAACAAACACACTCCCAGCTAAATATAGTCTCCCCGGGCCTCATAACAAGTTTCTAATTCTGTCCAAGGCAGAGCTAGTTGTCAGCCCAGACCACAAACACACTTCCTTTCTCCCACTCAGGCCTGCCCCCATAGGCCACTGTAGTGGGGGCCATGGAGATACGGTGGCAAGCTGGACTGGGAACCCTCTGAACCTACAATAGGAAGTGTGCACCCCAGGGCGTGTTCATTCATAATACAGGAGGAAGCTGGCAGGCTTGCTTTCTTCTCACCACAGCCTCTCAAGGCTCCAAGGGGCTGATGTGCTCCTGCCATGCACCACACCAGGAACCGGGAGTTCCACATTCCATTGTTCAACCACCTGTTGCCATAGGTAATGTTCTGGCAATCTTACGGATGAGGAAAGAGAGCCGATAAACTCTCCAAAAGGTCATATTCCTTTCCCTATCCGCTCAGCCCCAATTTAGTCCCCCCACGTCACACTGTGGATGTGCCCACTAATGGGGTCACCGTGGGTCATTTCCATAACTTTTCAAGCCTGTTTCCCCATATGTTAAAATGTGGGTGGCGGCATCAACCATCTTATCTGCGTGGCTTGTGCAAGAGTAAAAGCGGTCCTTGTCACAAAACACTCATTGCGGCGGGACATAGCCAGTGATCATGATTGACAAGTCCGATCGCTGTCAGCGTCGCCACGGCGACACGGTGGTGTCCCGTGAACCACGGACTGCCGCCTGGGGCTGCATCGCTTGGATAGGTTATAGGTTGCCTTATTGTTTTATTTCCTTGTCAAGTGTCCCACTCTTCCTGCAAACGTGGGAGTATCTCCCTGACCCCGTGCTGAGTCCTAGAGACGCTGACTCCAGTAGGTGAGACAGAGAGGCAAATACCTCGCGTGCTGCGGCGCCCCTTGGTTGTCAAGTTTGCGAGGACTGCCATAACAAAACATTGCAGGCTGAGTGGCTTACACAAGAGAAGTTTATTTCCTCACAATGCTGGAGGCTGGAAGCCTCTAGATCAAGGCTTTGGCAGGTCGGGTTTTTTTTTCTGTGGCCTCTCTCTAAAGACTGTCTCCAAATACACTCACATCCTGAGGTACTGGGGGCTGGGACTTCAACATACAAATTCTGGAGGGACACCATTCAGCCCATAACATTGATAAGTACTTGTGCTGAATAGTGTTTATTGGCCCCTCTAGGTCCGCCTGCACTCTGTGCCCCAGGAGGCTGACTCGTACAGACTGCACTGCCCGTCCCCTGCCCAGCCCCTCACCCTCTGCTTCCAGCTGGGTTCCAGCTGTTACTCTGGTGGGAGGCACTGGCAGGGCACTGGGAGGAAGGAGGAGGGTGAAGCGAGTCTCCGCTCCCCTGGCTGCCTCCCTGCACAGCCCAGGAGCGTCAGGTCCCAGCTCCCACCACGAGACCTCCTCCCACAGCTCTCCCCAGGTTCCAGTCACTGTTCCTCCCTCGTCCCTTCAGACTCAGACACAGCAAACTGCACCCCTCCAGTACTAGCCGTGGGGTGTAGGCCCGCTCTTGCGGCTTCCCTCCCCTCTGCCTACATCTTTGTAAACAGCACCCGGGAGTTTATCAGACAAAAAGTGGAAGGGCATCCCCAACAACAAAACAGCTTGGGTAAATGGGAGTCCCAGCATACTGACGAAGTCATTAATAGTGCTACTCACCTTTGGCAGAAAGCCAGGGGCAGGAGAATAGGCAGTTGCTTTAAAAGAGGAGAAAAGCAACAGTACAAGGGGAGGAGAACGGAGACCTAGAAGAGAGGGGCTGGGGAGGAGGCACTGTACCTCACCTCCAGGCTGTTCTGTATGCACAGTGGACAGACGGGGCGAGTGTGTCCCCACGGGACCTGCTCCCCCCTCCCTCAGCTTATCGCTCTCACAATTTGGTGTTGTAACTCTGTTTACACGTCTGAGTCTGCCTCATGGGGCCTCTCCAAGGGCAGGAACCGGGGCTCTTATCTCTGCTTGTCACACCCATCCTGCTGCGTGGCCGGGAGCTGGCTGTTAGGAAGGGTTTTCTAGTGAACAGCACGGATGAATAAAGCAAAGTTAGGACAAGTGAGGGTGCAGCTATCTCAACTCCCCCTTGGCATCTGCCTTCCCCCGATACATTCATAGAGAGAAAGCTGTGGCTGAATGGCAATAACCCTCCGCCCCACCGTGCACCTGGTCATTTCCAGTTCCAGCTGTCCTCGGTGCCTCACTGATGCATACATAGCTCCCTTTACAAACCCCTAGGCCTCAGTGTTGTCATCCATAAGACGGGCATAACCCATAGCACCCACCACATAGCCTTGTTGTGGGGCGTCAGTGGGTGAATAACCTGCTGAGTGTTTAGAACAGTGCCTGCTGGGCAGTAACTGCTCAGTTAATAGGAGTGATCATAACATTTCTGACCATTCCATGCTTAAGAGCTATAAAGCACACTTTTTTGAATTACACCTACAATTAAATCACACCTAGCAATTCGCAAGGCGTTTTCAGACGGCTGCCCGCTCACTTCTTCAGCAGACAGCAGCTGTGCCCCCAGGAGAATCGGAGTTCAGGCACAGGAGAGAGAAGCACCGGATGCTTACACCCGCCCTGAGAGGTCTGAATTGTTGTGGCTCCTTTCGTAGCCAGGGAAACAGGAGCCAGCTGGGCCTGGAGAAACACTCTGGCCTGTTATTACTGGAATCAGTCTATTGAAATTTTCCCGGCAGGGATGAGACCCTTGAAGGCAGACATTTCTGGGCTGGTACAGGCTCTTCTTTTCTTGTGGAAGGCACAGCAACTCAATCTTTAATGTGCACCTGAACCTCCTGGGATCCTTGGTAAATGCAGATTCTGACCCAGGAGGGCTGGAGTGAGGCCTGAAACTCTGCCTTTCTGGCCGGCTTCCAGGTTGGTATCAGTGGCGACCCCATCCACAGACCACACTATAAACAGCAAGGGCACCACGAGGCAAGCCTGTGCAGAGCCTGTACTGGGTTCCACAGCTCCTTACATCAGAGTCCCTGGAATAATCCTTCTGACCTGGTAAGAACTAGTGGCCTTCTACTCTCTAGAATGACAAGCAGGGGAAATGCTGGTTCAGTGGGGCCTGAAGCTTGTATAATCGTAGTGGCTCTTTTAAGAAAAAAAAACTACAAGAATGTTTTTGTTTTGAAAATTTCACAAACTACAAGACATGTGACCAGAGTAAAGTCCCTTTGTTTGGCCTCAGGCCAAACAGGTAGTCAGCTCTTCCTTCTGGGAAAATGGTGTTTGGCCTCTCCGTGGCCAGCCGCGGCCACTCCTAAAATGACCACCAGGTGGCAGTAGACTCGCACAGTACCTGTCAACCGCCTCGCCACCCCGCCTCCCCCTGCCCCATTCGTCAGAAATTTCCAAATCTTCCTCAAGCTGGCCAACAAATGAACCTATGCCGTGGTATGGGCAAAAGGAGTTCATGTGCTTCTCTCTCAGGAGCATATCTGTCGCTTAATGGAAATACTGAGATTGTTTTTCCAACCAGATGAAGAGTGCTGATAGAGGAGCTCCAGGCATGCTGCTGGAGGATGTGCCCACAGGTGGACCTCCCTGTGCCCCACAAACCACATCTTTGCAGGAGTTCTAGGTCTTACCACCTATTCCTCCACCCTCATATCTAGCTTAGTGTTTAAGCGCCAGTTCTAGAGTTCAGCTGCCAGGGTTCAAATCCAGGTACCCCCACTTTCTGAGGGTGATGTTCAGTAAGGGCCTTAACATTTCTGTGGCTCAGTGTTCTGATCTGTGAAGTGGGAGTAATAATACTGATTTTATGTCATCGTTGTGGGGATCCAGTAAAATAAGATGTAAAGCACCTCCGAAAAGGGGTTAGCATACTGTAAGCACTCATAACCATCTATAATCCTCATTATCCCACGGCTTGCCTGCCCTCTGCCTTCTGCCAGCCAAGCTCTTCTCCTGTCTTTCCTCCAACCCCACCTGCCATCAGGTGCCTCAAAGAACAGAGGGAGGTGTGAGACCCCAGCCTGGTAACAAACAGGCCAGTTCGTCCGGGCACAGTGCTCTCCTGACTCCATGACTTCCTCTCAGGTTGGGGTTGAGCCCTGGGGACAGCAGAGCCTCCCAGTGAGGAGGGAAACTCAGCTTTTCTGCAGGAGACAGATCTGTATCACCTCGTGCATACCAGGGGCCTGGGATTTGCAGATGAGCACGGTGTGTGAGGGCAGATGGCTGGGGTGGTCATCTGTCCCGGTCCAACTCCTCCCCGGTATCTACAGAAACTGCCCATCTACGCTCTTCTGCACTCCTGTTGGACGCAGTGAGCGTTCTTTGCCTTTTCTCCCCAGGCCCTCCTCTCTGGTTCCAATCACTATCCATCCCATCTACACTAATAGGCAACATAGTGCATGGTTCTCAAACTTTGTCACATATTCGAATCACATGAGGAGCTTTTTACAAGCTGATTCCCAGGCCAACTCCCAAACCAAATTGAACTAGAATCTCTGGGGATGGGATCCAAGCGTCAGAGAACCAGTGTTCTAGAACAGTGTTTCTCAAGTCTTAACGTGCATACGAGTCACCTGGCGAATTTTTTGTTAAAACACACATTTTGGTTCAGTGGGGCTCAGGTAGAGTCTGAGCCCCGGATGATACCGATACCGCTGGTCTGAAGACCAAACCTGGAGCAGCAAGGTTGTAGAACTACGGTCCTCAGGTGGGAGCTTGTATCAGCCCCCTCTGGAGGGCCTGTGAAAACACAGCCCAGGTTCAGGTTCAGGTTCAGGAGGTCTGGAGGGGGGGCCGGAGCACATGCGCTGTAACAGGCTCCCAGGCGGTATCAGGGCTGCCGGTCCGCAGAGCACACTCTAAGCAGCAGCGACGCAGAGGAAGGAACCCAGGTTTAGGACTCACTCGTCCCAGCCCTGTTTCCTGGCTTCGCACCTCGCTAGCTCTGTGATGTTGAATAAGTTATTTAATCTTTCTGAACCATCATGCCCTCGTCTGTAAAGTGTCCGTTTATTGGGCAAGATTAATTGGGTTAGCATGAAACACCTAACTGACTGCTTGGTGCACTGGTTCTCAAATTTCACGGCAAACTTGAATTGCCAGAGGAGTTTTAAAAGAAAACAACCCATGGATGTTCATTTAATTGGTCTGGGGTATTGAGCATCAGCATTTTTTTTTTAAGCTACTCAGGTAACTCTACTGTGCAGCCAGAACTAGGTACTGGCCTGCCAGCCATGGCCCCTAAATGCGAGTGAACATCAGAATCACAGGTTTGTTGGGCTGCACTCCCGGAGTTGCTGACTCAGTAGGGCCCGGGTGGGGCTGAGAAGTGTCATTTCCAACAAGGTCCCAGGCCTCTGGGATGACACTGGTCCACGGCCACCAGCGAAGAATGCACAGAGATGGAGTTAGAGGGTAATCTGGGCTGGCCCGGGGCCAAACAGCGAGTCTGGAGCATCAGCCGTTGTCCCAGGTTTGCCAACGTGCACGCCCACCTCGGTCTAACAGGGGTGGGAAGAGAACCCTGTGTAGGGAGGGCAGGAGCCTGCACGGTCTGTCCTCAAGGAGAGGTAGGACCACTGAGCTCAAACATGGTATCAGGGGAAAAGTGGTGGCTTTGGCCTGGGTGACCTGGGACCAGCAAGGAGACGTGTAGGTGGAAGACACAAGGAGGCCTTTGGGCTCAACACAGGAAGGATTTTTTAACCTTGCCAACTGCCCCGTCTGGAAAGGGCACCAGCATCCTCTCTCCGCAGTGAGTTTCCTGGGGCGGGAGGTAGCCCGGCCGAGCTGGAAAGCTGGAGAGCTGGGAAGCTGTCCGGGGAAAGCTAGAGATATTTGAACTGGAAGATGTCTGCAGGCCCTTTGAAGTCTGAGATTGAACACCCTTCCAGCGTCCACTCTGCCTTTTCTCCAGAGCTTTCTGTTTATTTAGGAAGGTGTCAAGCTGGAGCTTTTGCCAGAAGCTGGCTTTCCTATCAGTAAGCGATTTGCTTTCCCAGGGTAAACAGGAAGGCGACCTCGCAGAGCAAAGCCAGCAGGTCAGCAAAGAGGCAGCAGGTGTCACCTCGTAAGTGTGTTGCAGAGAAGTATGAGCCCTCTGGGCCTGACAGACACTGCGACTTAATGGGGGGTGGGGGTGGGAAGCGACGCAGGTGGCCCACGCAGTGACGCCGGGCTCCAGGGTCAAACCGTGCTGGGGCGGGAGAGAGAGGAGAGGGTTCAGCCCACGCTGCCGGCCACATCAGAGCACCAAGAGAACACCAAGTCTTTATTACAGGAATTCCTGTGAAACAGCCCCAAGAGAAAACCCACACAGAGAAGGGGTGGGGGGAAAGGAAGAAAAAGAAAAAAAAAAACACTTACAGCAACACACACACACACACACACTCACTGGGGGCTGGGGCTTCCCCGAGGTGCTCCGGATTCTAGAGCAGAGAGGAGCCGGGGCCACAACCAGGGGCAGCTCTCAGCCCCTCGGCGTCAGGCCGGGCTGTAGCGCGGGCTGAGGGCCACATCCCGGCCACTAGATGCAGTGGAGGGCGGGCGGCCCCTCCTGGGCAGGGCCGGCCCCGCGCGCTTCCAAACTTGGTCAAGCTGCTCGGGCGGAATGAGGTGCGCTGGCGGTGGCGCCTCCGCCTGCGGTCCTGAGCGCCCACCATGCCCTCATTTTCTCCGGGTGACTGGAGGCCACCGGAGGCCCTGCTAAGGCTTGGATCCTACTGCCAGCCCTGCGGGGGTTGGGCTGCTTCCACACTCGGTGGGTGGGGTGGCTGAAACCTCGGGCTGCCCAGGATTCCCGGGTCTCTGGAGAGGTCAGCGTGTTCCCATCCTGATGGTGGCACCAGGGAGCCAGGTGGTCTCCCTCCCATTGGCAGTGGTTGATGCCAGGTAAGGTTGGTAGAACCAGAGTTTTCATCCTCAGATCATTCACCTTCTCGCTCTTGGCAAGGGGCACCCAGCAAGCCCTCCTACCCCAGATGCGCCCACCCAGACTGACAACCTCTTCACCTGCTCCAGTCTACTCCTGCCTAACCAGAGTCCTCCAGCTCCGGGGTGGCCACCCTCCCCATCCCTGCTGGGGGCCGTGCCAGCCCCTAACAGAGGCACCGGGGCCTAGGCAGGGCAGTCGGCAGATACCCTCTTCCGTGTCCCATCACTCCTCCAGGGAGCCGAGTGGCTGCCCAGGGCGCTCTCACCTGGAGTTCTGTGCAGGGGCTGTCCCAGTGTGAGCGGCGCCCCCAGAAAGGCTGAGATGCAGAAGACAGTGGGAATAAAGGGCTCAAAGTGCCCAGGAGGGAGCAGGGGGTGGGACAGGGGATCAGGCATTCATTGTCCGTGGCCCAGAAGGCTGGGAAGAGTGAGAGGTAGAGGCTCCACCTTCAGGCCAAAGAGCCTCCAACCTTTGCCTGTTTCTGGATTTTTTTTTTCTTTAAAGAAGGGGTTTGGATCCTGCATTTCCATCATCGCCCAAAGAACAGCCAGGCTACAGAGGAGCCCTGGTTGGCCTGCGCACCCCCCTCCCCCAGATCCTTTCTCCAATCACAGCATGCAACTCCGAAGGTCTAAGTTCCATGGAGAGTGGCAGTGTCCGGGCTGGACGTTGGCCAGAGAATCACTGGGCCTCGCAGTCAGCACCATCTGTCCAGCTGCACTAGGCTCTTCGACGGGGGGCCGGTGCTGCTCTCTGGCCGCCTCAGATCGTCTCCAGCAAGGAGGAGCCATCTAGTGGGAGGGAACGGGAGGCAAGAGTGCTTTTCAATGAAGCATCACTGGTTCTTGGAGAGATGGTTTGAGGCAGAAGCTCCCAAGGACAAGGTCCCTCTCCTTCCTCCAGGGACTCTATGTCAACCTTGGAACTCCTCCTGGGATCACACACACACATACTCCAAGCTCCTAGACATAGTCCAACTTGCAGAACATCAGGGCCTCTGGCAGCTAGAGATGGAGAGGGCACTGCAGGTGTGGTGGAAGCCGCCACTCGGGAAGGGCTGAGGGGGAAGTGCCCGGCCCATTGTCATGCAGCGGTAGCTCCGACGAGCCAGACTAAGGGCACCTGTGGTGGCGGCAAAGTGAATTGGGGTCAGAATTTGGTGGGCCCCACGCCCAAACCAAAGGAGTTCATAAGCCTTCAGGACTCAGGAGACCCCCTCAGAGAACGAGGATGAATGGAAGTCGAGCGTTCTGGCGATGCAGTGGACAGAGCAGGGGCAGTGAAGAGACCAGTGGCTGCTGACTGGGTGACCAGAAGGAAAAAAGGAAGGAAGAGAAGTGAAATGGGGAAGTCAGGGGGAGAGAGTGGCCTTCGGGGAGTTATCTAGAGCTAGAAAGACGATTGTGGGCACGGCTGGGGTTGCGAAGCAGATTGGGCAGACAGACAGAGCTGGTATTGCTGATACTGTAAAAGAGGGCAGTGACCGGGGCCATGCTGTGGGAGCAAGATGATTTCAAGGGCAGAGCTACCAGGAGACCTGGGGTTGAGGAAATGGGAGGAGTAATGGGAGACCGAAAGGACCCTGAGAATAGAGCTGAGAGGAAGCAGGCCCAGGATTCTGGGGCCACAGGAGCCGAGGGAGGGCAGTTCCAAGAAAGACGATGGGCACGACGTGCGTAAGAGAGCACCAGAGGACACAGCACAGGACAAGGGGCTGAAAAGGGCAGGTGTCCACCCGGGGGTAGTGGGAGGGGCTGCTGGGCTGCCAGCCTTCGAGGAGCGAAGGGCAATGCCACTTGTTTTGCAAGTTGGGTGATTTATTTTTATTTTCAGAGGGAGGAGAAGGGAGAAAGAGAGGGAGAGAAACATCAATGTGTGGCTGCCTCTCGCCCACCCCAGGCAAGTGCCCTGATGGGAAATGGAACCAGCAACCTTTCTGTTTGCAGCCCGGCACTCAACCCACTCAGCCACACCAGTCAGGGCGCAAGTTGGGTGACTGTTATGATGGGGAAGAGGAGGATGTAGAATTGAGGAAGGAGCTGGAAAGGGGGAATCTGGAAGACTCAGGAGAGAAAGAAATGGTGGGCAAGGTCCTGGTGCGGGGGTGGCTTTGAATTAGACACGCTTTTCCCGGGGACCCACGGGAAGGAGACAGCAGCGACATCAAGTGCTTGGCCTTTCCGGTGGCTTTACATGTCCCTTCTGGAGAAGTGAGAAGTATGGGTGCGGCTCCACAAGTGAGAAAAGCCTAAGAGAACTAGCAGGTCTGAAAATGCGCCTCGGAGGACGGGGTGGGAAGGTGGGGCGTGAACTGGAGGCGACAAGAAGGTAGGCGCCACCCAGGCTGTGGGGAGAGGGCACTGGTCGGTGTTCCTGGCTGTGTCTTCTGTGCGCTGACAACCTCACCCTCACGACAGCTATCCTCAGGGCAGCAATACTTCTGCACAGCCTGAACCTGGGCCATGACTGCCACACCTTCAGCGCAAAAGAGTCTTGTAGCTGCTGGCCCCGGGGGATCAAAACAGCAGCAGGGGGAAGGGCAGGGAGGCAGCTTCCTGGTGGGGGGAAGGGCTGGAAGAGTGACAGGTGCTACTGAGTCCTGGAGGAGGTGTCGACACTGGGTGTTCTCCCCGAGGGGTGCACAGGAAGAGAGGGGGAAAGCAGCCTGAGGCCCGGGGCTCCAGCCAGAAACAGGGCAGCCCGGAGAGGGGCGGTGTCCTCACCTGGCTGCGTCGGATGCCAGGCACCCACCCCGAGCAGCCAGTGGGAGAGTTCTGTGTGAGGCCGCCCCCGATTTCCTTGCATGGTCCTCTCGGTGTGCCGTGTGTTGGGAACTGCTCTCTCCACTAGGCTGTAAACGAGTCGAGATCAACTAGTGTGGAGATCAAAGCTGAGTATTTTTTCCTGTTCCCAGCATCTGTCACCGGAGGAATGATTACCTTTCATCCAGTGAATACATAAGCAAGTAGAAGAAATGCAAAAGACTAGCTTTCAGGCAGAAGCCCACCACAATGAGGAGCACAGAAGTGCAGAGCCCGCACTGCCTGCTTTCCTGAGTCTGACGCCTCTGGACTCCTGGGAAGACACTTAAGATGTGGGCTGTGGCAGCCCTAGCCTTGGGCAGTCCCTGGGCAGTTGAGGCTCTAGGCCTTACCTCTTACTGTCCTTCCCTTAGGGCTTCCTCCACCTTGGGCACCTCCTGTCGCCTTCCCCGGAAGTCTTCATCTGAAAAGCAGAGGGAAGCCGCCTTATCCCCACCCAGCGGGTGCTTGCTGGGGCACGTTCCCAGACCAGGTAAGAGCACTCCCCCTGTTTTCTGGGGTGCATGCTGAGTCCTGGGGGAATGTGTGGGTCTGGTGAGAAGGCGGTGGGGCACAAAGCAGATTTGGACATCTGTCTGCTCGCCTGGCTCCCTCACTGAGCTCCAAGACCTTGGACAAGATTGTCCCTCAGTTTCCTCATTTATAAAGTGGGGCAGGGAAATTGGACTATCCAGATGACCTCCAAGGCCCTTCACACCCTTGTTTCTAGATGTTACCTGGCCACCAGTGGTCTCTCTCTCTCTGAAGCCCAGGGATCAGGGCTTGGCTGTGGGCCTAGTAGGGTCTGAGCCAGCATCTTCTGTCCCTGGGGCCTTTGGGAGGGGCTGTTGGAAGGCTGGAAAGCCTCTGGGCCCAGAGACTGAGCCTGCCCAGAGCTTGGTTCTCAAGTCGAAGCCTGTCTGTCCCTCACACCCCAAAGAATATTCCTGAGCAACAGCACCTGGCGCTTTGTGCTCCTGGTAGAGGTCTGAGTGGGGGTGTGGCTGGGGCTCCCATTCAGGGGTGGAAGGAAGGAAGAGGAAATATAGTTCAAGTGGGAGAACCCATTTCTTTGGGGCACCTGCCCACCAGTCCTCGATAGGTCACCAGGTTGGGTCTTGGGCCACTGATCACAGGCAAAGGAGAAGTCAAGCCCCGCCTCCACCCCCCCCCCCCCGCCCCCGCAGTGCCTTACCGTAGGCATGGCCCTCCACATCATCCAGGAGATTGGCTGTTGACGCAGCAGCCCCCAGCCTGCCCGGCCATTCAGGAAAACAGTCCCAGGGATGGGTGGGCACTGCCACAGCACCCCAGCTCTCTGCCCGGAGTCCTCCACCATCCACTCCCCGCTCAGGAGGCTTCCACCACACCAGCCCTGTCCCCGCAACCTCCCCAGTGCTTCCCCCAGGCTCCTTGGAGTCAGCTGAGCAGCCAAGCCCTGCGCCTCACCCAGCTCCCATCCTGGGAGTGGAGAAGCAACCTTCTCCCTGTTCCCTTTGGGCTGTTCAGCTTCTCATATCCTGGGCCTTGTTTGACAAGCAGGGATAGGAGCCTGGGTTAAAATGTGGGAAATCTTATCTTCACTTGAGGAATTGAAAGTGAGAGGGCAGGGCTGACATGCTTGAAATGAGGCGGAGAGAGCTGAGGACCAGTCAACTGGAGAAATCAGGAAAGGGCTGCCAATCTCAGGGGAAGAACCAAGTTCTCTCCCAAGATGGAGTTTGCTCCAGACAAAAGGTAAAAAAGCTGTAGGACAGCTTCTGAGCTTCCAGAAGGAAGGTGGGGGATGGGAGGGGCTGGCCTGTTTGTGGAAGCTGAGACTAGCACAGAGAGATAGGGCAGCAGGCTGGCGGGGGGCTTACGGAGAGGGTGGGGCCATACGCAGCCTCGGGAGCCCAGCCTGAAATCAGGGTCTCAGTGCCCTAAGAATCCACCCGCCCCACCCAGTGCCAGGCCAAAAAGGATATGACTGATGCTTCAACAAGTGTTTCCTCTTTGACTTCCTCATCTTGGTCTTCTCTGAGAAGGCCCTGGCCAGTTCAAACAGCTTCCTCTGAGTGGCTGGGAGCAGAGAGACCTGTGAGCCAGCAGCCAGATGACCAAGTGACTGCCCTCCAGGGCTGGGGGCAGATGGGCAGGGTGGCCCAGGAGCCCAGGGAGCTGGGGAAGTGATGCCCCAGGCGCGTGAGGCTGCCATCCTGGGATGGCCTGCAGGGGCAGCAGAGGCTACCAGTAGCTGGACCGGGGGCAGCTGGCAGCCCGAGATCTAGTACTCCTCCTCAGCTTGACAAACAGCAATGCATCTTGGCTTTCTCTCCCCCGACTACCCCCGCCCCTCGCCACCTCCAGAGTTGGTCTGGGATTTCCGTAACTAATCCCAGATTTTCCCTGAAATGGAGCCTGGAAGGATGGCAGCCTCATTCACACATGGTTGTGTGTCTGTGGGGCAGGGAGGGGAGGAGAGGGGCAGGGGAAGGCGAGTCTTGGCTGGCAGGGCTTTGTGGGAAGAGGTCACGAACCCCGAAGGCCTCCCACCTGCAGAAGGTGGGTTGAGCGAAGACCTCTCCCCACTCAGGCCCAGCTAAGCCCCCTCAAGCCACAGGGAATGTGAACACGAAAACTTTCTGGGGGAGGGGGGAACGAAGCACATTATTTTTCTGCAGACAGCTGGCTCAAGAGGATTTAAAACTTAATTTGTATCCAGACTCAGCGGCAAAGGGAAATGAGGCAAGAAGGCTAAGCGAGCCAGCCTGCGATTAAAATGTCACTTCGGTGCACTACGAGTCAGCTGCATTAAAAATTCCGAGGGGCTCCCTCCCTCCCATGAGGCCACAGGGCCTGTCCGGGAGGGAGAAGACCTGGGAGGGGGGCATGGGCTGGACTCACATTTGCCCATGTGTTTCAACTTGTCCCTGAATAAGGCATCTTCAGACACAGCAGGGTTGGCGTCACTGGTTCCTGGAAGGGGGAGACACCTCTGAGGGCCAGCTGGAGAGGGACAGTGGCTGCCCAAGGCCCCAGGGATGTGGGTGAGGGCTTCCCTGAAGGACAGGGGTTCAGCCCAACTCTGCTATTTGAGGAAGGAAACAAAGAGCAGGATGGACACTTGGGCTCTGAGGAGCACCTCCTTCCCCACCTGAGCGTTGCCTTCCCCCTCTGCAAGAAGAGGGACAGTGCCATGGTCTGCTGTGCATGTGGAGAAATGGCTCCCTTGGACTCCCAACCGCCTGCCTCTCTGACCAACCCCGTGTCTCTGAAGTCACGCTGGCAGCCTGAAACCAGCCACGGTAGGAGTTTTTTACACCATGCAGGTCACCATACACTGCCCACTTGGCCTTCCCCTGCACCCCAACTGGCAATTAAACATTCACCAGCATGTGGCTGGTCTGCCTGCACCCCACTGGGTGTGAGAACTAATGAGGTAACAGAAGAAGGATACCCCTGTCTCCTCCCCTCCAGGGTCAGCCCACTCTGTCACGCAGGCCCCCAGACATGGAGTCTCTGACTGGGGAGACGATGATGAGTGGGAATGAGAATGGGGCTGGTCCCAACGTCAGAGCCCAGTTGGCCAACCAGGGTCCCTCCCTTGCTCCGCACCCAGTTGGGTCTCTCGCTGCCCTTTTAAAGCCCCTGCTCTCTACCTTGCAACTCGGCTAATCCAAGTCACCTTGTTTGCTAAGTCCCCCATGAGCCATTCTGATCCATCTCAGCAGCCCTGGTGTCTATAGTTAATTCAGGATCAAGGACAGAGGCAGCCGTTAAAACCCTCGGATGCACATCTGGTGGGGCCTGAGCTCCCAGCCTGTTGCTTATGAATCGGTTCCACAGGATTTGCTTTTTGAAGCCAGGATCGATCGGCTGAGCTCCCGGTGCCTCGGTTCCCTGCCCCCACCCCACTGCACCTCGTAAGGTCTGCGGACTCCCTCTGAGGAGGGCAGCCTGCATGTAAGCGGAGGGCTATGGCTGGCGAGGGTTCACCATGCACATATATAGGCAAAGTCCAGGTGCTGAGTGTGGAACGGCCCCTCTCTGGGCCTCTTTGCCCCAGGTTCCCATCTTGACCTTCATCTGTGCATCCCCACAGGCTGCTGTCCACCCCTGGCCCTCCCTCCTCCAACCGCTTAAGGTTCCTGGGGGGAGCCGGCCCTTTTGAGGCAATTCTTGCTTCTTGCCACCTTTGGTTGTATGTGAAGCTCAAAATTTCTCCCTCCAGTATGAGAGCTGGGCCTGGCCCACAGCAGATGGTCCCCAACTACTGAACAGACGAATGCGTGACCCCTTCCCAGACTGATCCTACCTGTCGCCTCCCAATGCATTTGCTATAATCAGCAGCGTGTCCTCAGCTTTGCTGGTTTGCTCTATCCACTTCTTGGCTCTATCTCCGTAAGCTCCCCTCCCCCAGGGCAAAGACCAAGGCTTGTAAGTCTCTGCGTCCTTCTTGCCCCTCCTCCCCACCTGGGACGTTCTGTGGTGTGGCATGTCCGGTTCTTGCCCAAGTTCCAGACACCTTTGAGGGGTTCAGCCAGCCTGCCTGCCAGCCCCAGCAGTGGACTCCAGCAGCCGCTGGACTGTGAAAACTCAGGCTGCTAAGTGGAGGGGACATCTCATCCACAGTGAGTGCGGTAGGGGGACAGAACCCTCCCTGCCAGCCCACGTCCTCCCCTGAACTCCAAATATGCAAAGTGCGGCTGGGGTGGGAGTCCCTGTGCCCTCCATGTCTCTCTCCCAGGAAGGCAAGGTTACCTGGGGCAGGGGAGGGAAAGCCGAAGTCATTCCCCACGGCCGCGCTGCTGGACTTGGATTTCTGGGACTCGTATTTCAGTCGATCTGGAAAAGGACCACATTCCGATCAGGGAAGTTAGCACCTGGACAGAGACCTAGGCGGTGGTTGGAGCCCAAACCCCCAGACTCCCTCACAAGTACACACTACATAAGGGCACACACAACGTCTGCCAGCTGTCAAAGACCCGGCAGTATCCTAGAAACCGCTGCCCTGCCCAGCGCTGGGACAGCGAAACCTCAGGACCAGGAGGCCCCTGAGAGATCGTGCAGTCCAACTCCTTCACTTAAAATGCTCATAGACCCCCCGGCTCCGTTGCCTCAGCCCACCCTTCTCCCCAAACACCTCATTCTTCCCCTGTGACATGCTGTTAGTCACACAGGCTCTGTCACTATGACCCCCGCAGGACAGACCTCTCACACCCCTGTCTCTGCACTCCCCTCACAAACACACTCTCATCCTGAAGGGGAAAGGCAGCCAGGCTGGAGAGCAAGGTCCCCCGAGCCAAAGATAACGCAGATACCCCCAAAACTTGAGAAGCCCTGCTCTAACATCCTCCCCTGGGGGGGATCCTGCTTTGGCACCCATAGTCTGGTCGCTCTGTTCCCAGAGCTCCAAACACATCATGCCAAGGCCAGTGCCTGCACAGTGCAGGTGTGCGGATGGGAGGACAGGGCCTACGAGGGCACACCTCTCCTCTGCTGACCACAGAGGAGGGAAAGCGGGTAGCTGGTGACAGCTCCCCACCGGGCAAGGATTCTGGGGCTCCCACAAGGGTCATGAGGCCGGGCCCTGTCTCAACGTTTCGGATGCTACCCTTGGCCTCCAGCTCCCTGCCTCCCCTGAGCCCCAAGGCGGCCGTCAACATCAGCCACAGAGAGGCGGCCGCAGGGCCCCCACCCGGGGAACCACCTCTCTCCAGCGCCAGGAGGAAGTCTCTGTTGCGCTGTAGCTCCTTCATGAACTCCTCGTTCTGCAGGAAAAGCGCGATCCTCTCGTCCTCCAGGTACTGCTTCCACAGGCTCTCCTGGTCCCTCGTCCCAGGCCCAGCCGTAGGGGGCAGGCCTCCCTCTCTGCTCACGGGCTTGGAGCCCCCGGGGTTGCCCTGAGGAGGGGAGCGAGCACGTTGAATGCCTATTCATACGGGCGAATGTTGCACAGACATCCGTGCACATCTGGGTGCACACACCTGTCCTTTCCCAGGATCTTCCAGCCGCACCCTAGGGCCTGCACGCCCTTTCAGGGTCTAGTCACAGGCCTGACTCCACTGCATGGGCCAGAGTCCTCTCTGCCGAGGAAGCAGCAAGGACCAAAAAAGGACTTTTCCTCCCCCTTGGACCACTCCATCTCTATCTACAACCTGAATGGTCCCAAAAGTGATCTGCAAACTGCTCAGTAGCCTACGCTTGATTCCGACTCTCTCTGCACCAGCTGTGTTGGGGTGACACCCACTCCACCGGAGCCCCTCGGACATGCCAACCTCTAGGGAGAGGTGGCCTCTGGCCCCTTCCCAAGAGACGGAAGGGGGGTGCTCTGGTCCCCTGCTGTTGGCTGTCCCCATGACCACCTCCCTCACCCCTGGAGTGGCGGCTATAGTCAGAGTCTGCTGGGGGCTGTCACCTTCCCTGGGTGGAACAGGAAACCTCCAGGCCCAGACAGGAAATGAGGCTTTCATTCTCTCCCTGTAAACCCGGGGCAACAGAAATAGCTCAGCTGGGGCTGAAACGTCAGAAAGTGAAACTGGCTGGCCCGACCGTGTGGGCAGGCAGGGCCGCCACGAGGGCCGGCGGGGGCACCCCCTGTACCTGTACGCTGTCCAGCTGCTGGGGCAGGATGCGGAGAAAGTCGTCCGGGAGGTTGCCCAGCAGCGGTGGATTCCAGTTCCGGTAGTGCCTCTGGCTGGAGAGGGGCGCGGAGCCCAGCACATCGATGCTGGAGGGTGAGAGGTGACAACGAGGAAGGAAGAGTCAGGTCCAGACACAGGTGTCCTGGCCCATCACACCAGGACCCTGCGCAAAATGGCACACCGCTCCCCACGGCCTCTGCGGCTTCCTTCACAAGGCCCAGCGCTCTATGGCTTCTCAACCAGGCCTGGGCTGACCCCTGACCTCAGGCCCAGGCCTGGGTTCCTGCTGCTCTGAAGGTTCACTGCTCTCCGACCACAGTGCCTTCCAGGTCTCAGCCTGTGGAGCTCTCTGTTCTGGTGCTTGTGCTGGCCCTCGAGGGTTTAGATGGAGGTGTCTGTGAACATCCTCCAATGACAGCAGGTCATGGCCTTCTATGCTTCTACCACTGGCACCTGGCACAGTGTGAGTTTGTGGCTGCTGAGCAACAGGTGTGCTCCACGTGAACAGACAGATAAGCCACCAAGAGCCCAGCCACCTGAATGTCGGTGCACGGCGGCGGGGGCGGGGGGGGGGGCTTGGGGACCCCAGGGTCACTAGGGAGTAGAGCAAACCCCAGCTCCAGTTCTGGCACTGCCACAAGCCAGCAGCCTGGTGGAGGGGGACTGCTCCCTTCTGGGACTCACTTTACTCCTCTAGAAGCTGCCGCCTCCCTTCCAGAGCAGGCGGGAGCCCCTCACCAGACTGTTTGGAATGAGATCTGAAAAGGCACATTGAGACGGGGGAGCAGAAGGGTTCTTGTTCCAGGGTCCGCTCGGGGTGCTCTTCATGGGCAAGGGCCTGGCAGGAGGTCTGCGCCCTGGCAGAGGCCAGCTGCCAGGTGGGAAGGAGAGGAAGAAAGGCAGTAGCCTGTGCCCTCCCTGATCCCCAGGCTCCCGCCCCCGCCGCCCTGGGCCCCGAGGGCAGCCTGGGGCCCCGCCAGGCGCTCCCCACAGCTCCTTGGTGGCCAGCAGCGTGGCAACCGCAGGACACGTGTTCTGCTGGATCAGGGAAGTGACAGACACAGAAGGCAGCGCGGGCTGGGGCGGAGGGGGCCACTCTGGCTCTGGGGCCTGGCTTTGATTTGGTCTCCAGCTCCAGGAATCCCGAGGCCCCCTCCCTGGAGGGGAGCTTTTCCGGCTGGGCTGCCGCTGCCTGTGGAAATCACTTCCTTTCCTTTTCTATTCTGGGCGGGTGGCCGGGCGGGGGAATGAGGGAGGGCGGGGGCGGCAGCAGACGGGATAACAAGCTGCTAAGTGCGGGGTGGGAGCAGCACAGGCAGACCGGAGCCAAGGGGGAACCCCAGCGGGCCTCGCCCACCCCCTCGCTGCACAGATGCGGGGCTGGTCTGCAGACGAGTCTGCTTCACAGCCCTGGACTGATTCCTAGGCAGCTTCCTCTCTGCATCCCTCTGCCGCCTCCTGTCACTGTCGGAAGCTTCAATGTTCCCGAGGGCCTGAGAGGCAGCGGAGAGGATGTCCCACCGCCCAGGGATTTGAAGACCACCTTTGATCATTCCCAGCACATCCCCACCTTCTTCTGCAGGCTTCCCACCTTTCCTTTCCTTGGGCTTCACTGTCTTTAGCTGGGACATGGGTGCCCCTCCCAACTCGGCCACACCTGGAGTCCCCCAGGAAAACTGCAGAGGGGGAGCCCTGGGGTCACATTTGGCTCCTCTAGACATTTCACCGAGAACCCAAGACTGGAGGGTCATGGGGAGCAGTAGCCTGTCCTCAGCTGAGTCTCCTTGCTGCTGGGCCCGAGGCCCTGGAGGAAGGGCAGACCCAGCCCCCACGGGGCCCCTTTCCCTGGCACCAGAGGAGATGAGGTCAGCCTTCGCTATGAGAGACAGGGGGGCCCTGAGCCCAGGCAGCCCAGGCAACTTCATTGTGGTCAGAAAGGAATGTCAGAAATGAGCCGAGAGGCACATAAAAAACTTCCAAGGCTGTCATTTCAAGGGGAAAACAGCAGGTGGCCTGTGTGGAGAGGTGCCTCCGGGTTTCAGAGCCTGTCTTTTATTCACAAGCTGGAGGAAAGGACCAGCTGGGGGGAGGGGGAGGAGAGAGAAGGCTGGGGAGGCTCCCCTGGCCCTGAGCCTGCCCTTGGACCCCAAAGACCTCCTTGGCCTGCCCTTGGCCTGCCCTCAGACCTCCAGGTTTCCCCATGGAACAGCAGACCCCAGAAGGACACAGAGTCAAACCTTCTGGGCAGGGTTTTTGATGAAGCCTGGATGCTGAGGCCCAGATGGGTCAGCACCCACACACCCCCACCCCAGGGGACCCAGACCGCTCAGGCAGAGCTGGGCCCAGGGTCCTGGTATTCCAGGCACATGCCCCTGGCCTTCCCCGGCTTCCCTGCCCCAGCAGGACAAGCTCCCAAGCCCGGCCCCTCGCAGTCTCACAGTGACTCAGTGACTGTAGGTGACAGACATGTGCGGGGGGCCATTCTGCCCCCAACCTCCTACTCAAGTCTGACTTCCACCAGCAGCCAGAGGGAGAGTCTAATGCACGCACCTGAGCACGGCAACCTGAGCTTAAACTCGGTGGTTGCAGGATAAGGCACAGCCCCTCACAGGACCCACCAGCACCCCAAGACCTGCTGCCTCTTAAGCCTCAACCAGCCATCCCATACTCCCTAGAGTTCCCCCGATGGTCCCCTCCTTCCTGTCTCCAGGCCTCTGCACACACTGTTTCCTTTGCCTGGAATGCCCTTCTCTTCTCTGCTTCTCAAGGTTGCAGCTTGGACATCAGCTCCTCTAGGCAACCTTTGCTGCACCCCTGTCTCCCCCCCCACCGCCCCCCGTCTATTCCTCTCCCTTACTCTGATCTGTTTGGCAGGGTGGGGGGGGGCAAAGGGGAGGGAGTCGAGACAGCGCTGTATTCTTTGCTGCATCACACACCTGGTTCGCACCTACATTCCGCAGATGACTCAATAAATGCTGGAAATGGCCCTGGCTGGTATGACTCAGTGGACTGAGCACCACCAGCCTGAGAACTAAAGGGTTGCCCGTTGGATTCTCAGTTGGGGCACGTGCCTGGGTTGTGGGCCAGTTCCCAGCAGGGAACACACCAGAGGCAACCATACATTGATATTTCTTTCCCTCTCCCCTTCCCCTCTAAAGATAAATAAATAAAATCTTTAAAAAAAATTAATGTCCAGGATGGAGAGACTGGAAATGGCCTAGGCACAGGTCTGGGCCCAGCTGCGCCACCCCGGCGTTCTGGCACAAAGGGGCACAGGCTCAGAGGCTGGCCCTGCCTTTTCTGAGCACTGGCCTCTGAAGGAAGCCTCGCCACTCGACTGGGTGTCCCTGCTGAGGCAGGATTACCATTCCCATTTCACAGATGAGGCACACAAAGCTCTTACCCGATAAGTTGTAAGCCAAAGGCCACAAGCAAAGGCACCTGAAGATTCAGAGGCTAGCCAGCTGAAGAAGCGGGCAGAGAGAGCACTCTGCTTCTGGCCGAGGCCACAGCTCAAGTTCTCGTCCCTGTATCCATGCCGTTCCCTGTATCCATGCCCAGCCCAGTAAAGCCTCGACTTCTGGGTCAGAGACTTGTCCAAAGTCACAGGGTCAGAAGGAGAGCTCCTGAGTCTTGGTCTAGTGCTCAGGACCACGTGCCCCCAACTGGAGCTCCCATCATTGGGCAGCCCCACCCCTTCCGGGCCCGCTGCAGCTGAACACCCAGCCAGCGTAGGGGCAGGAGAGGACACAGCCAAGATGCCCACACCAGGTTTACACTGGGACCCCGTCTCTCACAGCCTCAGTTTTCCCTTCTGAAAAATGGGCAGAACCACTCTGCCTGACAGAAGCTGAATCATTTGCAAAAATATGTTACTTTAAAACTTTCTTAAAGTAAAAGAGAAATCATGTATCCCCATTGCAGGCTGAAAGTCATACCAAGGTCTCACCCAGACTCTCCTGCATACCCTGCCCCCCACCTCACTACAGCCTCCTCAGACCTCTGTGATGAAAGGAGCCGAGTATGCTCTTGTCCATCCCTCAAAACACTGCTCCCCGACCACCCACCCTGCCCCCATCCTCTTCTAGGCCTCTGTCTGCTCCCTGAGCGTCAACCACAGAGAATTTCCTCATCCTGGAGGTGACTGGACACGGCACTAGAGAGCAGAGGTTTGGGAGTTAAAATGACCTGGGTTCAAATCCCAGCTCTGGGGGCAGTTACGAAACCTCTCTTAGGCTCAGTCCCCTCATCTGTAAAACAGGGGTTACAACAGTGCCTACCTCAGAAGTTGCTAGAAAGTTTGACTGGTGTCCAGTGCTTTGTAAATGGTAGCTGTTTGTCTGTACCTGTACGGTAACAGAGTCCTCCACCATCTCTGAGGCTCCCATGATCCAGCAGAACAAGTCCCCTGCCCCATCCCTTCCCCCACCCTTCACCCCTCCAGGCCTCAGTCATTCCAAGGAACAGCAGCTTCAGGACAAAGAGACACCTGGGCTCCGGCAAGCCCTACCACAAACACGAGGCCCAGGAAAACAAGCACTTCAGAGACCCAGGGGACCCAGCTGGCAGCACGCTTAGTGTTAAATCTCCAAATTACAGAGTCCCTGACCTGGGAGAAGTCTCCAAGGACCAGCAGTCTATTCCCCTGCCTCCAGTTATTAAACAACCCCAGAAAAAGAGACATACTTGCTCCCATTACTTTATAAATTCCCCCCACATTCTTAGACCGGGCAGGGCAAATACATAGCCATCTCATCAATTACTGATGCCCGCCTGGGAGTGCTGTGTTGAGGAAGATCCTCAGGTTCTGTCTCAAAGGAGCAGGACAGAGCACAGCGATCAATCAGTAACGCTTGCCATGGGCGCGGGAGGGGAGCGTCAGTTCCCAGTCCACATGTTTGTCATTCCTGCTCTGCGTCCCCCTGGACTATTGGCTCCCAGAGAGCAGAGGCTGAGCTTGACTCGCGCCCCATGTCCCGTATGGTGTTCAGCATAGCACCTGGCCTAGAGTAGGGATTCAGTGAATGTTTGCTCTTGAACGTTCTCTTTGGTATCTAACTGAAATGTTCTTGCTACGATAGAAGCCTGTTCCTGCTGAGGGGTTCAGCCAAGATCCCCTCTGGGTTGGGACTCAGCCTCAACCTCCTGTTGCCCCCTTCCCCACTGCAGGGAGTCTCACCGGGGAGGTGGAGTGGGCGGGGCCAGCGGGTAAGGCCTGTCGAACACGTGCATGTGGTAGGCCGGTGGGGAGTACACAGGCGGGGGCTCTTCATCGGAGCTATCAGGTTCCAAAGTCCTTTCCAAGATCTATAGCGGGGAGGATAAAGAAAGAAATATTAACAACCCTTCCTCTTCCTTGAATTTGAATAACATTTTTGCAAAGTCCAGCGTGGGGGAGGATGTGTGCAGTCAGGGAACTCTGTTGCCCTGGCTGGTGGGAATGTAAAATGTTACAACCAGCATGTTGCAAAAACAGTCCGGCTTTATATACTGAAGGTACTAAACGCATGGCTACCCCTGACCCTCCAATTCCAATCCGCTCAACAGACAGGAAAGCGCGTGTGTCCACAGCACAAGGTTCACAGCAGCATTATCCACCCCAGTAAGGTTCAAAAGCAAGCCAAACACATGCCCGTGAGAGAAGTCAGAGTGGTGTGAACACTGTGAGGGTGGGGAGACCATGGAGGGGCAAGAGGGGGCCTCCAGGTCCCATTTACGGTCCTTATCTGGGTGCTTGAGAACATCGCTGAGCGGCTCACTTACGATTCATGGGCTCTTCTGGACACGTGTTATTGTCGATAACTAACTTCATCATTCACAGCCTCTCTCCAAGTACTTCCACATGGATTATCTCACCTTAACCTCACACAACGTAGCAAGGTCGGATATAGATTGCTACCCCATTTCACAGATGAGAAAACTGAGGCCCAGGCTGACTAAGTGACCTGGCAAAAGCCACATGGTGTTTTTAGAACTGAATCCCAACTTGGTCATGGTCTCCATAGCAAGGATCCCTCCTTCAGCCACGACGCCTGCACTCCTGGTATGGATTCTTGGGGTGGACAGGGGCAAGGGGGTGCCCGGGGTGCCTTTCCCTCTCAAACTCCTTACTTCATCCAGGCGCCAGAAAGAGGGACAGGGAGAGGGCAAGGGCGGGACAAAGGCCAGGGTTCCTGCTACATGGACTAACCTGGACCATTCCCTGAAGGTCCTCATGGGAGTCTGGGGCAGAAGGCAGCACAGCCAAGATCCCAGTTCACACAACCCCAACTGGCCTGTACCTTAGCCCCCCGCTCCCCTCTCCTCTCCTCCCCAGCTCTGTTCTCATCTCCTTGGAGTCCGAAGAACATGGGACGGGCTCCAAGGCCATCAGACTGCCCCAGAGTCCCCAGGCTGCACATTTTAACCTCAAGTAAATTTGCAGAACTCACTGCTAAACCGACTCCGCTCTGCCTCGGTAATCTGGGCTGGACCAGGCAACACCGGCCCATCCCTGCCCAAGCCCAGCCGTGCCCAGGCACTGGGAGTCTCTCGGGGACACCTGGCAGGTAGATGGGCAGGTGGTGAGTGAGCACTGAGTACACATGCACACCCACAGCCAGGCTCTGTGCACACACAGCCAGCCTGACCCAAGGAGGCCCCCACCTTGGAATGCACTAACGTTCTTTGTTTTGAGGCAGAAAGTATTTAAACAGATGCTTTTGCAGAAAAAGAAGAACGTTACTGTTCTGCAGGCCACTGCTCTGCCTGACTCAAATTTCCACAAGAAGTAAAACAGAGAAAGTGAGAGAGACCACCGAACTCCATTCCTGTCATGGGCGAACGTCTGGCTCTTGGCATAGGACAGCGGCTCGGCAATCACCTGGCACGCCCAGAGCCCGTGCCGCCACTGTCCCCCTGCCCACATTCCTTGTGCCCAGACCTCGCTCCTCTGAAGGACAGGGGGCCAGGAAGGGCCTGGAGGCCAACTTTTGGAGGCTGAGCCTCTCCTCCATCAGGGGCTGGCCTGGTCTGTCCCCACCGAGGTTGGTCTGCCTGAGATGGGTGAGGCAGGGAGAAATCAGTGGAAATTGTTCCTGGAAGGAAGCTGCTTGGGGTTTCCCATGGATGGCCTGGCAGCTGGCCCCCTGGACCGAGGAAGATCAGGCCCCCACAACTGCTCCAGGAGGATCCCCTCATTGCCCAGCTGCTCCTGCATCTCAAGGCAGTCCCCTGGGGCTTCAAGAACCAGACCTTTATCAGGGAAGCTCCTGGAGCAGAATGAAGGACCCCCAAAGAGGTGAGCACCAGGTCACCCCAGGAAAGCGGACCCCAGTCTCCAGGGATAGTCACCCCAGCCACATTTATGGCCTCCCTGGGTCTCTCTCCTCACAACCCCGCCAGCCACAATGAGTCTATTCTTCTGGCTCTAAAAGGTGTTGAAGTTTTCGGCTCTGTGGCCTCCTGGCTTAATTCAGTATGGGTGATGGATGCCTCCCAGGTGCTCCGATGGTCAGGATCTGGCCATTTGTCTGACAGAAGATGTTTCTCTGTGGCAAGGGTACCCCTCGGGCCAGCCAACCATCCATCACCCCCCAGAGAGGGGCTTTTTCCAGTCAGCAGTTATTGTCATTCCAGCTGCTGCTCATAAATTTTCCGAAGCACTTTCCGCTGGCTCAGGAACTGCCTGCCGATGGGCCCAGGCAGGGCTCCAAACGTGGGGGGTTGGGGAAAACAGCCCAGGAGGGGTGCTGAGAAGGGACTCAGTCTGGAAAGCAAGGTTCTTAGGAAAACAGAAGCACACCGAGTGCGGGCCTGTCCAGGGGACACCGAAGCCTCGAGGAGGCTCACTGGGCTGTGGGTGTGGTGGACACGGGAGGAAATAGCATCTTCCCCACTGGACCGTCAGAACAAATGGAACTGCAGAAGGGCCACAGCGTGCAGAGAACCTTCCTTCCGGCTCACGCTTGAAGGTGTATCTGCAGACACACACTCCCACATACGCTCACCCCTCTTTCTCACAAAGAAAACCTTGGTTTTCCGACGCTCCCTCCGCTCGCTCATCCAGGCAGGTCAGAGGAATGGTCTCCAGGGGGAAGAGACTGAAGAAAACTGTGCAAAGACAGTAGCAACATTTCGCCCTCTAACAATATTCCCTGAGTGCCTGCTATGTGCCAGGACCCTCCCAGGTGCTGCAGGTGACACGGGGATGAGCCAGATGTCATCACCCACAGAGTTCTCCGACCTGGAGAGAGAAACCCCAGGCAGCACTCAGGAAGGGGGAAGAGCAAGTGGGTGCTGCCCTGCAGCGTGACTCTGACTGATGGGCTGTGGGCTGAATAGGACCCCGAGGCCATATCTGGATCTAGGTTTTCTCATTGTAAACGAGGGTGATAATAACGCCACCTCGCAAAGTTGGGGGAGACTAGGAGAGACGATACATCGATACATCGAAAGCAGGAGGGGAGCACCTGGGACTCAAGGAAGAGCAAGGTTAAATCCTATCCGTTGAGTCCTTCAGTCCATGGCTGCATGTCCCAGGTGCCCCTGCAGACAGTGACCTTCCCACTGAAAGAACATGTGCCCGTCTGCACCCAGCGCTGCAGGTCCTGTAGAGACTTGGGGGGGGGGGGGGCCGGCGCGGCAAACGTACACTGAGCTCTTGGATGGGGCCAAAGAGAATTAGCCACACCCAGCAGGGAGGCCCTGACGCAGTGGGGTGGTCGCATCTCCCCAGTCCCGCTCCCTGGAGCGAGGAGAGGAGGGCTCGGGCATCACTCACTACCACCTCCATCGCGCCTGGGTCAGAAGATATCACTCCTCTTCTGTGGCTCCCTGTGCTCCTGGGACACAGCCCCACTCTCCTCGGCAACCTCCCGGTCCCCACGCATTCTGGGATCCTGCCAGATGGGCCAGCTCAGTTCCCCGGCAACTCATGCTCCATTTCACCTCTGAGCTGTTCCCTCTGCCTGCACACCTTTGCCCTCTTTTGGGTCTCAACTCGGCCATCCCCACATCTGGGAAGCCACGCCCTCCTCTCTCGCTTCCCTTTCTCCAGACAGAGCACTTACCACTCCCAGCGCACACAGTCATTGCCTGACTCTGGTCCCTATTCTCCACTGCACTGCGAACTCTGCGAGGGCAGAAACTTTCTCTGACTTGACCAACGTGGATACTCAGAGGTCCAAGGGTACCATTTCTTGAAAAATACAGACCAGAGGGCTCCAGCCTGGACTGACATTCACTGGGCTCATGGGTCCAGCTGTCTGCATTTTCACCCAGCTCCTCGATTCTGAGCACCCCTGACCCAGGGTCTAGTACCTTGCCTGGCATACCACTGAATAGGTGCTCGGTGCTTGTTGAATGACTGCATGATTTCTGCCCTTAAAACAAGGCGGCTGACTGACTTGGTGCAATTTCCCTACGAGAAATGAGGCTGCTTGCTAGTTAGAACCCAGGCAGGGGTATAACCCAAACCCTCTAAGGTTCAAACGGTGCTGGAGCTCCCCTACATTACCAGGGCCACGTCCCTACCTCCGGGGGGATGCTGTCCTCCGAGTCGGAGCTGTCTTCATAGATGCTGCCACCACCCCCGTCCAGGTTCATCTGCAGCAGTTGGTCGATGGTGGCGTCCACAGCCCCGCTGTTGGCGCGCAGCACGCACTCGATGATATCATAATCCATGTTGGGGAACATGGTCTTGAAGTCGTCCATGGCCTGGTTGAACTCAAGGCGGCGCACCTGCCGTGCAGGCCGGCTGTTGTTGAGCTCCTGCGAGGCGGCCGTGGCACTGCCCGCGGCTCCGCGCGCCCCGGCGGAGCCGCCCCCACCGCCACCTCCGCCCCCACCGCCACCTCCGCCACTGCTGCTCCTGCGGAACAGGCTGGTCATTTTGCCGAGCCGTTGAGTGAAGGTGCTGCCCTCTGGGGCCAAGTCCCTTCCTCCTGGGCCCTGCGCCGTGGCGCACGTGCTTGGCCGGGAAACTACTCCCGCGCCTTCCCTGGCCCCTGAGCAGCCAGGTGGGGACCGAATGGGCAGGGTCCCTGCGTCAGGAAACTAGGGCACGGGGCCACCGGCGGCCCTCAGGCAGCGACATCCGGACCTGGACCCTGGAACCAGCCGTCATCCACACCCCCGGGACATTCTGGGGCGGGCTCCAAAGATGGTCGCACCTGAAACAGAGGGGCACAGAGTCAAGAGCAGAATGCAACAAACTGTAGCTCGGGGTGATAACCCCCTTAGTGGGGTTAGGGAGACCCTTGCCACGCCCACAGGAGACCGCTGCCTTCCGCTTTCTCCAGCTGCAATAATGACACAGCCCCAGTTGCTCAGTAACACCGGAGGGCTATGCCAGTTGGCAAGGAAGGGCTTACTCTGTGCCGGGCCCCATCCTCAGTGCTCTGTGTTGGCTAACTCAAGTCACCACGCTGAGGCAGGCATTCATGTTCCCATTTCTGAGATGGGAAAACTGAGGCATGGACACTAAGAAAGCAGAGGAGCTAGGATTTGAACCCAGCACTCTGGCCTCTTAGGCCCTGCTCTCAACCACTACCCACACTGCCAGACACCCATGAGGATCTGAGTGGGGCAAGAGGGGTGTGGAGTGGTGATGTCCTGCCTCCCCATGCTCTACCCAGCCCTGCTTTCCTTATCTTCCCACACCAGGGCCCCACTGTCCTGGTTCCACATCACAGCGTCCAATCTGTGCAGACAGCTCCTCTAAACCTGTGACAGAGAACCATCCAGCCCCCCCAGACCCTGGCAGATAAACCACCGCCCTGGTCCCGTGTCTGCCAGTGCAGTCCCTCGAGAGTTGAACGTGCCTAAAATCATCAGGCTCTGACTTCCCCACACTTCTCCCAAGTTTTTACAGTGCTTTTGCTAATTGGAGAAACGTGGCAGCTTTATTTTAAGGGATTGTTCTATCGAAGGATATTCTTCAGTTTGATGAAACTTTAGGTGCAAACCTGCTTTTCCTTTTTTTAGGACTCGGGTCCTACTCTGAATAGCTGATACCAAAATGTTTGTGTGAGCAAATCAGTGTGACACTCTCCCTTAGCATGGTCTTGAGAGTCAGCGATGCAAGGAAGACGAGACCAGAGGGCTGGGGAAGGTTCCGCGTCCCTCCCTCACCCTGGGGTCAGCACCCCCGTCACGACTACTGATGTTCTTTGTCCCAACAGGTCGGTCACCTCACAGGTAAGATAAGACTTCATGCCTCCCAGAGCCACCATGCTGAGAGTCTAACCTCCACCTCCTTGGAAGGGCATGGAAATTGTCCAGAGCGCCTGTTCCAGGGCTTGCTGGGTGGGTGTCTGCCTAGTTCCAGGGAGGAGGGCTGGATTCAGGAATGGAAAACGAGAAGCACAGGGGCCCTATATGGCTCCCCCTCCCCGGGTTACAGCTCTGTGACGCCAGAGTTTTCTCCCACTTCTGGAGAAAACCAGTTAACATTCTTTCTTTTTTTAGATGATACCTTTTCTATACATATACTACCAAATATATAAATTTACTTTCCTGAAATGTGATCAAACCATAAATTCTACTTTGCAACTTGTATTTTCCACTTAATAATTTATTAGTCATCTGCCCATGTCAGGGCATGTTGATCTACTTCATCACTTTTTAAAAAATATTTTATTTATTTTTAGAGAGAGAGAGGAAGGAAAGAGAAAGAGTGGGAGAGAAACATCAATGTGTGGTTGCCTCTCATGTGCACCCGCTACTGGGGACCTGGCCCACAACCCAGGCATGTGCCCTGACTGGGAATCAAACAGGCAACCCTTTGGTTCACAGGCCCGCACTCAATCCACTGAGCTACACCAGCCAGGGCTACTTCATCACTTCTAATGCCCGCGTAGTATTCTGTTGACTGGGGGAGGGGTGGTTTATGTATTATTCAACCTCCTCCTCTCCATCACTTTCCAGAGGAGCAAGTCACAGCCCAGGGACACCCAGCCATTTCCTAAGGAGTCACAGAGGGAGGACCTCAAATGATCAGTCCCAGAGTTCTGTTATGAGAATGAACACAGGACAGTAGCGGAGGATGACCTGGCCTCCCACCGCTGCCTCTAGATACCAGGCCGCCCCACACACCTCGCTCCACCCCTAGCACACGGGACGTTGGAGGATGCACTCTGACTGCCGAATGAGTGCCCTCCACGACAGGGCTCCATCCTGGTGGCCGCCTCTGTCCTGGGCTCTGAAGCCTTCCCTGGGGCCTCTAACAAGGACGTCAGGGCCAGGAGACCCCGGAAACCAGTGCCCTGGGCTGTCACCTGCTGTCCTGACGTCATCACATTTGACACCCCTGCCTTAGAGAAAGAAGTCCAGGACCTCACCCACCCCTAGTGGAACGAAAAGGAAAATGATGGGGCCCCCACTGTCCCCATTAAGAATCCTCTGGACCTGCCCTCCTGGGCCTCACTGAGTGTCAGGCAGCCCCAGAGAGACATTCTCACAGGCCCACCACTAGCAGTCAGTGCACTGGTTCAGACCCAGGCTACAATTCCTGCTGTCTCTCACTCCCTGGCTGTGGCACCTCGCACAAGTCTCCTCTTCTCTCGGTGCCCCATGCCCTCCTCACCCAGGTTTCTGAGGCTTCAATGGGAGCTGAACAAGATAATCCTCAGCCCTGCGCCTGGAACACGGTTAGCTCTGTGATCGCTGTTGCCGCTGCCTCAGAAGGCTCTCGGAGAGCCAGGAGCAGTCAGTGCGCTGGCCACACTGCCACCCAAAGTAGATGAGGTGGGGCATTTTCAGGGCTGCTCCGCCCCCCCCCCTGCATCAGGATGTCAACCTCTGGAATTCCCTCCAGAAGGAGAAGCCGGTCCTCAGAGCCCCAGGGGAGGCTGGCTGGTGTGGACAGCTGCAGACAGGACAGGTTAAGACGCCTCATGCATTTCCTGCAAGTGCACAGCCTTGCAAAGGTATTTGGTGTGTGCCAAAACAGGTAAATGGCTGACAACTCTAAGCCAGCCCCACCCCCTGCTCCACGATGCGGATAAGAGACGAGACGCAAGACCAGGAGGGAGTTGCCCAAGGACGCAGAGCCAGCTGTGGCCAAGCCCAGACTTTTCCATCAAAGGGGGGCTCTGTGCGTGAGGAGAAAGTGGCTCAGACACAGTAATGGGAAACCAAGGGGAAAAGATCTGACGTGCAGAAATGCCATTTCCAAAGGGCTCTGCAAGGCCTCCCAGACTCCTAGCCAGGCTGCCTAAAATTAACACCAGGTGGGGCTGGAAGCCCCCCTCCCATCCCCCTGATTCTCAGAAGGCCATCCGCCTGCCCCTCTCAGGAAACTCAAGTGCAATCTGAGGCCAGGGCTGAGGTGAGGTATTGTGACTGGGAGAGACAGAAGGACTGTACTCAGGGTCAAGGTCATCTCTGTCCAGGCTGCCCTTTGCAGCCAGCACTGCCCAAATGAAAAGCCATTTAAACGCAGGGAAGAATTAAGGCAGGAGATTTAGGCTGATGAGCTGTGCTGGGTGCTTTCACATTTAATCCTTTTTACAACTCCAGAGATAGATCTCCATTGCATAGCTGTGGGGCCCAGGTCAGAGAAGTTAGGTAACTGGGGCAATGTCACACAGCCAGTGTATAGAGAGGCCAGAGTTAGGAACCCACTACCGAAAGTGCCTAGTCAGACTTGCAGGGCTAAGAGCCAAGGAGCCTCAGAAAGCCAGCCATGTGTGCCCCAGGCTTAAGAGCCGGGGCCCAGCCTGGCTGACATTCTAGCAGAGGAAATGTGACCCAGACGGCACTGAGGAAGGGAGGGGCGATGGGTGTCTCTTGGCTGTGCCCCAAAGCTGGCTCTGTGACCTTGGGGAAACCAATTCACCTCTCTGAACCTCAGGTGCTGGGCACTGGCAGGGAAGCAGATAACCCTCACTGGCTCCTGAAAAAGGAAGTGAGCTGAAGCCACTGAGCCCATTAGACACCTTGCAGGCTGACTCAAAGGTTCTCCTGAACTCACAGTTGTCGGTGACTCGGGGGCTGGAAAGCAGAAACCCCACACCTGTCCTCCCCCAGGCCCCAGGGAGCCAGGCCTTTCACTTCCCAGTACAGGAATCCAGGCCTGGCAGGTCGTGGCAAAGGGCCATGCTTCACTCCAAGCCTGAGTAGGCAGCCAAGGCCTGAGTCACTCCCTCCTGGCCAGGAGTGGAGGGCGAGCTGCCCCAGGGTTGTTCGTTTGACCTTGTCCAAAGTCATCCCGGCCAGTCTCCTGCAGGGCCAGTAGGGTCCACCAAGGGGAATGTGAGAGCCCTGGAGCCAGAGTCGTGGGTTCTACTCTGACTGAGCCTAATAAGATTATGTAACTTGGAGAAATTATTTCCCCTCTCTGAACCTTAGCTGCTTTGTTTGCAAAAATAGAGATAATACCTACCTGGCAGGGGTGTTGTGATAAAACGTAAAGGGGGCATGAGCACAGTAAGCACCCAGTGAGACAGGCTGGCCTGAGGTCACGCCAGCCTCGGGCCTTAGCCCTTGCCCTGGCCCACACTCACACCCTGAGCCCTGGTATCCCGTCTCCACCCTGAATGCCGGCGCCCAAACGCTCTGGCCTTGAGGCCTCTTGGAGCACACCATTCAACGCTGCCCTGAGCCCTGAGCCCTGCTGCCTCCACTCGGGTGTTCAGTTGCAGCTCCAGCAGAGCAGGCTGCCCACCGTCGTGGTTTCTTCCGCCCCAGCCTGCTCCTCCTGGCCTTCTCCACCTCCGTTCACGGCAACTGCAGGTAGTGCAGGCCAAACACTCGGGAGTGGTTCCTGAGTGCTCACATTCTCTTACCCCCGCCCCACCCCCACTCGGGCATCTGAAAGTGGATGGGTCTGCCGGAGGCCATCTGCGCCCCTACACCCCCTGGGCTTCCTTCTCTGAAAGTCCCCCAAGGGACAGGAACGAGGGACAGATAGGATCTAGTGATCCACCTGACATGGCTTTCATCACGGCCCACAGAGGGACTTGGTGACTCTTCTCTCAGAACTGGGCCCAGGCCAGTGCCACCACGCCAGGCCACCAGGTGGTGTCCCAGGGCACAGGCCATGGCCACTGCTAAGGAAGGGACCCACAGAGCCTTTTCTCTCTTGGAACCCAAGAACTTGCCCCGCCCCCACCCTTGGCCTGACTAAAAAGAAAGGAGCCACCCAACCTCCCCAGGGGTCTTAGAAACCAAGATTCCGGAGTTTCAAAATAGTCTGTTCCCAAGGTAGGACATACAAGGCACACATGCCATCGATTTCCACCCCGCGTCCTTGGCAGACATCACTAATCCATCCAGGTATTAATGTCCTCTGAGCTGTTTTATAGCAAAGGGCTCTGAGCAAGCCACCACCAAGTGGTTAGAACTGGCAAGAGAGACTCATCCTGCTCACCAGCCCCTTCGTTTCCCGTAGGAGAAGAGCAGGCCCCATCTAACTCTGTCTCATCAGAAATCCAGGCTGCAAATGCCAGCAGGGCCAGAATGAGGTCATATGACCCCGGGGACACTTGTGTAACCATGGTTAAGTTCTGGGGAAACCTCAAGTGGGTAATGGCGTCATTAACGGAGAGGCTGCTGGGCCTTTGCCCATGTGCCACCTCAGACGCCGTGGGAGTGGGGTACAGGGACATCTGCTGAGCTCCTTGGTTTCTGCGCTGGAGAGGCCCCAAAACGGGGAGAAAGGGACAGTGGGACAGAGACAGAGAGAGGCTCTCCGGGTCTGTGTGTGTCCATGTGTGTGTGTGAGTGTGTGTATGTGTGTGAGCGTCCAGTGGGGAGGAGGAGGGGACAGCCCTGACAGAGGCATCTTGTCCGCCTGCCCCTGCACAGGCTTGTTTTCTTCCCAAGCTATTAATGTCACTGCAGCTTCAAAAGCCGGGTGACCTTTAAATGCGGAGCCTCCTCCTCCTGCCCAAGGCGCGGAAATGGCTTAATGGGAACTCCACCAGCCACAGCTGCTGAGGCCGCCACAAAGCCACCCTCTTTCCCTAGGTGCCTGGAGCACCTGGGCAGCCACACCTGTGCCCACCTCCAGGGTGGGGCTGTGAGTCGGGAAGGGCAGAGCACCCTTGGCTACAGCATTTGGGGAAAGGAGGCCTGGCTGGACCTGAGAGGAGGGAGACAGGGACAGACAAGACTCAGCTCTGCCAGGCCCTGCTGTGTGATGTTGGATTAGCTATTGACCTCTCTGAGCCATCCCCCATCATTTAGTCTAAACTAAGGGACGGCGGCGAGGGGGCGGGGGGGAGGAGAAAATCTTCCTCCCCTGAAAAAAAATTCTTCAAAATTCTATAGAAGGAAAAAAGGGGAACACCCTGCTCAGGTGGCTCAGTTGGTTGGAGCGTCATCCCAGGAAGCAAAAGGATGCAGGTTCAATCCCAGGTTGGCGCATATAAGGGAGACAACCAATCAATGTTTCTCTCTCTCTTTCTTTTTATTTTTAAAGATTTTAGAATAAAATCTTTTTATTCTAAAGATTTTATTTTTAGAAAGAGGGGAAAGGAAGGAGAAAGAGAGAGAAACATGTGTGGTTGCCTCTCACATGCCCCCTACCAGGGACCTGGCCCACAACTCAGGGATGTGCCCTGACTGGGAATCGAACTGGTGACCCTTCGGTTTGCAGCCTGTGCTCAATCCACTGAGCCACACCAGCCAGGGAGTCTCTTACATCGACGTATCTCTCTCTCTCTCCCCCATATCCTCTCTCTCTAAAATCAGTAAACATATCCTTGGGCAAGGGTTAAAAAAAAACAGAAAAAGAAAAAAAAAGACATTTTCTCTCCTAATTTTTTTTCTCCCTTGCCCCAACTTCTGTGGCCAGCTCTGTAGCCCATGGGGGTAGTCTATAGCAAGAGGTGGCAAAGGAAGGTAATAAAATCCTTCAAATATGAAAGGACTGGCCCTGAAGCCTCAGTCTTAGGGACACCATCACTCACGTCTGTTCCCGGGGCCCGAATATCAGGCTTGGCTGCGTAAAAGGCACAATCAAGCATCCCAACTCTGCCTTCCAGTTGAAAAGACCCCATATGAAGCTCCTCAGGCCTGAGGACCATGTAGTTTGTTTGGCTCATCTTGGTAGCGAATGATGGTAATAATAATGATGATAATAATAATAATAATAACAATAACAACATAACCTACTTCCTGCTTCTTGATGTGCCAACCGCTATTCCAAGTGCATTCTGCATGTTACCTCTTTGCATCCTCCCTACAGCCCTGTGAGGTACTTATTACCACCATTTCCTCTTTACAGATAGAAAACGGAGGCACAGAAGAGTCGAGTAACTTAAGGTCACATAAGTTAAGTGCCAAGCTGACAACTGAGCCCAGAAGTCTGACTCCAGCCTCAGCATTCTTAATCTACGGGTTTGACCATCCCTCTGAGGTCCCTGGAGCGGAGTGGAGAACTGGGCACACGGCAAACACTCAGTAACTGTGAACTGAAGGGAGTCCCGAACTGGGCACAGTGGCCCCTGGAGAGGCCAGGGGAGTCTTCACACAAAGCCTCAGGAAGTAAGAACCCTGGTCATTTCCTTACAAATCTGTTTCCCACCCCACCAAGGTTATCAAGTTGTCGGGACTGTTTTCCACCTGCGCCTGAGACCTTGGGACCATTTCCATAACAATCCCTCGCTCCATTCACAAACACCACCAGCTCAGCCAAGACACTCAACCCGGATGCCTGGGAAGAGATCAAACCTCACTGCCTCACCCGGAAGCCCTAGGTCTGAGCAGGCCCTCTGGGCTAGCCCAGAGTGTGCATACCTGGTCTAACCTGGAGAAGGGGACCACTGGCAGCTCAGGTGCATGGCGGTGGGGCTGGGCTGGATCCAGGCAGGAGCTCATGCTGGCCCAGGTCCAGCCCCTTGGGAAAGGAGTCAGCTGCCCCTCCCCGGGCCTTTCCTTTAGGCAGTTAGGATGCATGCCCCCCTGCACAGGGGAGGCCTGCATGGTCTAGGGCTGAGCCCTGACTCTGGACAGCCCCAGGAGATGTCTCTGGGCCCCTGGGACAGGTGGTCAGTCGACAATCCCACGTTTAGTATTTATTGTAATTTAGCATCTGAGCATGCCCAGAGAACCCAGGCCAAGGAACTGAGATTAGGGATAGGCGCTCAGGGTGAGCAGGGGAGTGTCCTGGAAACAGAAGTCCCAGCTCCTGCTCCCTCCACACCACCACCCGCACTAACACATACTTCTTTGCTCCTGCCCACCAATCCTAATTCCATTTCCATGGAATTCAGATAATGTACGTAATGGAACACTGTACAACGGTAAACAAAAACGAGACATCTCAGTATGTCTCTATGCCCAAGACTCACTGCCAAGGGGAACGATGCAAGGCACAAACCCAAGTATAGTCCCTGCAGGCACACCTCCAAGCTACTTCGGGTTCGGTTCCAGACCGCTGTGATAAAGTGACTATCGTGATTAAGTGAGTGGTGATCTTTTTGCTGGTGGAGGGTCTTGCTTTCCATTTGTAAACAATGCAACATCCGTGAAGGGCAATAAAGCGACGCACAATGAAACAGACTCTGCCTGTGCACTACGGCGCATGCGGTATGTGTGTGTCTGTAGGTGTGCGGGGGGCAGGAGGTGAACGCTCTGAAAACGGCCATAAGAAGCCAGTAACACAGGCTGCTGCTGGGGAGCATTAGGTCGTGAGGGACAGATCAGGGAAACTTTTCTCTGTAAACCCTTGTATCTCTTTTAAATTTGTTTCATGTTTATTTATTAACTTTAAAAGAAAACCAGCAAATAACCTATAAAGAATATCAAAGTGACAGCCTTGCCAGTGGGGTTTTTTAAGTGCTCTTTTTGCATGATCTGCAATGGACATGAATTACTTTTTAACAGTAATTGTAGCAAATGTCTAGGAGCACGTGCTGTGTGGCATGTGCTTTCCAAGGACCTGGCAGGTATGATCTCATGACGGTCCCACAAGAAATGAACTGTTATACCCACTTCGCAGAATGGAAAACAGGCTCAGAGAATTTAAGTAACTCATGTAGGGTCACATAGTTAGGAACAGACAAAATTCGAATGCCAGAAGTCTCCCCCCAGACACCCATAGTCCACGCTCTTCCTAACCTCCACCTTATATTGTCTCTTTAATTAAAAAATAGAATAAAACAGCCCTGGCTGGTATAGCTCAGTGGATTGAGCACAGGCCTGTGAAGCAAAGGGTCGCTGGTTCGATTCCCAGTCAGGGCACATGCCTGGGTTGCAGGCCAGGTCCCCAGTGGGGGACCCATGAGAGGCAACCACACATTGATGTTTCTCGTCCACTCTTTCTCCTTCCCTTCCCCTCTCTCTAAAAATAAATAAATATTAAAAATAAAATAAAATAAAACCCCCCAAAACAAAAACCGAATGACTATAGAAAAATATCTTTAGAAAAAAGTGAACCATACAGCCTCCAGGGCTTTAAAACTTTCATAATCCTGAGAACCTCAACGCCATCCTTCCTGCCTGCCTATCACAGAAGGCCTCCTCCAGTCCTGGCCCAGTGGGAACCAGGCCCAGCTCCTCCTGCCCTGGCGCACCGCATCCTGCATCCTGCATCCCACATCCCTCCCCATCAGAGACCCATCCACTTCCGGCAGGGGCTGCCAGGGAGAATAAGGCCCAGTGGACAAGATGAGGGCTGGGGCCACAGCTCTTTCAGAGGTCAGACTACAGCATGGAGGGCTCACAGGGCAGAGCGGGGCTGGGTCTTGGCCAGGAAGCGCCTCGTGGAAGCGCCACGAGGCGCTTTTTTACTGAGGCGAGTAAAGCCTCATTTTTACTGAGGCTGAGTCTGGGGTAAGAGGCCACAGAGCATAGTGGTTAAGGTGGGGCCAAGCTCAGCTTACATCCTGAAGCCCACTCCTGGGGGTGTGGGGGTGGGGGGTGGGGGTTGGCGAGAGATCTTCGGCAAGTGAGCTGTCATCTGTAGAATGGGATCTGCACTCCTCAGAGGGCTCCTGCGGGGGAGCTCAAGTGATGGGCACACCCAGGCTCCACACCTGGGTGCAGGACCTAAGGCCACGTGTGGGCCCTAAGGCTACAGGGCCTGGGGTTACCTCCTGACTCCAGCCCTGCCCGAAGGGGGGCATGTGCAGCACAAAGGCCTCTCCTCAGGGGACTCCGGGACCGCAGGCTGCGGAGCTCTGGGGCTCCGGAGTGCAGCAGGGAGCTAGCCCAATTCTTGCCTCTACCCTGCCCCTAGAGAAGCTTCCCAGGGAAAGAGAACTGAAGCGACTGGAATATTCCACAGGCCCTGGGTTGCCCGGGCCTCCCACTCCTGCTGAGGCTGGAGCATAGGGGGTGGCCTGATAGGGCCTGACCCCTTAAGGGACAGGCTCCCCATGCCCTGGGCAGCAGGGGTACAGGTACAAGGCACACAGGCAGAGTAACCTCAGAAGTGCTGCCTGGGGCAACTGAGGAATGCAAGCCCACAGCTGGGAGCAGGGGCTTGGGGAGCGGGTGGTCAGGCCCGAGCTTCAAAACAGCAGGGGGTGCCCTGAGCAGCGCGGCTCAGTTGGTTGGGCATCATCCCGCAAAGCAAAACGTTGCAGGTGCAGTTCCCGGTCATAGGAGAGGAAACCAATTGACATTTCCCTCCCTCCCTTCCTCTCCTTCTAAAAATAAATAAATAAAGTCTTTAAACAAACTTAAAAAAATTAAAAAGAAAAAGGAGCAAGAGGCAGCTGCGGTTGGGAGGGCCATCACCCCCCACGCAGGTGGCCAGGACACCGTCAGAAATTCCACCCCAGAGAGAAGGTCCCAGAGGGCCCAGCCCAGACGGCCGATGAGGTTGTTTAGAGCCGCTTACCAGGCCGGCTTCTTCCTCCAACCACAGACCACAGACTGCTCCCTCCTCCTCGCCACTGCCCCTCTGCCCCTGCTCCACCTGTGCAGCAGCAAAGCTCCCCCTCCGCAGCCGCCGCAGAAGTACCCGGAGGCCAGCTGCCAGCCTCGGCTACCCACCTGAAGCCCTCCCTCATCCACATGGCCTCGCCTCTACATACCCACGCGCCCACACATGCCCTCTGGAGAGGCCGTGGTTAGGAAGGCAGGAAGGAACCGCATGTTCTCACTTCCAGGTGGTACATGTTGCCAGAGGTCACAGAACTCAAATAGACACAGAACCGGGATTTGAACCCCGCTCTCGAGACTCCCAGGCCAGTGCTCTCTCCCTGTGTGGGTGCACACACCTGCCCGCTCCAAACCAGCGCAGGGGCCTGTGGGTGTCTCATGCACCAGTTCACTCAAACCCATTTACATATACACAGTGCCACATGCTGGACTCAGGCCTTCAGTCACGGGACACAGGCACCCGCTTGAGATTTTTCCTGAACTCTCCCATCCAGCCCAGGCACTGAATCCACTTCTCTCTCTACCCAACTCTGAAGCCGTGTTTTTAAAATTACAGCCAGTCTCCTAAACCCACATTATTGTGCACTAACAGCACCCTCACCCTGCCCACAGCCCACCCTGCAAGCCACTCTCTTCTCTCTGCTGATGGCAGGGCCAGATGTGCCCGCGGATCCCTGTCTCTTCCCCCTCTTTGCCCAGAGTACTTTTCACAGCATCTGGTACAGCAACAGTGAGGTTGGGCTGAGCAGACCTGCAGCAAAACTGGCCAGAACTGGGAAGTGGCGCACCCCAGCCAAGGCATCGGCTTCCTGGTTGCCTGCAGGACCAGCTTGTGGAAGGGAGTGCAGGGAAGGGCCTCCAGCCCGCGGGACTGGGGCTGGTGGGCCTAGCCCTCCAGTCTGACAGTCACAGGGAGGGGGCAGGCGCTCCTAGGGGTCCCATAATCTGCCTTCTTTACCTCCAGGGGGCCTCAGTCTCCACCTCTAGAAAATGGAGAGATACAGTCCCTACCCAGACTGACCTTTCCCATCACTGAAACCTCTCTCCCAGGGATGCAGGGACATGGGTGGGGGTGGGAAGACGCATCAGGGTCAGAGATAGGCACCACTGCACTAGGTACAAACCATGGTGACGCCTCTGCTGAAGGAGGGGGCTGCGTCCCAGTCCCCCACAGCTGGAAGGCCCTGTGCCCTTCGTTTAGCTACAGAGCCAGAGCCCTTTTTTTCTGAAATGAAACCCTCAGCAGAAGCCTGCCCTCACCCCTTCCTCCAGCAATTATGTGTAATCAGAGAACCTGCCATTTACTAAGTGCCAGTCAGTGTTCCCGGTGCATGACATCAGTTAATGCTCAGGATAACCCAGTACTTAAGACTACTGCCTACTATCTTTATCCGAGCCATTTCACAGGTAGGGACACTGAGTTTTGTGTGACCTGGAGGTTGTCCAGGATTGTGCCACATCCAAAGTGCATGGCTGTGCAGGGCAGAGACCAGGACACCTGTCGAGTCTCCTGACACAGCAAGTACTTGCAAGTGTGCTAAAGCCTGGGTTTAGCCCCATATGCTCTCATCTCCCCACTGCTACCACACTGCTCTTCTGGAGATGAATGTGCACTTCCCTAGTAGTCTCAGAAGCAAATGCTCTTTGCACTGTAGCGCTGCACCTCAGAGGGTGGTGAGACTTCATCGGACTCCCCTCAACTGTTTGCTAAGAACACATGTTCTCCAGCCCACTATTAAATCAGAATCTCTGGGAGTGAGGCCTGGGAACCTGCATGTTACCAAGCTCCCAAGGTTTGTCTGACGCCCAGAAAAGTGTGAGGACCATTACCTTACAGGGCGAAGCAGTTCAGAGCCCTGGGTTCTGGTTTTAGCTCTATCACAAACCAGCCAACTGACCTTAGGCAAGTCATTTTTCCTCCTGGAGGCACCTCCAGGTGCCCATCCAAAAAAATGGGCAGGGAGCAGAGTACAATCTCCAAGACCCCGTTCACCCCTGATATCCTCTGGATCTGACCTGATCCCCAGATGGCCCGTAGCTGTATGAACTGAGATTCACGGACTATTCAGGACTGCCGCAGCCAATGCATGCTGTAGGCACACATTGAAAACGAGTTCCTAGCTGTTTGATTTAGGAAGATCTGCAAAAACACCTTGCCCCTGGCTGCAAGCCCTAAACAAATGCCTTTTGGATTACCCATGACACCTCCCTGCTCCCATGAATATCTATTTTCTCCATTCCAGACTGAGCCAGCCGAATTCTGTAAACATTGGGTCCCACACCTGAGCTTAGTCAACAGCCATCAAACAAAGGCACTGCCAAGTCACCCTACAAGCCCAAACTCATCCAGCTCTGTCACGGGGAAGCAGCAGCCTGGGACGCGTGGACCCTGTCCCTTCCACCCACCACAGAATGGGAGTGAGGGGCAGGTCAGAGAGAGGGTGTGGCCAAAACAGCTCCAGCCTAGAAAAAGGTTACTAGGTTATCCAGACTTAAAGAGTATGAGGTGACAGCATGGGAAGTACCCAGCAGTAAACACGACCTTCCAAAAGCAGCTAAACAGCCTTCATTTCCTTGGCTCCTTCATAGCACCATTAAAACATGCGTTCAGTCCTGGCTGGTGTAGCTCAGTGGATTGAGTGCAGACCTGTGAACCAAAAGGTTGCCAGTTCAATTCCCAGACAGGGCACATGCCTGAGTTGTGGGCCAGGTCCCCAGGAGGGACACATGAGAGGCAAAAAACTGACATATCTCTCACACATTGATGTTCTCTCCCTCTCTTTCTCCTTCCCTGCCCCTCCGCTCTCTCTAATAAATAAGTAAGTTTCAAAACATGTGTTTAGCTAGTGCTTAAGCATCGCTTGGTAGTGGCAAATATATGGCCCCCTCATCCTTTAAGCTCTATGAATCCTTGGGTCTGATAACCCATAGCCCATGGACCCGGGGTGAATTCTGATTTGTGCTACCTTTGTGTGTGGTCAACCTGTGGGTGCTCATGCCCATGCACAAAACAACCAAAGGGGAGGGCGGACAGTGGGAAACATCTGTGAATTGTACCCAGGGTCTGCTGGTCCCGGTTAAAGAATCCTGCAGTAGGTCGTTCTCTCACCGTGAGCATGCCGACTGCCCCAGGTGACTGTGTTTTATGTGTGTACAGCACTGCACAGTTCACAATGCTGGGGAACTGTCCACAAGCCCTTTCCATTCATTCAGCCGGGCTCCGGCCTGGGCACACGCCCCATTCAGCAGGGCGCTCACGCTGACACCGTGTGAAGATCATTACTATGTGGAACCCTCACAACAGAACTGCAAGGAAGGAAGTGCTCTTTTGCAATGAGGAAATTGAGGCACAGAGGAACTTAAATAACTTGCCCAAAGTCGCAGCCAGGAAGTGGTGGAGCCGGGATTCCACCCCAAAGCCCACACTCCCAACCACTCACCGCACTGTCACCCTGTTTACAGCGGCGAGCCTCTACAGCTCTGCCTGGGGCCAAGAGAGAAACCGAGGCTCCAGAGGGGCGGGGAACACAGGGGCAGCCTGGCAACGGTCCTGCCTCCAGGCAGCCTGGAGCAGGAGAGAAGCCGCTGTGTGAAGTAGGCCCAGCAGCAGGGAGATGGAAAAAATGTGGGTGCACCCAGCTGAGAGCTGGGCAGGCCAGTCCCACCACATGCCTCCTCAGCACCACAGCTGCCCCAGGCCAGGAGGAGACTGCTCCGGGCTGCCCCTCTCACCCCAGTAGGGCCTCCCTGTCCCAGTCTGGGCTCTGGTCAAGTTATGTTTCCATCCCAACCACATCGGCAACAGCCTGAGTGAGTCAAGGCCTGGCAGGAGGAAGTGGCCACACTTGAAAATCATTAACATGCGGGCTGAGTTTGGGGCCTTTGTTCCTGAGCACGGACTGCAGCGTTTCACTTTCAGGAAGGAGCTGGGAGGGTGGGGCGGGCTCAGAATTGCACAACCAAAGGCACCGGCTCAGACACTAGCAGGTCCCACTTGGAAATCATGGACATCAGCTTAAAGGGCCCCTGAGGGAAAACACCCGCAGATTCGTGGCCCTCACACCCAGGGGTCCACACAGAGAGAATGCCGGCCGGCCAAGCTCGCTCCAACTGCTTCTCAAGTCAGAGAGGCGGTCAGGCCAAGTCAGGGAAGCCAGGCAAGGGAAGGAAGCAGAAAGGCACCAGAGGAAGAGTGGGGAAAGCTCAGGCCCCGTACCACAAGCATGGTGGGAGCCCCAGGTCCCAGAGATGAATGACGCCCCATCTGGCTGGGAGGTGCAACCCCAGCTCTGGGAAGACTGCCTTCCTGCACGACCCCCCTTCTCAAAACACGGGGTCCCTCTCCCAATCACGTAGGTGTCACGTGTCCCCAGTGTCTCCCAGGTGCAGGCAAGAACAGCGAACAACGCTCACAGGCACCCCCTGCGGCCCAGAAACACTGTCCAGGGCAACGTATTTGAGGAACAGGTCAGTCATCAAGGAAAAAGTCTGTTTTTAAAAAATGTTTGATTCTTGAACAAGAATCAAACAGGCTTTGAGCTCGTCCCACAGGCCCTAGGAAGCATCCTGGGGGATGAGCCCTGCCCCACTCCCGGACTCACAGGGGTCAGTACCAGGCTAAGGTTTCACTCTGCCCCCTCCTGCTCCTCATTAGAGCTTAACCTCCAGGCCCTTGAGGAAATTGGGAGAAATGGGACTCTTGTCGTTTGTCAATTACAAAGTAAACAGCTCTCTGTGGGACTGACCTCTTTTGGGGGGGGGGCGTCTTCTCACAGTCTCAGACCCCCTCCTTTCCCCCTCCCCTAGGCGCAGTGCTGTATGAGGCAGCCTGCTTAGGGAAGCTGCTGCCCTTTCTGTCCATGTTGTGGGACCTCTGCCTGGAGGGGGCAGGCCACCCACCAGGTCCCACGCACCCCCCTCAAAGCCTCTCTGTCTGTAAAGGGCTTTCAGGGACAGGAAGCAATAAACAGAGTCAGGTGGCCAAGATGCAGCGGCTGATTATGCAGTTTGTGGATTTTCCAGGCCTCTGTGTACTCTCCCAGCAGCTGCCCGGGGCTCTGGGAAGAAAGGTGCTGGCGGCAGAAGACAGGCTGGTCTTTGGCTTGAAAGGTGGTCTTTTGACAGGACCAAGCTGGGTCTTTCCCAGCATACGTGAGGGGCCTGCAGGCCTCGATGGCTCCACACGTACCTTCTCAGAGCCTCAAAGAGAAGAGGAACCCCCGTAACCAGCCTACAACTTTCTCTCTCCAGCCCCTGCTCACCTCTCTACTCAGCTCTGAATTACTTCCCTACTTCCGAGGAGACTCCCAGAGGGGAGGGTGTGCCTGGCCAAGCTGCCAGCTTGCTCAGGCCAGGTGGGTGGCCCACCTTGACACAAAAGCCCACAGCTCAGCTTAGTTTAGCTGCCCTGGGAGTGGAGAGCAACCTGGGAAACGCTGAGCGTGGTAGGGAAGGTGCTGCTGGGCAGCCCGGCCTTCTCAGTGCCAAGCTTGGCTCACATTCCCCAAAGGGGCTGCAAGCGGGGGAAACAGTGGCCCACATGTGCAAAGCCGTGAATATACATTGCCCTGTCGCAGCAATAAAATAGGAACGTTCCTTCTTGTCCCTCAATAGCCAGTAACCAGTAAATAACACAGGGCACATCCATGAAATGGAAAGAAAAGGCATGCAGCTAAGACCTTGGCACGTAGAGCCCACCTGGAATGACGTGAAAAACCAAGCTGCAGAGCCACATGTACCCGGCAATTTGGTTCAATGTCCTTGTGTATTTGGATACGCACAGGAAGCGAGGACCTTTGCATGGAAACACCCCCAAATACGAAGCAGCATTTATCTAAGGAGTAGGGCTGCGGGCTGTTTACTCCCTGCACCCCCCGCATCCTTTGAAGTTTCTACAACAAACAGGCATTACAGTTCTGTAGCTTAAAATTAAGAATGAAAAAAAGAAGTTATGCTGCTGGTGGGGATGTGAGATGGTACAGCTGCCGTGGAAACGTCGGGTGGTTCCTCAAAAACGTTAAGCCTAGAATTAGCCCCTGATCCAGCAATTCCACGCCCGGATCTGTAGCCAGAAGAACTGAATGCCGGGCTTCAAACAGATACTTGTGCACTCACGCTCGTAGCAGCATTCCTGAACACAGCCCAAGCATCAGTCGACAGGTGAGCGGATAAGCCAAGTGTGGTATGGACCTGTGACAGAATATTATTCACCCATAAAAAGGGACTACAATTCTGGTATACGCTCCAGCATGGTAGAACCGTGAAAATGTGCTAAATGATACAAGTTGGACACAGAAGGACAGATGCTGCATGAGTCCACTTTTATAAAGCACCCACAACAGGCAAATTCATAGAGGGAGAAACTGGAAGAGAGGTGGGCAGGGGCTGAGGGGATGGGGGCACGGATGGGGGCCCGTTTTGTTTAACGGGCACAGGCTTTCGGTTTGGGATGATGGGCAAGTTCTAGAAATGGATAGGGGTGACAGCTGTACAACATTGTAAGTATAACAACGCTACTGACCTGCCATTTAAAAATGGTTCAAACAGTCAGTTTTGCGTTACAGCTATTTTATCACAATAAAAATAAAGGCAGAGGCGTCAGGCAGGACGAGGCCCTGGGCTGCAGGAAGGACTGTGAATCCCTGGGCAGAAGGGGGCACACAGGAAATCCTGCCCGCACAGAGCAGCTCTGTCCCCATCTGCATGGAGTGGGCCAGGGGACAATGGCATCCCTGTTGATGAGGACTGTTCACGTGGTCGGCAGAGTCACCCGGGCCACAAGGCTGGGGGCAGATGGAGGTGCAGGGATTCTTTCTGAGACATTCGGCATTGCTGGGCTATGATACGTTAGAACAGGTTAGTGCTAGGACCTGAGGTCTGCCCTGGAGAGCCCTGGGCAGGAGGGGATGGACGGTCTGCTTGTACTTCCGGGGGATAGGAAGGGAAGGTCAGGAGAGAGCAAGGGAGAATAAGCAGAGGTCCGCCCTAGAGGGTACCCTGGCAGGCAGAAATCTCACTCGTTCATCAATCACTCAATAAACATCACAGGGCACTCCCAGGTGCTAGGCAGTGGGAAAGTGGGGGTGGGGGGGAATAGGAGGACCCATTCGCCTTGTAAGTACCTGAGCGTACTTTCAGTCCCACCACCCACCTTGCTCAAAAAGAAATACACATATAAAGAGAAACCAAAAGCAGCGCCCGCCTCCACATTCTCACAGAAAGTAAATACCCCTCTTACTGAAGGCCAAGCATTTCCACCCAGAATAGGAAATACGATCAAAACTGCCAGCGTGGGCTGGCCTCCCTGGTAACTGGACCTTATCCACACAGGCGTGGCCTGTCCACCAGTTACCAGGCATCAACGGATACGCCAGGTTCTTTCTTCCCAAAGGAGAAGAGCAAAGGGAGGGGCGTGGGCACGCAGGGCTGACACCCCAGGTTTGGAGGCTGGGACCGCAGAACGCAGAGTTCTCGGGTCCATGGTCTCCTGAGTTCACCCTGCTTATCTCCAGTTGCACAAGGACGGAGGAGCTGTGGGGGGCGGGGGGGGCACACCTGTGGTTAGTAGCAGCTCTGCCTCACTGGAGATAAGACTGTGTAAACAGAAGGCTTCATTGTGAAAGGGCACCGCATCCAGGGCCTTCCTGGCACGTGCGATGTGTGATGTGTGTGTGTGTGTGTGTGTGCGCACACTGGCAAAGGAGGCGGGCAGCTCAGAAATGTCTCCACTCAGCATCCACTTAGGGCCTTTCACAGGGACCGACTCAGAGAACTGCACTGTCCACTAAGGCAGCTGCTAGTTACACGTGGCGATATATGTTGAAATTGTAGCGGGTGAAAAGTAAATCAATGTGCAACTCCGATCCTCAATCGCATCAACACATTTCAAGTGCTCAGCAGCCACCCAGGCTCACGGCCACCCCGCTGCCAGTCCATTTCCCACATCGAAGGAAACTCGAGCGCTGTTCCAGAGCCCAAAGGGGAGCCCCTCCTCCTGAACAGTATGGCGGTTGGAGGGCTTTATTACAATCATTTGGGGGGCTCCAAGGGCTGTGGACTCCAACCTGCAAAAGAGGAGCCCTTTTACGTCCTTCTGGGAAGGGTGGGTAAGCACAAAGACCCCTTCTCCGGGGCAGGCAGAGCTTGGGCGGGCACTAGGTCCTCCTCATCCACGGCCGAGGCTTTGGCCTGGTTCCTGTGAAACCTGACACACACCCCAGGCAGAAGAAGCAGAGGTCCTGTTAGGAGCCCAAGTTCTGGTTGCAACATGCGCAGGACTCAAGGTCCTCCCATGTGCTTTGCCAGGAAGAAGGGGCTGCTGAGCCTTGTCAGGGCTCATCCACTGTCCCCACTCCAGGGTGTGCCCCATGGTGGCCCTGGCACTGCTTCCTTGGGCCTCTCCAGAATGACAGGAAGGAGTCAGAGGAAAAGGGCAGCTGAGGCAGGGGTGTATGTAGGTGGTGGGGCAGGGGGTAGGATCTCAAGTGGGCAGTGATTATTAAAGAAAAAAACATCATTTCAAGGAACCTGACAGGTCAGTCTAAGGAAATGAATGGGAAGGGGTTCTGAGAATGCAAATGATGGCTCTGTGTTTGCACCGGAATCTCTGAACTGACTGGAGAGAGAAAAATTGGTCAAGCACCCCTGTAACACCCACCAACAAGGTGATATGAAATGGCTGAGACACCTTCACTCTTAGCAAATCTCCCAAAGAGTTTCCCCATTTGAGTCAAAGGGGGCATCACCATTCCTCTCTTTTAGTTGTCTCAGCTTAGCCCTGAAGGTCAACCAAAAGGAGGTATAAATCTGCAGTGTTTCCGGCCAACCCCAGATCCGGGGCTGGAGGCTGGGCAGGGAGTGAGCCGACTGCCCACCAGGTGCGGGAACGCTGGGAAACGCAAACGGAGGGGAGAAATGGGGAACCTGGGCTCTGGTCCTGCTCTGCCACAGGGAGCCAGTTCCTTTTTCCTTTTAACCTCTTTAGAGATAATAATAAAAAAGTAAAACAGATACAGAAAACTGCACAAAACAAATGTCAGTGTAATGAATGAATGTAATGAGTAAGCCAAACACCTTTGTAGCCACTCATGTCTGAAAACGGAATCCTGGCCGGCCACTCCAAAGCCCTCTCCACATGCCACCGGCTAATTTTTGTAGTCGTCACTCCCTTGCACTTTTTTTATCACTCAAATGTATATCCCTGGACACGACAGTCGATTTTCATCTACAGATTCTCCCTTTATCCCTTTTTTCCCTTATAATTTATGAGTTGAACAACCCAGGCCATTTGACTACAGACTTCCCAGCTGCCTGAAGTTCATAGGTTCCTTTTCTCTCGGACCCTCAGTTACTTCCTCTCAACCAGCGCTGTCCTGCCCAGGTTCTGGGGCTCCTGTGACAATAAAAGAGACAGCCTGGAAGCTCATCAGGAAACGCGTAGTTTTGTTAAGCAAAGAATGCAGGATGCAAACGCATATGTACGATGCGCTTTCAACCTCATGAAGAAAAAATGCAGAGGAAAAAGGAGGCGGGTGAACGTACGTACCAATAGTTGTACTGATGGAATTCTGTGTGCTGGCCTTTTTCCTTTCTTAAATTTTTCCATAATTGGCATATAACAGTGTGATAGGGGATAGGCCATTTTTAAACATTTTAAAGAAAACAGTGCTCTTAAAAGTGTGGCATGAGGTCAAATGTGCCACCAAGCTTGTCCACTCTCCCTTCACAGGACCCTCTGGCCTTGCTCCCCGTCCCCACGGCCGCCACCCATCCAGCTGACCCCCTCAGCACCCCAGGGCCTGCTTCTTTGGATGCCTCCTAGCTTGTCTCCCCATCTCCCTCCTGTCTCCCATCCGAGGTACCAGTGGACACTTAAAACAAGCCAGGTCATCTGCAGCGCCCCCCCCCCCCCCCCCCCNTGCGCTTTCAACCTCATGAAGAAAAAATGCAGAGGAAAAAGGAGGCGGGTGAACGTACGTACCAATAGTTGTACTGACGGTGGAATTCTGTGTGCTGGCCTTTTTCCTTTCTTAAATTTTTCCATAATTGGCATATAACAGTGTGATAGGGGATAGGCCATTTTTAAATATTTTAAAGAAAACAGTGCTCTTAAAAGTGTGGCATGAGGTCAAATGTGCCACCAAGCTTGTCCACTCTCCCTTCACAGGACCCTCTGGCCTTGCTCCCCCTCCCCACGGCCGCCACCCATCCAGCTGACCCCCTCAGCACCCCAGGGCCTGGTTCTTTGGATGCCTCCTAGCTTGTCTCCCCATCTCCCTCCTGTCTCCCATCCGAGGTACCAGTGGGCACTTAAAACAAGCCAGGTCATCTGCAGTGCCCCCCCCCCCCCCCCCCGTCTCTTGCAGAAGAATCAGACCCCTTTCTTTTCCTGCATCAGCGGTCACCACACTCCAGGAGCATCAGGGTGACTTGCAGGGCTCATCAGACACACATTGTGGGGCTCCACCCCCAAAGTTCCTAGCTCCCTAGGTCTGGGATGGGACCCCAACTTTTGCACATCCAGCTGGTTCTCGGGTGATGCTGATGCCTCTCATTCAGGGGCCACACCAGAACACCAACTCACACCGCTCCTCTGTCCCCCCGAGCCAGCCCCATCCAGCTTTCAAGACCGGGCTGAGTCCCTCCTCTCCATGAGGGGGTCTCTGGAAACCTCAGCTGGTGTTGATCTTTCTCTGCTCATCCAGACCACCTCTAGCACTGAAAGTGTTCTGGTGGTCTGAAAGAGGGGACAGGGCACTCAGCGCCTTCACGAGGGCCAATGCGGCACTTCACTGCCTTCTGTCTCCCTCCATCACACCAGGCCTTAAAGGCAGAGGCACGTGTCAGGGGCCCCACAGTACCCAGGGGGCATTCTGCATGTCCCAGGTGAACCGAATCGGCTTCTTCCGAGGGCATCCCAGTGATACCCACTCCTTCATTCATTGTCAGTCAGAACCACTTAGTGAGCATGTACTGTATGCCAGAATGCACATGATAAACATCTCTTTTCTTCACAGAGACTAAGAGTGAGTTACGCAGAAGCGTGCAGAAGGGACTCTGGGAGGGACCCTTCCAACTGCAGCCAAGCATGGCCCCCTCTCCAGCCCCAGAGACTGCTGCCTTGCATGTGCACACACGCACAACTTTGCTGAAGCTCAGGGGTCAGTGCCCGCCAGCAAGCACACTCAGTTGTGGTCACACCCTGGTGTAGCCATGGTGACAGCTTGGCTGCCAGTCGCAGACTTCATTGTTCCCAGGGAAGCCACCCTGTACTCGGGGACAGGATTTATGGGCAGATATTGTCAGAAGAACAGATGTCCAGGCAAGAAATCAGAGCAGCAGGAACAGTGGTTTCGACTGTGCAGGCCTGGACCCCCTGGAGGAAGACAAAAGACACCGCCTCCTCATGACTAGGCGGTGAGTGTGAGGAGCAGACCCCCTGCCCCATCCCTCAAACCTGTGGGGCTTTGAACACTCAGGCCTCTGCAGGACATTTGCAGCCAGCTTCTCTGGGACTCAGGGCCACTTTTACTTTTATGTGTCCCAGTTCCACTGTCCAAGCCGAAGAATAAGGTGATAGAGACCCCTTTAGGCAGAACACAAGGTGAGAAGAAAGAACACTCGTGCCAATTAAAAAAACTAAGCAATAATGCCACTCTGCAAAAGTAAAGGGAAGGAACTGCAAAGAGCCAGGTAGGGAAGACCCATCTGCTCCTGCTGGGGAAGCCCAAGAGGTGCACAGGCTCCCAGGAGCAGGGACCTCAGCTGGAGGACACAGCAGGGTCTCTGGGGTGCTTTGGAAAGACAAAGGCCCAGGGCCCCTCCTGAATCAGCATCCCTGGGGCACACGATCCCCATCCTCCAAGCCCAAGCAAGTGGAAGAGGTTCGAGTATTCTGGGTCACTCCCACTTAAGAGACACTACCCCAGCGGTGCGTAGCCAGTCACCATCTGAGAGGGGAGGAGGGTGAGGCAGTGGACACAGGGGCTGTAAAGTGCCACTGGTGCCCAGAGACCAGGTGGGGAGGGGAAGGGCGTCCACAGGGACGGTTCCATCCCGGAGGGCTCCTCCCTGTGTCCACCACCCCAGCACATCTCCCTGGGCCTGCACCCTAATGCCTTGGCCCCAGCAGCTGCTCCCTGACCGACGGTAGCTCTTTCTTTCAGGGTTCAGTCTTCAGACCTCCTCCTCCAGGAAGTCTTGCCAGATTCACTCCCTGGCTCACCGGCACATGGCCTCAGCCTGTTAGATTCTCACCCCTCCTGCACAACCAACATGGCAGCCCTAAGCACATAATATTACAATCACTAGGGTGCCAGTTAGTGGCCCCAGCGGACAGAACCCACCTGGAGGGCAGGGGTTTTATTTTATTTTATTTTTCATCCATTGAACTCTCTGTCCCCAACACCTCGCTCAGAGCCCAGCATAGAGGAAGCACAGAGCAGGTCAGTACTGTGTAGATTTATGCTGATCAGGAGAAAGGAAGAGGAGGAGATTTTAAACCAAACAGCTCCACCAGGCCACCTCTTCAGAACGCTAAGGGAATTACAGCAAACATTTTCCTAAGGGCCACAGAGTGAGACACGGGGAGGCAAGTGTGCCCACAGAGGCAGGGCTGGGCAAGGGCTGGGCAAGAGCCGGGCAGGTCGGCTCCACGGTCCTTGTGCTCGACCACTAGGCTCTGGTATCTGTGGTTCAAGGAGGGAAAGATTTTTTTAGTCTGGGAAAAAAGGCTACCTCTGAAGTCCTTGCTTTCTGTGGCTTTGGAGTCACAGCAGCTCCATCCTTTACCCTTGGGACAAAGCGCCAACCCAGGTGGCTGCCCACAGGGGCAAGAGCAGGTTGTCTCCGCCACAGGTTCCTCTCGCCGAGGTACCACAGACACTGATGCACCCATCTGGGAGAGCCAGGGAGTCTGTGGTCCCCGGGCAAGAATTCTTGGAGGCCAATCTAGAAAAAGGGACACGATAAATGCCCTCCAGGACGTTGGCTGAAAAGGCCTTTCACTTCCATGCCCAAGTCTCTTGGCCCGCTGGTTAGGGAGCAGCAGAGGGGTACAGCTCGCATCTCCCCCACCTGACCTCTCTGGGCCCAGGAACAGGCCAGTGAGGAGGATGTCCCTCCGGCCCAAGGGGCTTTACTAAGCAGAGGCTGTGAAGAAAAGCAGAGCCCTGGCTGGTGTAGCTCAGTGGATTGAGCACGGGTCTTCGAACTACATGATTGCGGTTCGATTCCCAGTCAGGGCACATGCCTGGGTTGTAGGCCAGCTCCCAGCGAGAGGACACATGAGAGGCAACCATACATTGATGTTTCTCTCTTTCTCTCCTTCCCTTCCTCTCTAAAGATAAATAAATAAAATTAAAAAAAAAAAGAAAAGCAGAAACCCAGAGTAGTGCAAAAGTAGGCAGGACATAAAATGTATTCTGAGTCAACTAGAGTAATTGAAAATGAGCCATATGCCAGGCGCTTGGCAAGGTACATCCCCACAGTCTTTATTTAATTTTCACACCAGCCAGTGAGGCAGCTACTCTTCTCCTCGTCTTACCATCAGGAAAGTTGGGCACTGTTCTGCTGGAAGCAGAGAAAGGGAGGAGGTAACCTCAAAGACTGGAAGTGTCTGGCCAAGGCGGAGGAGAGAGTTCAGGGCTTCTGAGTCAAGCCTTAAAGATAATTTGCTCTTTGTCCTCCTCCTTAAAGACAGACCAAACAAAACGGGATTTAGGTTGGATTCCAGAACAAACTTCTTGACTGTGAAGAGGCGTCACAGCGCTCACTTCCTGGGATAGATGCCCCGGAAAGGGCAGCTCCATCTACTGCCGGTTCTGCAGGCGGAAGACCAGACAACTTGACCTTTACCACCTCGAGAGCGTCACCTAACACGCGCTGAGGTCTCCTCCGGCAGCCCCGCTTCGGCTCTGGCTCCAGTCTCGAGGAAGGCTTTTAATGCAAAATCTGAGGCTAAACACATCCTTTGCTAAATTTAACAGGCAGATGGGCCCAGAGAGTTCAGATATCAAAATGAAGAGTTCAGATACTCAAATGAAGTGTGGAGTTCGTGGATTTAATCTATGAGGTTAACATGACTGCGTCAGAAGTTAGCAGGAGCGCGGTGTTGCTGAAAGTGTACTGTTTCCCTGCCGGATGACGCAGTGTTCGAGCCAGCAGCGACAGAGACGGCCCTGGGAAGGGCGGCAGGCAAACAGCCCAGGCAGAAAACTGCAGTCTGGGCTCGGGAAACCCCATCCTGCATGGGGCGCCCTTGCCCACTTGCTGCTGAAACACTGGGAGGCCAGTGAGGATGCAGGGAAGATCTGAGCTGCCCTGCACCAGAGCACAAGGCCAACACTTGTGCTCTGACCTGGAACAGAAGGCTCCCCAAATAGGCTGTGGTTAGCGTGGAATGTAAAACACCCAGGCAGAAGGTGGGGGGACCTGTGGGGGCCAGAGTATGGGTGAGATGCTTAGTCTAAAGAGAAGTTCCCGTTTCTGGCTGTTTCACTTCAAACCAGGCTTCGCTGGTCTGAATCAGACGCAGGACTGACTATGCATCGTAAAACAATCGCACGCCCGACAACTTGACCCATGCATTGACCCAGATGTGGGGTTTCCTTAAGGTAAAAGGAGCTGTGTTATCACTGAAGTTCAAAGCCTCTCACCTCCACAGGAGAAACCAAGGCCCGGAAAGGTTAAAGGCCTCACCCTCAAGGTCCCACCGAAAAATCAGAGCTGGAGCCCAGCTCTCCCACCCGGCGTCCCACCGCAGGTGGCCAGCAGTCACCCTAATGAGGAGAGCCCAGGGGGACGAAGAATGTCTACCAACCACTGCGCACTTTGCTCCATCTGATGGCCTCATGAGGCACACCAGGTGTGACCACATAGGGTAGGCCAGGCCAGGTGCCACACCACAGGGTCCCTGGCTGGAGCTGACCACAGCTCCCCACCCAGGGTGTTCCAGGCCACTCCATGGCCTCCTGTCAATCCCTGCACTGCCCCCACCTCCTCCTTTGATCCCCAAAAGGGGAGCGGGGCTGGAGAATAAAGAATAACCTTCACTGGGCATCGATTTGCCCAGAGCAAAGGCAACACAAAAGCTGCACCTGTTTCCATGGAGACGCGATTGGCTAAGCAGTGGAACAGGGAGAAACACAAGCCTGTCACCACCTTCCGGGCCAGAGTGATGGATGTTGTGGGCCAGAGGCCTGACAGGAAGACAGTGGGAAGATTAAAGGTAATCAGAAGATCTAGAAGCCTTACCAGGAGTCCTTTCAGTTAGTAGAAGGGGTGGCCCCCATTCTCAAGAAAGATCCTGAACGACAACAACAAAAAAATCCCAAAGAGAAATCCAAAGTGAGTGATTTATTCACCTTACAAATGGATTCGTTGCTTGACAAAGGGATTCCTTGAAACACCAAAACTTCTCAGAGCCTCAGAAGGCTTGTTTTGTTTCACTGTTTGCTCCTCGGAGACTGAGGAGGACAAGCCAGTAACTTCCAGTTGGCAGTTTGTAAGAGAAGACGACAAAATTCCTAAGGGGGAGGGAGGAGAGGTGGGGGCGAAACATCTGTTTATAAGACATCGGTTGGGAGCGCCCCACACGAAACTGAGACGGGGCGGCTTCAGAACAGAAGGGGGCCCGAGCAGAGCTCCTGGGTCCAGTTACACGGAGGGCACGGGGGCCTAGAGTATGCCGAGGAGGCTGGGTAGCCCCAGGTTTCCAACAGGCCCCCTAAAGCACGGCACTCTCAAAGCCATATGGTAGGAGCAAGCGTGGGGAGCAGCAGCGGGCAGCCCTCCTCCCTCCATGGCATCAAGAAGGCCAGAGGCTGGACACGCTCCTGGATGAAGGCCTGAGGAAACCGCCAGCAGCAGGCTCAGCAGACGGCTGGGGCTCAGGGGCGGTGACGGGAGCCTCCTGGCTTGTTCTCGCCATTCAACGAGGGACACGTATGAAGCGCCTCTCTGCACATGTTGTCATCCTGGGAACAATGCCACACACCTGCACGGCCCTGCCCTCGGGGAGTCTACCCAGGCCTGCACTCCACTCTGTCTTTTTCTGACTATAACTCCTACGGAGGACAAAAAACAAGTGTGACAACAACACTGGGCACTGCGCATGTCGTGTGGGTCAGACACTAAACAGTGACTGTCTCATGTATCCTCTCAACCACCCCCCTGAGAGAGAGAGACGATTCTCATCGCCACTTACCGACGGGGGAGACAGGCACGGAGAGGTAAGTCCTTTGCCCAAAGTCCAGCAGCTGGTACACAAACACAGCGGCCCAACCTCAAAGCCCATGGACACCGGGCTCCACGCCTGCCACGTCAGCCCACTTAACAGAGAGAGACGCGGAGGACGACGGAATGCAAACAACTTGCACTGAGAGGCTGGGGCCTGACTCTGAAGACCTGCTCTCCTGACCCACCCAAGGCGTTTTTGCCTTGGATGCCTCCCCTGGGAAGGCCAGCCAGCTTTCTTGGTGGGAACGTGAACTACTCTGTGGCCATGAAGTCGCGCTCCTGCTCTGGACTCTTTGTTCTGTAACAAGGAGGCATTATTACAGTGCGAGCCCCCACCATCCCACTGAGGAAGAGGAGCTGGGGAGACACATAGAGCATGCGTCCAAGGTGTCACCAGGGAGCCCACGGGAGAAACAGGCTCAGTGCTAGTTCTAGAAAAACATCCCCAAAGCTCCACAAGTTCTGGAGTGAGCCACGGCAAAAGTGAGCATCATCTCCTGGGGGTCTCGGGTTCAATGGTCTCCCCATCGGGGCACACGTGCGAAACCTGGGGGCTCCCTGGGGGGCGTCTGACACAGCTGGCTTTCAGGAACTGTTTCTAAAATCTCCACTTCCGGGTGAAGTCCTTCTTCAAACGGAGGTACTGGGAACCACCTGGCCTACGTGTTCTCCTTCCATAATGGGTCTCCCAAATCCTTCCCAAAGGAAAGGAAAGGAATCACCCCTCGCCATCCCAAATGCCCCCTCGTGATCTTCCCTGGGGCATAAAAGCCACCAAACAAAGAGACACCTGGAGAATGCAGCACTCCTGGGAGGAGGGCAGAGCCTTATCTATCTTATCTCCCCATCTGTTTATTTTAGGATTAAAGTAGGAAGTAAGGAAGCTGCCACAGGGACACCTGTTTAACTCATTTATTGGAATCCAAAAGAGGAGTTTGGCTTTTTCAGACCGAAAACATGATCTGGCTGACGGCTCTAACAATGAGGTCCAGCCTGGCCGACTGAGAGTGATGGCCGGCAACTCCCATAACCCCATGGGCTGAGTTTGACATCCTAAGGCTATGACAAATATATTCTAAGCAAGTATGTGACACGCAATAAGCCTGGATGTGCACTCGAGTTAAAGTTAGGATAAAAAATTTTATATGTGAGTTTTTAAATGTGTTAGGGAATAAATTTTTTTCAAAATCCTTTTAACAGGAATGGAAGCAAAAAAAGTTTGAAGTCTGTTAAGTCACTTCCCTGGGGCCACATTCCAAAGCAGTAACTTCCATGCCATCGACAGACCCACTGGGCCAGGGAGGCAGGAGGTTCTCAGGAGGAGGCGCCACGGTGCCCGTGACCAGCACTAGACCTGGAACCTGGGTGTAAGTGTGTTTCTGCTGCTTCTCAGCTGTGTGGGTCTGGTTAAGTCACCAAACTCTGTGAGCTTCAGTTTCCCCCCAAATAAATGAAAATAATACCATAGAAAGCATATTAAAAATCTCGAAGATGGCCCTGGCTGGTGTAGCTCAGTGGACTGAGCATGGACCTGTGAGGCTAAAGGGTCACTGGTTCAATTCCCAGTCAGGGCACATGCCTGGGTTGCAGCCCAGGTCCTCAGTTGGGGACACATGAAAAGCGACCACATACTGGTGTTTCTCTCCCTCTCTTTCTCCTTCCCTTCCCTTCTCTCTAAAAATAAATAAATAAAATCTTTTTTAGAAATCATGATGATGATGATGATGATATTAAATGAATAATGGAGAAGTGCATCACTGTAAACAGCCCCAAACAGTAAGTAGCTAACCAGCACGCGTCTTCTGTTGGGCTTGAACAACTTCATGGTAGTTTTTCTAGATGACGCTAATGCCTGATATTTATTGAGCACTCACTAGGTGCCAGGCACAGGTCTAAGTGCTTCACAGGCCCCCACTCACTTGTTCTCATGACAATCCTATGGGTGTGGTGTCATTCTTATCCCCGATTTATAAGGACAGAAAACTTACATGCCTGCCCAGCTCAGCTAGTAACAAAAAGCCCAGGGGTCTGTTTGATTCCTGGGTCTGTGCTCTAAACCCTTCCTCCTCCAAGGATGGCCTGCAACCAGCCGCATCTGCAGCACCTGGGACCTTCTTAGAAATGCAGGGTCATGGACCTGCCCGGGCAGCACAGTTGGTTAGAGCACTGTCCCCATACACCAAAGTCGTGGGTTTGATCCTTGGTCAGGGCACATGCAAGAATCTGCCAATGAATGCATAAATAAGTGGAACAACAAATGGATGTCTCTCTCTTTATCTCAAAAATCAATTCTTAAAAAAGGAAATGCAGGGTTCTAGGATCCATTTCAAACCTACTGACTCAGAGTCTGCATTTTCATTTATGGTGAGTTCTATGCACCTCCAAGCTGGGAGAGTCACTACTCCGACCCACCAGTCTGGCGGATTTACCACCCTGGTGTCATCTCGCTGAAGGGAACATTAGAATGTTTGCTTTCTCCTCACAAACACACAGCTGGCAATTAAAGCTAGCAAGATGGCTGGGGATTAGGATAACCCATCACTCACACACACACACACACAAAAAGCATTTCGTTAAAAGGCTGGGGAGATCCATATCAAACTGTCATCAGAGGTTCCCTCTGAGGAGTGGGATGGGATTGGGAGAGAAGGTAGTCAAACGGGCTTTCTATTTGTATTGCTTGAAATGTTTACTAGAAATAAAGTAGTTGTCTGTTGGTTGTGTAATTAAAAAGGAAAGCATGTTTTAAAATACAAGTGCAGGTCACTGGAAATTGACTGTGCATTATGAGCTGCATCTGTCCCAGGCTACTGAAGATCCGCAGCTCTGGGCCCTGCGAGGTCAGGTCAGGACAGGGAGTCAGCAGGGAAGTGTTGACCAAACAAAAAGAGCAAGAGCAAGAGCCCTGTGCCTGGAGGCAGAGACCCAGGTTGAAGCTCTGGCTCTAATCCTCTGAGAGACCTCAAGGCTCTCCCTTAGCAGGTGTGGCCTGTGTCTCCTCCGATGTAAAATGGGGGTCACTGTGCATTTCACTGTATGAAAGAGTGTATGACCCCCTTCCAGCCCCCCAGATTTGGTACAGGGCCTAATCATACAGTGAAATGTAGTAAAGGCCCCTATGAAGTGCAAGGTGCTGAGCAACGCACGGGCCAAGTGTTTTCTTAAAAAGAAAAGCGATGAAAAAAAGCAGTGAAACATTCACTCACTCATTCCATTCCCTAAGCACAGATAGTCCATGACTTTATAAGGAAGCTATACAGAGCAACCTGGATTTAGATTCTGCGAGCCTCAGTCTGACTTTCAAATCCTTATTCGAACTTAAAAGTTCAGTTTGGACGTGGTTCAAACAGGAGAAGAAAGGGCTATTTTTCTGTCTGGCCCATTTTCTCTGCGCTTGTCACCGGCTTTCTCTGCGGGCTCCCAGCTCCCTGGAGGTTCCTCTGCGCAGGGGCCTGTGGACTTCCTGTTTGGGCACAGCGGCTGCACTCTCCTGCGCTGTGACTCACGGGCAACCACCCCCAGCGGGCAACCACCCCCAGCATGGCCTCCCAGCAGCTCTCAGCGCAAAAGACTTGTGGTTCACCATTTGGCTCACATCTTGCCAGTGCCTTAGGTTTCCCCCGATTGTATCTTCCAGCTCGGATTTGCAGAACTGGAAAGAGCGGCAAGAGTCACCCTTCTCTCCTCTGGGGAGTGTGGGGCGTGGGTACAGAGTGATATAAAGTGACTTGCTCAAACTCATGTAGTTACTTCCAAATAAACAGGGCTGGGTCAGGTCTCTATGACCTTTGGAAATACGGCCTTTCCTTAAGATTCCTCTGTCATTCGTTTGCAACTTGTCTGTCAACTGACCTTGCCTTCTGTGTCTTCATTCTAGGACACAGAGGAACCCAAGGACTAAAAGCCACTGTGATTTCCGTCACGCTGAATGATCCTAAAACCACACAATCTGAAAGTATCCTTGAAACGGAGCCAGAAAAGAATCCCCTAAAAAAGTTTTAAAATTTGCAAAGACAGGCAGGTCGTTCTAAACATTATGAGCTTCAGTTACAGCAAAATAATGGTGAAAGTCGCCCCAGGGCAGACAGGTCCAGCCCCATTGCTTGCGGGTAAAATAGGGAAAGCCCTACCACCTGTCAGGCTTGGAAAGAAGATTTCAGAGAAGAACAAAGCCCTGCATGCAGAGTCAGAGCTCAGACAGCAACTGTTACCAACATGATCGTCCTCCCAAAGACAGGAGTCTAAATCTACGTTAAAATCACCTAGGAAAGTGTTTCCTTTGTCTGATGCTAATGCCCAGATTTATCCTCAGGGATTCTGATTCAGTGGTCTGGGGTGAGTCCTAAGAAATCAGTACTTTTTTTTCCGTTTAAGATACTGTTTTATTGGGATGAAATTCACATACCATATAATTCAGTCATTTAAAGTATATAATTCAGCCCTAGCTGGTATAGCTCAGTGGATTGAGCACAGGCCTGCCAACCAAATGGTCACTGGTTCAATCCCCAGTCAGGGCACATGCCTGGGTTGCAGGCCAGGTCCCCAGTAGGGGACGCATGAGAGGCAACCACACATCGATGTTTCTCTCCCTCTCTTTCTCCCTCTCTTCCCTTATCTCTAAAAATACATAAATAAAATCTTTTTTTAAAAAGTATATAATTCAATGGTTTTTAGTACATTCACAGATATGTGTGACCATCGCCACAATCAATTTTATAATATTTTCATGAAAGGAAGGAAGGAAGGAAAGGAGGGAGGGAGAAAGGAAGATCTATTAGCTATCACCCATCTTGCTGTGGTTTATCTTTTAAAATCCTACCAATTCTTTTTTTTTTTTCAATATTTTATTTTCAGAGAGAGGGGAAGGGAAGGGGAGAGAGAGAAATATCAATGTGTGGTTGCCTCTCATGTGTCCCCCACTGGGAACTGGCCCGCAACCCAGGCATGTGCCCTGACGGGGAATCGAACCGCGATCCTTTGCTTCACAGGCCCGTGCTCAATCCACTGAGCTACACCAGCCAGGGCAAAATCCTACCAATTCTTAATGTATGATATTTTTATCATGCTATCAGTGTTTTATCTTTCTAATTCTATTCACATGCTATGGTTCTTTTAACCTATAGAGATGGGAAATGATGCTGACAAATTTTTATACTACTGGATAAACACAGTTCAGGTATGAAGTTCTATTATATACAAGCCGGATGTGATTTATTAAATACTTTATTTCAGACTGCATCCACCTTCACGAGCAAACAGGTAAGGTGCCTACTGGGTGTCAGGCAGTGCTCAGGCACTCGGGATGATCAGGGACGAAGCAACGAACCTGCTCCTGCAGCTGCATTCTGCTCTGCATTCTGCTTTCTGCACACTGTCCCTGCCTGGCTGTGGTTTCAAGTATATTTTTAATAGCTCTCTAGGTGATTCTAATGTGAGCCTCTGGCTGAGAACTGTGCTCTAAATCAATGCTTCCCGTCCTGATGGGACGGGACACTTAGTTGGCTGGGCATCATCCCACAAAACAAAAGGTTGCCAGTTCGATTCCTGGTCAGGGCACATACCCAGGTTGTGGGTTCAGTGGCCAGTTGGGACAGGAGTAAGAGGCAACCGATCAATGTTTCTCTCTCACATCAATGTTTCTCTCCCTTTCTTTCTCCCTCTTTTCCCTTCTCTCTAAAAATAAATAAATAAAATCTTTAAATCAGTGCTTCTTGACCTTTAGCATGCATACAAGTCTCCTAAGGATCTTGCTAAAATCCAAGTTCTGACTCAGTAGGTTTGGTGTGAGGTCCGAGATCCTGCATTTTCAATTAGTTCCCAGGGGAGGAGGCCAGTGCAGCTGGTCCATGGCCTCAGGAGGAATGGCACCCATAACTCAAGGTTTTGGGGCCGATGTCTGGAAAGTTTATAAGATTCTTGTAAAGTCAGTCTCAAAGGCCAGCTCTGTCTGGCCAAGCTAGAGTCCACTGCCTCCTGGAAGCAGACAGCCAACGGTATGACCTCAGACCAGGGCACCAGGACCCAGAACCAAAGCCTATCCTCAGATGACTCTCTCTTTGGCTTCCTGTTGGCTTTCTGCATTCTAGCAAGAGCCTGCAGACAAGTGCAGCTACAAAGACTCACTAGCAAATTAATCACGACACCACACCCTGCATTCACAGGGAGCTGCCTTCTCAACAGCATCCAAGGGAAAAGCCAGAAGGAAAGGGCCCTAGTTACTTTCACTTGGATGAGCGGGGTGTAGGAGAACATGGCCTGACTTGGCAGGATGTCCCAGCCAGAAGGAGCTGCAAACAATAGCAACTCTCATCAGCCAGACTCCTGTGATCAGCCAAGCACGAAAGCTTCCTGCCTGGAGCTGGCTGGGTAAGTGCACAGTTGAAGGGACTCCAGGAAACACGAGCAGGGAAGGGGCTGGCGGGCAAGTCCCTTCTGGCTTCGAGATTGGTGCATTCTGTGACCCTGCACAATATCACGAAACAGCACTGACTGGGCACCGACTATGTACCAGGGAATTTTACGGAAATATTTTCATGGGATCCTCACAGCAACTTTGTAACCCAGGCAGTGATGCTTTTGTTGGATAGAAGAGAAAACTGAGGCTCAACACTTAAGTGACAAGAGAACTTACAGAGAACAGAGGCAGGACTGGAACCCGCACCCGGCCAACCCTTCCCGCTTCCTTACACGCTGCTCGAAATGCTCACAGGCCTCCACGTCCCCTCTCACCAGGACAGGAAAGAAAGGAAAGAGGACAGACATCAACAGAACTGAAAAAAGGCTTTGGGTCTCCAAGAAGAAAGGAAAATGCTGTTTATCATTATAGTAATTATTAATCATTATCGTCATTAGAAGTGTAAATTTTTTAAAAGATTTTGTTTATTTATCTTTAGAGGGGAAGGGAAGGAGAGAGGGAGAGAAATATCAATGTATGGTTGCCTCTCATGCGTCCCCGGCCGGGAACCGGGAACTGACCTGCAACCCAGGCATGTGCCCTGACTGGGAATCGAACCTCGGTCGTGTGGTTCACAGGCCCGCGCTCAATCCACTGAGCTACACCCGCCAGGGCTAAAAGTATAATTTTAAAGAGACACTGGGAGAAAAGCTTGCTGTCTCTCCTGACATTTAGAGTGGCTCAGCAAGGTGCTGGCCCCAGGCAGTTTCTAGCAGTCCAGGTCGCTGCAGTCCCCAGTCCCTCTGAGAGAGGGTGAATAGCACCTGCTGACTCCAGGTGAGTGGCTGGAGCGTNTGACCTGCAACCCAGGCATGTGCCCTGACTGGGAATCGAAACTCGGTCGTGTGGTTCACAGGCCCGCGCTCAATCCACTGAGCTACACCCGCCAGGGCTAAAGGTATAATTTTAAAGAGACACTGGGAGAAAAGCTTGCTGTCTCTCCTGACATTTAGAGTGGCTCAGCAAGGTGCTGGCCCCAGGCAGTTTCTAGCAGTCCAGGTCGCTGCAGTCCCCAGTCCCTCTGAGAGAGGGTGAATAGCACCTGCTGACTCCAGGTGAGTGGCTGGAGCATTGGTGAATACCCAGGAGTCTTTGGGTGAAGGCTCTGTCTGTGGGAGAGAATGACTCCAAAAACCCAACGCTCAAGGAAGGAGACCAAGCTGGGTCATGGCAGCACGTTCCTGGCACCTGGGTCAGCATGCCAGACCCAAGGCTGAAACTGAGATTCAACCAATGCATCAATGAGCCCTGAGGGCGAACCTGAACCTGAGCATCCCAATGGCTCACCCCTGCAGGAGCCACAAGAAGCTTCTTGAAGCAACCAAAGGCCACTCCAAATGAGCGTTGCACTCTCATTTGGAGAGTGAAGACACCACACCAAGAGCCCCAGACCTATAGCCCAGCCAGGTAAGGTAAGCAATGGTGGAGCCAATACCTCACTGGACGAAAGAGCAGACAGCCACTTAAAGTGGTTTAAAACCAAACCATTTCATTAAAAATGCTCATTAGGTAGCATTACATGAAACGCTATATACAAAAGGACATAATCAGTAAGAACACAGCTATGTTTTAAAAATCTGTGCACATAAAAAAAGGACAGAAGGAAATACAACCCAATGTTACCCGTGGCGATTTTTAAATGATCAGAATAATCACTTTGCGTTGGAAGTGAAGCATCTTCCTTTTTCTGCAATGAACATGTAAATTACACAGGGGCAAGAGGAACATGGAGACAAGACTCCGTGTGTGGGGCAGGTGGGGTGAGGACCTGCTCTGACAGCACACACCTCACCCCACACCAGGCAGCCCAGCCGAGATCAGAACAGACACAGCTACAATCCAGGGGCCTTAGGACAAGTAAGCCAATGGGGTACCCTTTCCAAAGGCCTGAAATTCTCCAGGGAACATAACAAAAAGCCCATTAGCCCTTAAAGTGCTCTTAAGGATTTGGGGGAAAGACGCCAAAGTGCAACTCTCTGCCTGGGGCAGGTGCTCTGCCCCAGGCAAAGAGACAGAAGACAGCTGCGACTATGGGGGCCGATATCCCTCTGAGACCCCAAGCAGATGAGGATTCCTGCTCACTATACCTCCCCCCACGCCCACACAAGGGATATAAAATAGACAAACGTCACCATATGGGGCTCAGGGGCCTCTTGGGAATGTCAGTGGGAGAGAGAATGGCAGGTCCCTAAGCCGTTTGCAAATATGAGTAAGGGGGGGCGGGCGTTTAAAGAGCAGGAACTGCACCAGCTGTCTCTAAAAGAAACTAATTGCTGGGGTTGCTCTGCCTGAACAAGACCTGGTACTGAGGCAAAGATCCTCCCAGGGGCCCAGCAGCCACCCAGCCACCTGTGCACGGCGGCTGGCCCAGAGGCTGCTGCAGGAATCCAGTTGGGACTAAAGGCCTGCCACCGCCCCTGGCTGGACAGGGAAGCCCAGGTCCACAAAGCAGCCTCCTGAGAAGTCTGCAGCATAAGGTCATGGGGCCTGTGCCCTGGGAGACTAGACTAGAAATTTCCTTCTCTGGAAATTCTAAAGGCCAGCCCTGGCTGGTGTAGCTCAGTGGATTGAGCTCGAGCCTGCGAACCAGAGGATGGTGGTTCGATTCCCAGTCAGGGCACACGCCTGGGTTGCAGGCCAGTTCCCAGCAGGGGATGCATGAGAGGCAACCACACATTGATATTTCTCTCCCTCTCTCTTTCCCTTCCCCTCTAAAGATAAATAAATAAAATCTTTTTAGAAAATTCTAAAGGCCAAAGCATCTGGAATAGTTCAACATTGAAAAGCAGAGAGTGATGTCCTCATTTCTTGAAGCTGGGGAGGGGGCCGAGTCAAATAAGAGACATTAAAAATGCAAGTTCTCAGGGGTCCCTCACTCAGGGCTCAGGGCAAGGAGCTCAAGTTCACCATCACTGACAGGGCAGGGCCCTCTTGGATGTCCTCCTGCTGCGAGCATCTCTGCTGAGACCCTGGGGAGAAGTGAAAAGGCCCACACCCAAGAAGCCAGGGAGGCAGGGTATCAGACGGGGTCTTGTGCCTGTTTGCCTGTTTTGCAGTTTCCTAGCTGGGGAGTTGGGGGCAAGTCCCTCACTCCCCTGAATGAGGTGCAACTGATACCCATCCCAGCTGCTGCATGAAAGACATTTGCAGAGAAAATGTATGGGATAGTCCCTCTAAAAACTATGCAACTCTAAACAAATGGAAGGTGTCATTATGATTAGTGGGGTGTCATTATGATTAGTAGGGTGTCATTATAAAGTGGGAGCACTTTTGCTTCCCTTTCATGACAACATTGCAAATGAGAAGCAAAATCAGACGAGCACATTAATTTTTTTCAGACCATTCACTGATCTGCTCTAAAACAGGATCGGAGAGGGCTGCCGAGGAAACACAGGAAACAGGGCTCAGAGGCTGCTACGGGCCACACGGGGCCTCGGGAACCAGCGGGAGCGGAATGGCTCAGGGAGAAAGGGGGGGAAAAAGGAGTAAACAAAACCAAAGAAACGGGGGAAGAAGTAAAAAGGTCAGAACGGAGATTCCTCCCTCCTGGGAATGAGCTTCATCCCTGAGAAAGAAGCCCAGATGAAAGGGAGGCGCAGCTGGGGGAAATAGGCTGTGAGAACAGAAGGACGATTGTTCCCCAGGACAGACCGGGCCCTGCACCGGAGCAGCCAGCCTGCACTGCTGCTTTGTGCCCTAATGTAATTAAGGGCCCAGTGGGGGCCAATGTTTGGAATCCTTTAACTCCTCGTCATTCTCACACAACAGCTGAGCCAGAGCGTGCAGGGGTAACTGCAGGCGGCTCTGGGTTTCTGAGCAGCTCAGCTAAAAGGGGGCATCACGGGGCAGGCCGGCCAGGGCAGCAGGAGGCGAAGCCCTCATTCAGGGCTCGTGAGGTACTTCCTCCTCCTCAGCACTGTCCCCAGGAGTTCCCTGGAGCCCTGCCACTGCCCTGACCCCAGTTAACACGCCCACTAATTGCCGAGGTTGCAGAGAATCTGAAAGCTGGAGGAGCAAAAGAGTCAGAGTTAATTAAGGAGAGCAAAAAAAGCCCACTTCTCAGTTTTTCATTTCCCTCCTCCCCACACGCTCTGCGCTCTGCATTGGGCATCTAGTTTCAGGGAAGCTCCAGAGGCAGGGATCTCCACACAGGGAGCCAAAACCAACAGCAAATGGAAATTATTGAGCAGGAGCAGCTGCAATTAGAGGGCTCCTAGGACCCTTGCTCCACAGCTCTCCAACCCTGCAAATTTCCCAGAGGTATGGTCAAGGGGTCCACTCCCCTCCCATCCAAAGGAAAGCCTCCCATTCCCAGAGGGCAATGGGACGTTCTGTAGGCTAAACCACAATAATGCAACATAAGCATCTGACCAATGTTACCCTGTCTAATCTCACAGCTACCCTTTGAGGTAGTTTACTATTCTTATCCCCACTTTACAGACAGGGAGACTGAGGCTTACATGCGACAAGTGGTTACCCAAGGTTAGCAAGCTAGCAAGTAGCAGACTGATTCCACCGTGGCCTGGCACCCTGACTCCAAAGCCTGTGCATTTAACCGTTACCATGCTGAGGGTCACTCAGATATTCCAGTACACCAGAAGCAAGCCTTAGGGAGCTTACTACCTAATAGGAGGTTCTTAGCCAAGGGTTCTTTGGGTTTGGATGAGACTCCTGGACCCTCCCTCCCCTGAGATCAAACGCACAATCGAAGGTGTTGGTGTGTGCATGCACTTCTCAGGTTGGAAGAGGGATGTCAAAGTTTTCTTTAGGTTATCCAAAAAGAGGCCTGGGACCCCAAAAGAGGTTAAGAACCATGGCCAACAGGGTTTGCCAAGTTGACTCTAGAACACAGAACTTCTGATTTGAGTCCTCTACTATCTCACTTCACCTCTTTGCTTTGAAGACCAGCCAAGAGGGCAGCCCAAACATCTCCAGAGAGGGAAGAAAGGCCGGTCAGAATTTGGCAACTTGGCACTGAAAACTCACCCAGCCTGCTTGGGAGAGGGAACTGGGAGACACACTGCGGGGGAGGGGAGGAAAAGGGTGACAGCTGGGCCCTACAGGATAAAAGGGATTTCCTACAAGGTGTTTATTATTTCTTTCCATCAACTTACAAACAATTTCCATCATGGTCCCAATTCGGATCCTGGATTTTGTTGGATCTACATAAAGGAAAATTCATTACCGGAAGCCCAAAACCACCAGAAATTAGCAGGGGGGGAATTTTCTATTCCAAATTAATTTGTTACAGTTTTAGGACCACTGACTGTCTTGAAAGGAAAGTATCCCTTAACTGAGGCCACTGCCCTCCTTTTCAGATGTTCTGAGACAGCAAACAATAGCAACACTGCTGCTGCTGCCCACTCGTGACAGCCAGCATCGGTGAGGGCGCACTCTGTGTGCTGGCTCTACGCTTTCCCCACATTTATCTCATTTAATCCTCACCTCAGCCCTAGGAGGCAGGGCCATTATCATCTCTGACTTCCAGAGGACAAAATTAAGGCTCAGAGAAGTTAAACAGCTGCCCAAGAACACACAGCAAGTAAGCAACAGAGCCAGGATTCAAGCCCAGGTTGACCTGACCTGAACAGACGGGGCTCTAGACCAGGGCCACTGAGAGTGAGACCACAGACTATCTGCACACTACTAGTTATGGGTCCTTTAAGTACAAGGAGAAAAAAAGTAAGGATTTAGAGGCATTTCTAGCTATTAGACATCGCGAGAGCCTCTGAGCACGTGACCATGGACTTCCTCTTCAAACGGGATGCACGCAGACCAGTCACTGTCGCCCTCGTGCAGACTGCTCGAGCTCACTGGGACCCCGTGTGAGAATGCGTGCCGGAATGAATGAAAACAACCACCTGTCTTCCACTTCGGGTAGTTTGAAAAGCGCTGCTCCGATGAATGCTGCAAAGGCAGGGGTGTGTAGGGCACCCACTCACACGAGGCCCCAGCATGTAAAGGTTTCCAGCACAGCGCTTCTCAGACCTGAATGTGCACACAAACCACCCGGGGATCATGTTAGAACACAGACTGCCTTCAGCCTGACACCCTCCATTTCTAACCCGGTGGGGCTGGTATGGCAGGTCCGGGACCCGACTTTGAGCAGCAAAGCTCTGATGACTGGACAGGCGCACTGGGGCCAGTGAGGCTGGTGCCCGAAACTCCGCTGGGCTCAGCGCACAGACAGCCCTTCCCACACACCTTTTCCCACTGCGGCCTGAGACCAGGATGCCCAAGGGCCCTTTCTGCCTGAGCTGAAGAAACTGAAAGCCTGTCAGTCCTAAGGGCTCGATAGAAGGCGGAGAAAAGCAGCTCAGGAGCATCTGCAAACATTCAGAGGAATCCACCTGTAACGGTACCCGAGGAGAGGTGCTCCGAGAAAACTGTTCCAGCTTGACCCTGCCCGTGCCGGACCACAGTGGGGTCTGAGACAGCGATGCCCCGAGAGGATCACTCCCCACATGTGTTGGGACAGCACACTTCACTTCTTAAGAGACGTGAGTGCCAAGACACCTAACTAAGAGCTGGAAACCTCTGAAGAAGGGGTGCAATGTGGGTCACTCCAGGAGGGCAAAAATGGCCCCTTGGTGGCCCCTCCTGCAGCCAAAAAGGACCATGAGCAGATTACCTCCAAAAGGGGACAGTCCCTACTTCCCCCAGGTAACCTTCAGGTTGCCTGTCCTGTTTCCTGGAAATTCTTGGCAGGAGAGGAGACCTCCCTCCTTATTAGCAATCTCAGTTTCTCCTAATTCAACTTTTCAGTACAAGGACTAAAGGACTGTGGACTCATTAAAGAGGCAAATATTGGTAAAAGCCCCAGATCTCCTTTTCATTCAGGGGGTTCACTCATCCATTCACATGGGGAGCAACAGCCACATGCCAGGCACCATCAGGAAGTGGGCATACAGCGTGGATTCAGAAGCCCAGGGCCCTCTTCCCCGCTTCCCTAAGAATCGGGGAATCCGTGACAGAAGGGGCCGCAGCGTGTTAACTAAAGCAAAGGGCACCACCTGCTCCCGGAGCCAAAGGGAAAGTGAGCTCACAAACCCACCGCCTGAGGAAAACTCGGCCTGCGGGTGGGACTGGGCATTTGAAGTTGCTGGCGCTAGATGGGGCTCCGGCACTTGACTCACACAAGGCGAAGAAAGGCCCGAGGGTCACTGACATACACAGCAACCAGTTAGAGGGGCTTGATGCCCCAACCAAAAATGTCTGCACGAGATGCCAGCCCAACTCCAGAGAGCATCAGGCTGAAAACCTCCTCTGGATCTCAGGTGGCTCCCACGAAACCTTCGCAAACACCACTCACACTCTCCTAGTTCCCAACTCTGCCGTGGGCTAGTTCCCTACCTGACAACCCCATCCAGCTCCTCTCCACCCAAACACGCCCTTTAATTCCCTCTCTCAGAATTAAAACCAACCTCCAGGCACTAAAAGAGGGTTTCTCAACCTCGGGCACTATCGACATTTGGCACCAGGTAATTCTCTGTTTGGGGGATAGTCCTGTCTATCGGAAAATGTGTAGCACCATCATCCCTGGCCTGTACCCACAAACGCCAGTAGCACCACCACCCCCAGCTGTGACAACCAGAAAGATCTCCAGACAGGACTGGTGTCTCCTGGGGGACGAAACCATATCCCAGGTGCACCTGAGAAACACCTGGGAAGCTTATGAAACTCACCCAGTGCCTGCGCCTCACCCACACACATTCTGGTTCTGGTCCCAACTCCACAAGTAAACAAGAATGCCTGTCACTTGAGAAGTCCTTAATGTTCTTTTAGGGTGCTGGCTGGGTCATCCAGAATCTCTCCAGAAGCACGATCTAGATCTTCTTTCTTTCCTCTCTCCACCAAGTTCTGGACAGTGCTCCTCGAGGCTCCTCCTATTTTATGCTAATCAGAAAACTTTGGGAAGTTATTGAGCCTCCTTCACCCCTACTTCAGATGAAGAAGCCACTGTAAGTAGCCCAAGTTCAACAGCATGCGACAAGGAAGAGTTTACAAACTTCCCGATTTCAAAGGGCAGGAGGGTGGTGACAGAAGAGACAGGGGACCATGAGAATCGAGGCACCTGATTTGGTTCTGGTGTCCAGCCTCTGAATGAGGAGGCCCCTTCAGGCTCGCTCTTGGGTGCAACTGCTGCATGGCCAGGGTGCCGGCTGCCTACTTTTAAGTTCACTGAGCCCCACCCCTCCTGACCAGAATGGAAGGCATGAGGCTGGGGGTCAGCAACCGTGGATGAACCCCAGTCTACCAGGCGGGACACAGCTGGTTTCCGGATGCGAGAATACATGCGCGCAGACCCGGAATCCGCTCCCTCCTGCCCCCGAAGTCCAGGATCTTTCCCCACACCTCCCTTGAGCATCCCCAGGAGGATCTGGAGAGTTGACCCAGAGGGGCCTGGCCAGCGTGAACAGATGGAGTCAGGTCTGGGTCCCGCCTCCCCTCTTCCCCACACCTGAGGCAGCCCCCACTTGCCACCTCTTCAGACAAAGACAAAGAGGAATGCAGTGTTAGTAACCCCTCTTCCCTAAGAACTGGAAATGCATTCACACTCACTCATTCAGTGACTGATATGGAGAGAATACCTTGTAAGTGACCTAAGAGCTTAGAGAGCAGACATGCATCCTTCCTGACCTTTCTACTTGAGTCAGAGAAAGACAAACGGAGGTGGGGGGTGGAGTTCAGGGACCCAGCTCCCTCCCTTGAAGACAGCAAAGGCTGTCAAGCTCTCACGTCAGCTTTCTTGCCACAATTCGCTGGCTAAAACATGAGAATGCACACGGACAATGAGGTTACACTACATTTAATGAATGATTTACAGTTTTTTCTGAGATTATACTTGTTTGATCTTCATTGCCAACAGGATGAGCCAGCCTTCATGGTCTGCTCCAGGTGGCCCTGGCTGGCCAGCTTGGTGAATCAGTCGAGGTGCCCAGTGGGACGGCGACTTTTTTCAAGCTTCCGCGTCCCTCCCTCAGTTACCCACACACACACACACTGTTGCCTAGAGACAAAACACATTCCTGATGCTTACGCTTCTTTTCATTCCCCAGAAGCTGGAGCTTTGGAAACAGGGCCTCCAGGAAACATGCCCGAAGCAGAAGCAGGGGTGAGGAGGAGAACCCGGAGCAACATTTCCCCACAACAGGCCCACCCCCTCCCGCCACGGCCCTCCCTTTTCTCCCCAGGGTTGAAAGCCCCAGCAGGCTGGCACTGAAGGGCTCCCACAAGGAACAAGGCCCCTTTTGAGAGCTGTGTTTACCCCAGCCCGGGGCTAGGGTTGCCATGGCCACCAGCCACCTTGGAAGCCCAGAGCGGGCCTCAGGCCAGGAACTAGCCCTGACCTCCTTCTAGGGGACACTACTGCCCCCCAACACCCCTCTCCTGAGCCCTGGCAACTGCTGGAAACGCTGATTTTCTTTTCTTTCTTTCCTATTTCATTTCCTTTATTTTAAACATTTATTTGTTGAATGTACTGGGCTGACATTAATAAAATGATAAAGGTTTCAGGTGTATAGTCTATAATACATCATCTCATCTGTACACTGTCTTGTTGGAAACACTGATGTTCATCAAGTACTCTCGCTGAAAACATAATCCTGGAGGGAATCAACGAGGATTAAAGCTCCTCCCAGAGCCATCCTCACAGGCTCCCCAGAGAAAGGCCAGCGACTTGACCTGCCTGCTGCCTGCTAAGGGCAGAGACCTGGGGGCCGGGCTGAGAGAGGTGGCTGGCCAGCGACACCAGCCTCCCCCTCGGCCCTGCCTCCTTGCCCCAACCCCTGCGGCTGCTAATGGCGATGACTTATTTATGTAATTCATTATCGCCGTGCCCAGGAGCCAGGCAGGGGCCCAGTGAGACCTGAGCAGCAGAGGGAGGGCAAGGTGCAGGACCAGGCCTGTGTCTCCCAGGCCCAGGAATTCAGCCCTCGCTGGCCCCTCACTCCTCCCTCGTCCTTTTCCCCAGGAGGAGCCAGAGGGAGCCGAGCCTCTAAATAATTCAGCCCTCAAATTGCTCTGTGGTCAGGAGGGTTCCTTCATTTATTTTTTAACTCTCCGGGCTCTGCAGTTTCACAGCAGGAAGCACTTGAATCCCAAACCTGGACCTGGCTTTCGAGCCAGGACTGAGGTGAAGGAGCCACTCAGCTTCTAAGTTTCTCCAGGCATCTGGAATTCAACAAATGGCTGGGCCCCAGCCACAGGGGCTGGGAAGCAGATGGGGCGGTGGGAGGAGGGGCCGTGGGCACCGGGGGCTGTGTCTGCACCGCACTGCGAGGTGCAGCCGGCAGCCTGCTAGGGGCTGGCCTCCCTGTCAGCAGTCTCCCCGACCTCCAGCTTCCGAGCCTCTCTCGGGCTTCCTCCTGCACCCCCTTCCCAACAACCACTATCCAGCTCTCATGTGTGCTCCAAGTCCGACAGGGCAGGGGCACAGTATCGCCGCACAGCTGTAGGGCCCTAGAACTGGCCAGCTTGGCCTTTTATTAGTAATCTGATTGTTAATTAGCTGCTATTAATTGAACACACATGCCATGTAATCCCCACAGTAACCATACGAGGTAGGACTGCGAATATCCTCATTTCACAAGTGCGTAAACCGAGACGAAAGGAAGTTAAGAAATACCCCCAGGCCATTCCGATAGCAGAGGAAGAACAAGAATTCAGGCCCAGCTGTCGAATTCCAGACCCCAGGCCTTCATCCCCACATTACACAGACACTGCAGATGTGCACACGCAGAATCTGCAAAGAGCAGACCTAAGCCCAGAGAGGCGAAGTAACTTGCCCATAGTCACACAGCCAGTTGGGGCGGCTGGTTGGACCAGTGCCATAATCAGGGCAAACATCTCTCCACATCCTGGTTTCAACTACAGAAGCACCCATATTTATCCAAGTGACAGCGGACTCCAGGGCTCCCTCTTTTACCATGTAATGGTCTAGCAGCCTGTAAACCTAGCTCGACCACTGGCCGTACCCTGGGCTAGTGCTGCCTGCTCCACCACCCTCCATCAAACAGCTGCCCTGCCTCCACCAAGAGTTTTCAATTCTCTCACAGAGCGTTACAATCTCTCCCACCTCCCTGTAGGAAAGTGCAACGACTTCCAAGATTCCTAAGAAGAAACCCCACACCACCATGCCAGCGTGCATTTATGCAGTTTTCTTACAGATATTATCTAACCAATGTGAGGTGAGCTTGAGTACCTTTTTGAGGATTGCCCCTGGCCCCATTCACAGGGGAAGGCCCCCCGAAGCCCTGGTGGTGCTATAGGCCGTGGCCTCCAGGCTATAGTGGATTGGGCCAATGGGAGACAGCTGACACAGATGGACCAATCAGATTCTTTCCCTGGGAATTTGAATCAAGGCTCTGAGATTCTGTTCTGTCCAGGATGAGGTGGGTGTCATTAGGAGCTGGCCGCCGTGACGTCTGGCGCACAGCTGTAACAGCGGTGGCACCCTGTGGCTCCAGGCCCTTGGGAGGTCAGTCACAGTTCCTGCCTTGGTTCTTCCATTCCCCTGTGGCTTCCCATAGCTCAGGCTGGTTTCTGTTACTTGCAGTCAGCAGAGCCAGAACTAAAAGATGGGCTGGATTTATTGTCCGCCTTTTATAGATGAGGAAAGAGGCTCACGGAGGCGAAGGGACTAAATGAGTGTCACATGACCAACATGTCATACAGGGGAGCTTCAGGCCCTGCCTGCTATGTGACTTTCCTTCAGTGCCGTCCCATGCCTGTTTCCCCAGATTAAAGGAAGTGACAGGTGTTCCCTTCGGGTAAGTGTGAAAACAGGCTGAGGATGAGTGATTAGCCAGAGACACTCCAGAGATGAAAGCCAGGGACGAGAAATACAAAATCCTCTCCTTGAAACCATCAAGACGGCCCTTTGCCGCTCCACACCTCCCAGTGTCCCGGCAGGCAGCTAGGTTGGAGTGCAGTGACTAGTTCCGGCCCACGAAACAGAGACGGAAGAAAGAGGTACCAGTTCCTCGCCGAGGCAGTCCAAAGCCAGGGGCTGCCTCCGTCTCCCTCGTCCCCTCCCGTGGTGTAACCTTGAAGACCTCATATTTCACAAGGCGCAGCTCCAGGGGGAAGAGGACGACCCTCGCCCACATGGGACTTCCCGTGAGCACAGAGTTAATCTAGACTGTGTCAAGCCCCTGGGATGTCCAGACCTGATTTATTAACACAGCGCAGTCCAGCCTCTCCTGGCTGAAGTGGACCAATGACTCACCCTGGGCCCTTCAGCACACTGCTCTGGTCTGCAGGATGCTACGTTTGTTCGTTTAACACCACTCGTTGAACAATATTTCTAGAGCACCAATGCCGGATGGTGTAATGCGTACCCCTTCCCTGTAAGACCCCTATCTGACGACACCCAGGCCCAACTTTGGGTCTAAAAGGAACAGTTGTATAGGCGCGAGAGCAGGACCTCCCACCCTGCCCCTGGCTACATTGAGCCTGCAGAAAAGGTAAGCTGCCAGGAGACAAAGACAGCTTGTCCCAGCCACTCTAGGGGGGTGGCAGCCAAGAGTGAATTCATACCAGGCTTTCACACCCTGGGCTCTACCGGCTCACCTCCTGCCAGCCTCATGGCCACACACAGTGTTTCCCTCACCCAGGGCCCAGAACAGAGGAGAGCGGGCGTCCAGCAGGAGTCATCAAGAGAGCAGGTGGTGGGTGGGCAGAAAACAGAAGTAGTGAAAGGCACAGCTCAGCTGACCTCACCCTTGTCTACAACACAAGTCTCTCCTCTGGGACTCATCCCCCTGCTTAATTTATTTTAGCCCCCAAGCTCCCAAGGACTGAGCTTTTCTCCCCTTACCCCACATAGTTAAGGACCAATCAGAGAAATCATCACCCTGTCAGGAACTACCATCGCACGCCACTCTCTTTTACACCAAACGCTAGATGCAAGTGAAGCTGGCAGGGTTGCCATGTACAGTTGGGTGGGCTGTTCCCTGCACAAGGTGCCCGTGCAAAGGGGACAGTGGGGCTGGAATCCGGCCTGTGTTCTGCTTACCCAGCTACATACCAGGGGAAGGGGTCCCTCCTAGTTCCCAAAAGCTGTCTGCTACAAGCCACAGCCATACAAGCACCAGAGCTGGGGGTCTTCCCCAGGAGTGACGAGGGGCTCTCCCATAAGGAGTGAAGTTTGGGGGTGGGTGAATGGAAATTCACTACACTAGTCTCTCTACTTTTGTGCCTATTTGAAAATTTCACAACAAAAGGTTAAAACAAAAAATGACCAAAACATCTCACCCAGGAAGTGGCTGTGTTATTCAGACAAGTTATAGGTGGTCCTCCAATAACATGGGCGTTTTGTTCAAGGTCATTTCGTTACAAGGTTGACGAGATGCTGGAGGAACTTACCTCTTGTTTATATCCACTGGTCTAGTTCTCTGTTATTTTGCCACAGTTCCAAGAACCTGTGGATGATGTTAAGTGAAGACTTACTGTACTTTACCCCTTAGCCCTCGGGCTCACCTCCCATATCTCAAAGGACCACAATTCCAGGCTCACAGTGTTGGTATAAAGACTCAATTAAATTAAGTGAAATGCTTGACACAGAGTCCGTCCTCTTACAAGTGGGAGCTGTTGACAGTAGCTGCTGCTGATGACTTGGGGCAGGAAGGAAACTGAGGCAGAAGCGGGGCACAGGGGCATTGCTGAGAAGAGCAAACGCCCTGAGAAATGTGTGCCAAGAAGCCAGCAAGAGTCTGAAAACACAGCCACCCTATTAACATGCCTACGTCAGGCTTCCAGGGGGCTGGTGAGATGGAGTTTTCTCGCCACCCCTTCCTCTGAGGAAACCTTAACATTTCTGAGGGGACCCCAGCCTCAGCTCGGAATCCAAATCAAGGTCCGCAGAAAGGTCGGAAAGAGGAGCTCAGAAAAGGATGTGCTCCCCAGCTTCCCGGCAAACTCAGAGAACAGAGCAACTGGTGGGTGGGGCTTGGTGGGCAGGAAGCCCTTGCTCCTGGAAGGCTCCTTTCCGGAGTCCCAGAAGAGAACCAGAGGTCCCCAAAATGTCCCAGGGGTCAAGCACCAGCCACAGGGAGGGCCCCTACCAACTTCACTGGTCGGAGCATGAGTAGCCAGCCATTCGCATCTCTGAAGGTCAAAGGCTACTTTTGAATTGTCTATTTTTTTGTAATACATTTTTGCATCAGTGTCTTCCAAATTATCACTGCTGTGTGTGAATTTCCCCAGGGGTTTGTTAGTAGAAAATGACACACTGCTATCCATTTTCCCTGAAGGTTCATGCCCCAAACCTCACAGGGATGGAGAGGGCTGAGGGTGGCGGTGGCAGCGACAGGAAGCTGGGACTCCTTCCCAAAGGCCCTGGAGGGACCTCACCCTGGGCTCCAGTCGCCAAGGGCCTGTGTGTCGGCCTGGACTCTGCCCCCGGGAGGCCGACGCCGGAGGCTTCTGGTTTCGGTCAAATGCCATCCCGCTCGCTCACTGTCTCCTTTCTTTTTTTCTTTTCCAGCATGAAAGCTAATAGGGTGATTCATTCTCTTATTAAGTCAAACTCATGAGAAAAAGGGAAGTTACCCAAGTTCCCAGTCCTCTCTCTGTTGAGCACAGGCCTCTGGTGGCTCATCCCCACGTGCCCTCCATAGAAATGCAACGACAGAAATTCCACTAGAAAAGCCCACCCTTCACCTCTCCTTTCATGTCCCAAGAATTCACTGCACTTGGTGCGTTTCTAAGTTTCTAAATCTGTCACAGCTGAGGGCTGCGTGGGGATTTAAAGACAGGCTTCCAGATAAAATGGGATGGGAGAGGAAAGAGACGCGTGGCCCTCGCAATGACTGATGTGCACACATGCAGATGTGCACAATGCTAGGCAACAGACAGAGCAGTCCCTCGCAGCAGACACAGCAAAAACCCTCCCAAGAAGACGTCCTTCTCTGTCCCCGCTGGCTCTCTTCAGTTGGTCCCAAACTTAGAAACAGCTGTTTCCCTAGAACTCCAAAAAAAGCTCTCATATGCTCCATCTCCTCATTCTTTCCAACACTGTGATCTGTACACTTAATCTACCTCCAGCCTCGGCTTCTCCTCCCTCAGCTTGAGTAAGAGGAGGAGCAGTCACAGAATAGGCAGCACAGTCTGCAACGTTGGAAACACCTCCCGTAAGCACCCCGTCCGGGCTCAGCAGCCTGGCTGTCTGAGTTTTCCAATCGCAGCTCCACCACTCATAGCTGTGTGGCCTCGGTGTCCTCATACGTAAAGTGTTGACACTATCTTTGTAGGTTTGAGTAAGTTAATACTCTCAAAATCCTTAGAAAGGTTCCTAGCATGCAGCATGCGTGTAATAAGTGCTAGTTATTATCATTAGACGTTCACCACCGTCCTGTGCGCAGGGGGTGATCATTACCAGCTCTGTTTAACTGATATGTTCAATAGCCACTTCTTACTATGCATATAATAATAGATTAAGCACAAGAAAAGTACAAATTAAGAAGTTGCGCCCTGGCTGGTGGAGTTCAGTAGATTGAGCTTGGGCTGTGAACCAGAAGGTTGCTGGTTCGATTCTCAGTCAGGGCACATGCCTGGGTTGCAGGCTGGGTCCCTGGTGGGGGGCACATGACAGTCAACCACACATTGATGTTTCTCTCCCTCTCTTTCTCCCTCCTTTCCCCTCTCTCTGAAAATTAATAAATGATTTTTTAAAAGAAAGGAGTTAAGTAATCTGTTCAGAATGACAGTCCACACATTTCTGAGCTGAGACAGGATCTCTGGTCTTTTATTTTAAATGTTTTTAAATTTATTGATGGGTTTTTAGAGAGAGGAAGGGAGACAGAGAGAAATATGAATTTGCTGTTCCATTTATTTATGCATGTATTGATTCTTGTATGTGCTCTGACCTGGGATCGAACCCACAATTTTGGTGTATTGGGATGATGCGCTAACCACCCGAGCTACCCAGCCGGGGCTTGGATCTCTGCTCTTGAACTCCAACATTGCACACACACAAATTTCACGCTTTAAAACTCCCCCTCCCTCAGGCAGGGACATTCGAGAAGTCCGGTGAATCGGTATCAAAAACAGATTTCAATTCTGTAACGCCCAAAGAGTGGCAGTATCTCAGCAGAGTGCTGCAGGGTTTGCCAAACAAAATTAATTTCCATTTGTTTTCAGGTCCCGTTTACAGGAGTGGGTGCCACCCACCCAAGGTGTCCAAAGTCCCCACGAGGCTAAGAATCACAGTGGCCTCCACAATGTTTCAGACTCAAAGGGCTCCCCCCAGGGGGCTCCTACTCCCTAGGCTGTCAACGATTTGCAAAAAAAAGGTCAGTGCAAACCGTTTGGGAGTGCATTATACAGGCACGGCCTAAGACATGTGGACTTCTGCCAGCCCATATTTTTTAAAAAACATGCACTGTCTTCACCCTTGATAAATAGCAGCCAGGCTACAGAAATATTTCCATTATATCCAAAAGCCTGCGTGCCACAACAACTCACTGAAGTGGATGTTTCCAATTCGAACAGAACTCCTCAATCAAAACATCTCAGATCACACCAGCCTTTCCAGCAGAGGTAACACGCTGAAAGTTCTAAACATTCAAAAAATGACATTTGTCGAAATAAATTATGTAAACACACATGACCTCTGATAGAGGGAACTAATAGATGGAATTAAGCTCACCGTCTAGCTCTATCATGAACATTCATTAGATTTCTACACAAGCACCTCTCGTAAATATTCTTCATGTATTTCAAGGCTGTGATGAAATCACCTCATGGCCACGCTGGAGAGAACTAGGAATAAAAAGAGTCTGGCACTGCAGCCCTGGCTGTCCCACTGACTAGCCATATGATGACCTGAAATGACAATAATAACAACGACATGGCAGCACTAATAATAACAGCAGCACTTAACATTTATTGAGGACTTAACAATACGCCAAACCTTGTGCTCAGGGCTTTGTAAGTATTGAATCCTCAGTAGCAACCACTAGGGACTATTATTCGTCCCACTGCGTGGGTCAGGGAAGTCAGACTCAGAGAGACTGAGTAATTTGCCCCAAGAACACAGCAGTGACCAGCAGACACTGGGTTTAGAGAAGGGTGGTCTGACTTGGTGTCTTAACCACATAGCATCGGTCTTTTCAAGGTGCTTAACAACCCGGGACCACAAATTCCTCTAGAGGCCATCTGGATGAGCTTCGAAATCCTCTCCAGCTTTAAGATTCAATGATTCTCTCTTTTAGAAATCAAATGAATTTACGACTGTGAGGAATAAAACTCAGAGATGCTCTCGCACTGCTGAAGTGGAATGCAATGTCTGTGTGTGCCCCACCCAGACCCAGTCGGCTGCTTTTCCAGGATAATGATGCCCTGTGAAACCACTGGACTCACCCCAGACCACTCCTGGAAAACGACAGCTTGAGGCTCTCACAGGATGCACCAAGTGCAAAGGTCTGCAAGTTCTCAACTATCATCAGCTCTCAAACTTTAATTGGACCTTTTTTCCCCCTTTAAGGAAAGTCAAATGCAAGAAAATACTGCACAGTAGGAGTGAGTATAGTTCTTGTGGCATACTTAATTAACCCTTTGCTTGCCTCTCAGGTCTACACCCACCCATGGAAAACCTACCTCATCCAGGTAATCTGTGTTTTATGGCTTCCCCCTGTTCTCCTAGGCCTGTAATTGCACAGGGCTTTGTCCCATGCACACCTGCTGATATCCTTATACATTCCCTCCCTCTCCACCCAGCCCAGTCTGCGGACACATGCTCAGTGGGCAGCCTTCCCGAGTCCACCTCTGATTGATCTTCTTCCTCTCCCTGCCCAGCACCGGAGTTCCCTGCCCGCCCACCAAGCCAGGAGTTGGCACAGCCAATGGTGAAACACTCTCCCAGCTCACCCGCCTCTCGCTCTCCACAGCTCACTCTCTCAGCTCCTGGTACAGCCTGAAACCAAATCAAATCTCAAATCTGAACGGAATGAAATCATCTCCTACGCCTGATCATCTGATGTGACCACAGAGAATCTTCTCCTCAAAAGAGCTCCAAACCCAGCTTGCTGGTCACCCAAAGAAACTGAGCTCTGCAGGCGCCCCCCAAGAACCCAATGCTTCCTTAACAGGGGTTGGCAGGGTTAGGGGAGAAAGCACGAGTCCGTGCCGTGGTGTTTTCTGCTGCTGCGTCCCTTTGCACAGGTCGATGTAAATGCCCCCCAGGAACTGCAGTTCACCTCCCGGTTTGTTAAACTCATTGTCCAGCATCAGTTCGTATTCGGCGCATGCTTAGTAAGATTCTCCTCTGAGAGCAGGTCTCGTTCTTTGCGAAGTGGCGCTCCACAGCCACGTTGCTGAGTGCAGCTTAGGTTGCTATCCCATGTTTTCCTCAATTTGAAAAATGCCACCTTTACTTCTGTGCAAGGAACAACAACAACAAAACTAAAACAAATAAGGCAAGTCAGCATAAATGAACATGAACGTCAGCCCATGACGATCCTTCAAAGAACTCGACATTCGGGGAGAGATCCTAAACTAGGTTTTGTTGGTTACCCTTGCCTGCAGCCCAACGTCGGGCGCCTTTCTCTGCTGCTGGGAGCTTGTTACATAATGATAATACTTTTGGCTGAAGCAAAACAGAATTGGAAGGCTAAACGTACACGCCCTACAAGTACTGGCGGGTAAAAGAGTAATAGCTTTTGGATTGTCTGCTCTTTTATTCTTCATTCAACAGAGGTTCCAGAGAGCCCCGTATAGGTGCCTGAAGCTCTTCTAGGTGTTGGGCCAGGAGGGTGAATGAGGTGGCCTGCTAGCCCCAACTGGGCACGCCATACTCAGGAGCATCTGAGTAGGAGCTGATGCTGTCTCTAGTTTCAACAGCCAGACCAATGGTCAACAGAGGCTGTCTACAGCCCTCTCCACAAGGCTTGGTTGGGCTCCATCCCCTAGGGTGCCAGGCACTCCCAGGAAGCATCATCCCCTCTGACAGGTTCAGTGCAGGCCAACCCTCTGTCCCTTCTTGGGCAGATAAGGTTTGGGGCTTGGCTCACTAATGAATGGGTGAGCCCCCTCAATGGGACTGGGCAATCTCCAGTCACTTCAATGGTAAAATGAGGGGTTAGGCCAGATATCAGCAACCTTCTAGCTTGAAAATTCCAGCTCCTTTCACCCTCCTATCACTGAGCTGACACAGACCTCTCTGGACGTTTATTTCATCCTCCTGTCTCCAGATGAAACCTTTAAACCACAAAGACAAGTTGAACTGGTTCCCATTTCTAAAGGCCTCTGGGGGAGGGCCATTCCCCTCCACTCCCATGAGTCACTTGCTCTCATATCCTCTCTGGAACCTTGTCCTCACACCTCAATGGAGTCCTTCCTCCACAGCTTGCATTTGTTTGCCTCTGGTTATCCTTCTACGTACGTAGACAAGAGTGAATCACTGTTCTGAGCAGTAACTCTAACGAGATTTTTATTTCTTCAGCATATTCACAGGAATTACAGGCAGTGACTATTAAAAACCACCAAGACATCAAGGAAGCCAACCACACTTCCCAGTTCCTGCCTTATCCAGAAAATGTGACCTTAGATTACACTCTGAGTTCAGAGTAGGAGAATAATGTCACTGCCCCCTGAGCAGATCAAAAGCCCTGGAAATAGCAGCCACTTTGACCCTCACTCAGCCCAAGTACCCCTCTTCCAGGAAGACTTCCCTGCTCCAACTCCTCACCCTCTCCTCAGTGCTCGCCTCACTGCAGCACTTGCCACAGTGACTCCTAGACCGTAAGCATCATGCAGGCAGAGGCCATGTCCCCATGACCTCTGCTCTCAGGGACAGGTTCCAATAGAGTGTCTGGCACTCGGCCAGGGACTCCCAGCAGACTGTGCTAGCCTGATCCCTCCAGACAAGGTCCCATGATGCCTGAACACTGACGGCCCTTCCGGCCGAGCACCAAACTCCCCCACACCCTCCACCCCCCAGCTCAGTAGGGGTCTCTCTGAGAATTTCTCTGAGGATGTAAACTCTGCAGCCCGGGCCTCTTGGGTTCAAACCCTGGCTCTGCTGCTTTCTAGCCATGTGATCTTGGGCAGGTTATTTCACCTCTTTAGGTCTCTTTGTTTCTTCACTGAAAAACAGAGGTAATAAATACCTCTTAGGGTCTCGTGAGGATGAAATGAGCTGACCCATGAGGAGCAGTTGGAACGGGGTCTGACCCATAGCATGTGCTCAGTGAGAGCTGGAGTTATTATTTCCCGGGCCTATGACATCACGGAACCCCCACCACCACCCCCCGCAGCTCCCACTCTTGTCTACACAGTGCCACACCCCTCCCCCACCTCCAGGACCCTTTGCCCTGTTCCTCCAGCACGCCGATGGCAGCAGCAACACAAAAAGCCATTCACCCCTCCTCACTGATTATGATCTTCTCCCCACCCCACCTCTACCAGCTTATAAGGCACATTCTCCAGAGAGAAGGGAGAAGGGCTGGTTCCCCAGCCGGGCTATAAATGCTGAGTCACTCTTTCCCCATATGCCTCTCTATCCATCACTCTTGACGTTTCAGGCTCCCCAGCGTCCCACTGCGCTGTCCCCTCTGCTCATAACTTAAGAGCGAGCCTCACCCCACCCCAACCCACCCCTACCCACCCCTCCAAAAGCCAGGCTGAGCCTCTACAGTTTTTACCAATGATTTTTCTTAACAAGGAGCTTCAGAACCTTCGCACCATGGGCAGAAAGAAAAATAACGGTGTCTGCTCCAAAAGTGTTTACTGATGGTTGCCAGACAAGAGGGGTTTGGAGGGGCTGGGTGGAAAAGGTGAAAGGATGATTGAAAAGTACAGATTGGCAGTTATAAACTAGTCGCAGGGATGTAAAGTGCAGCAAAGGGAACGCAGTCAGTAATATTGTAATAACCGTGTAGTGCCAGGTGGGTGCAGGATTTATCAGGGTGGTCGCTCCGTGAGTAACACAGATGTCTAACACTATGTTGTAGCTAAAATTAATGTAATATTGTATGTCAACTGCAACCGAAAAATAAATACAATCTAAAAAAAGAAATGCCTGCTCTCTGTGTGGCATACACGCTAGATCCCCTTTAACTCTCCCTAGAGCTGAGAAAACGAGGCACGAAGTCAAAGTAGGGAAGGAGGCGGGGTTCTAACCGGGGACAGGCAACCTCAGAGCCCAGACTCCACGCAGAGAAGCTTTGTCCCCATGGGTCCAGAGTGGCAGGTTTGCCTCCAGGGGTGGAGGTTCAGTCAATGGAACCGGAACTTTTGTCTCCCACTCATCATTCCTCAAAGACACATGGTGCCACCATAACGAAAATGAAAGGGTCCCATTTTATGAAGGGGGAGTTTACCTTTGCAGGCATTGCTGCCATATTTATCACTACAACCTGTGCTAAAGATAAGAGCAATGGCCCCATTCTGAGGAGTCCACCTATTGCTCTGACACATCGGGGGCACTTACTGGGAGGCTGGAAGCGGAGCGGGTCAGAGCAGCGCTGAGAAAGCAGACACAAACCGGTGTCCTAAGCTCACCAACCTGTGGCAGCCAGGGCACCAGCAGACAGACAAGTCCTGGCCACTGAGGAAATGTGAATCGCGAGTCACTGCCACAGTACCCGGACACCCCACTCAGACAACTTCCACATCACGAGGCGGCGATCGCTGGATCACAGCCTCTCCAAGGCCCTTTTTGGTTCATCCTTCCCATAAGTGTTAAGAGCCAACAAAACAGAGGCATTGCCTCCTTCGGGCCACCCAAATAGTCAGAGGCAATCCCTATCTGACTCCCAGCTTCCTGCATCCACGGCTCCAGAATACTCCTACCTGTGTTGCTTACTGCCAGGGTGGGAATAATCCACCAGAGTAAAGGGAGGAAGCTCTGAAGGAAGAAAAAACGTGAGCGCTCCTACATGCCAAACACTGTGCTTGCTATTTAAACAAGGAAAATCCCCCATGAGCTACCTCGGTCTGGAGGCCCTGGAGCCTAAGAAGGGCTTCTCATCACCAAGGCAAAGAAGTTGCAGATGGCAGACTCCACCAAAGGCTCTTTCAGATCCCTAGTGAGGGTAGATGTCACAAACACCTGAGCGGCAGCCAGGGCACAGTGAGCTTTGGCTGAGAAACAGAAGGCAGGCCAGGCCTCCTCGGATGTCCTGGGGATGGTGACGGCCATCTTCTCTGGCCCCCACTTGCCTTTTAAAGTCCAGAGGGATCTAAGGAACCTATAGCATGTAGACCCTGGTCTTGAACAGCTCTACCCCAAGACCTCCTCAGGAGGAGGTGCATCTTTCATGTTGAAACTTTCCACCAAAGTACCTTCTCCCTTCTTCCCCACCCAACAGTGACTGAAGCTCTTCAAGCACCTGGATCCCATACTCAGCTGAAACACCAGAATACCCATCCCTGACCTTATCCCCATATTTACCTCTAATTCAACAGCCCTGTGGCCCCAGCCCGGTGCTGGGCCTGAGCCTTCCCACCACAAAGATAGCAGAACAGCCCCTGGAGAAGTGTTCCCCTCCTGTCCCATCCTCTGGCTAACTGCAGGAGCCTGGAATCTAGTCCAGAGTTTACAGGTCTCTATGGCCACAAGCCCAAAGTGGCATCAGAAGGCCATGAGAAAAGACCTCCTGAGATGTCTAGTCTTCACACTCTGGGGTTACTCACTGACCAGCCACAAAAGAGGGAACTGTTCTGAATGGCTCAGGCTGGACCGCAGACTCTAGATCAGGGGTCTTTCTAGGGTCCCAGTTCCAAAGAGTACGGTAACCCTCTGATACTGCATACAGAACGTGTCCCTGCATTGTATGCATGTTTGGGGGGGTGGGGAGGAGTTAGAGTTTTCATCTGATTCTCAAAGGGATGCATGATCCCAACCCCTGGCCCCAAGTTCCCCCCAACTCACCTTATCATCTCTAGGCCCTCCCTAGCTCTCCAAGGTCTCTCTCCCATTCAAGGACGCATGGGGGCCTGAAGCACCACTACCGTTCCCTTGCCTCCTGCCCCTTCCACCGGCAGAAGGTGGACAGGGGCTTTCAAACCCAACCCTCCTCCACACAGCCTCCAGCTTCCTGGTGACCTGAACCAGGTTTCTCTCTCTGTTCTAGAGAAGCCACCCTCCATTCAAACTGAGGTCTCAACATCATCCACCGCCACCAGTGGAGAGGTCAGGATTTCACCCTTTATCGCACAGGGGCCAAATCTCCTGGTGAGATGACTTCCACCAGGAGACAACTCCTGGTGTCCCTGACCTCCTTCCACCACACCAAGCTATAGCTGACTCCGCCCAGGCTGTAAAGATGAGAGTGCTTGGCCAAGAAGAGTGATGAAAGGCCAGAACATCCTCCTGAGTCCTTTCTCTTGTGGCAGGATAACCGACAGGAGGGCTTGTTCCCCATGTCCCATCACCCAGAATCTTTGGTGATGCTCCTGCCTGAGGGTCAAGTGAGGAGTGACATTGTCTGTCTGTAGTTTGCGTCACCTCTAGTACAACTTATTTCGAAACTCCTAGTCATTCCCCTCACCCTCCACCCTGGGGGAGTGGGGTAGAAGAAAGAAAGAAAAGAAGAAAAGAAAAATCAAAACCTCTCTCCCCCTAAAATAAACTCCTCTCCAGGAATTTAATTTTAGTATAAATGTCTTGGAGCTAGAACTTCTTATAAGGTGGAAAGAAATGGGCAAGCCATTCCTAGGTGTAAGGCAACGATGCAAGGAGGAAATGAGGAGGAAAGAATGAATTAACGTAAAGGTCCCCCCACCCCCTAGAGCTTAGAGCCCCGGGCACAGACAGCGGGAGGGGCGAGGGAGCAGGGGCGGGGACAGCGCTTTCCGAACTTTCCCTAGCCAAGACGCCGGGAGATGCAGCTCCCAGGGGACCGGGTGGGACCAGGGCAGGCTGAGACCTGTGACTTCGGCGGGGGCAGGAAGCGAACCTCCCATCCTCCTAAAAGGAGCTCTGCCCAGCAAGCGCCCCAGCCAGCCGTCGCCAACCAGCTAGGGCCCCCAGGCCGGGCAAAGCGGGGAGGGGCGCCAACACAAAAGGGGGAGAGGCTGCATAAGGGACTCCGGGCGGCGCCCACGGTGGGAGGCCGCGCTACCCAGCCCGGCGCCGCCCGCCCGCGCCCACCCTTTAATCCTGCGCCTGGCTCCCAGTCCCCAGAAGCCCGCACGCCCCGCGCGCCCACGGCCGGGAACGAGGAGGGGTCTCGGGAGGGAAGCGAGCCCGGGACCCGCCGCACGCGGCTGGACTCCCGGGAAGCCGCGGCGGCAGCACCGGGAATCAAACTCGTGCCGGCCCGGCCCGCCCGGCGGTGCCTCGGCGATCGGTACCGAGAAGGTGGGGCCGCCGGGCCGGAGCCAGGATGGCGCGCCGGGCGGCCGACTGGGGCCGCGGCCGGGGACGAAAGGGAGGTCTTACCGAGTAGCCGCCACGCGCGTCCGCGCCCCGCGGGCCGGTGGGGCCGGCGGGCTGGGGGAGGGGCGGCGATCCCGCGGCGGCGGCGGGCCCGGCGCGGCGGCGCGGCTGGGGCGCGGGAGGCGGGGAAAGCGAGGCGAGGCCGGCTTCCTAGCGGCGGGCGCCTGGAAGTGCAGCCGTCCGCGCGCGCCTGCTGGCGGGGCCGCAAGTGGGGCCGCGCGGGGAGGAGCGGGGCTGCGGGCGGGGCGGGGGCCCGGCGGCGGCGCCCCCAGACCCTTGCGGACGCCGGACGCCTTTCGAGCAGGAAAGCAGCGCGGTGGCGGGGTTGGGAGGTCGCCGGATGAAGACAGGAAAATCCCAACCGCGTCGTCCCTCCCCGGCTGGCGGGCAGGAGGGCGTGAGCGAGGAGCCTCGGTATCCCGAGCAGAGCCGGGTGCCTGGCGTCTTGCCCTACGGGCTCGCAGAGCGGCGCTGGGACGGCGCACCTCGGAGAGAGCGGGGCTGGAAGACCTCGACTCCGAGGGGAACCGAAAAGCAGGGCTGCCCCGAGAAGGTTGGGAATGTGGACCCACATATGGGGCCTGGGACAGCCGAGGGGTGGGGGAGAGGCGGCCCCAGGGAGTTAGGACTCAGGAAAGGAAACAAAATAAAATGCCGCGGCCCGAGGAGATGGTAGGCAGGAGGTCAGGACGTCCCAGATTATTACCCATTCCCACCATCAGCTACCACCTGCCATCTCCCCGTCGCCTCCCCAGCACCCCTGGCCGTTTCGGCGGCTTCTGAGACCTGAGAAGATTTTCAAAAAAGAGTGTTCAATAAATGGAAAATCAACTTTGACTCTTCTTTTTCCACTGCTTTGGTTTAAAATGCCACTTTCGGGGAGGGTAGGATGGGGCAGGGGGCGATCACCAAGCACCTGCCCGGAAGAGGAGCTACATAGGGGATCTGAGGAGGATGAAGGCCAGAAGGCAGTTCCAGCCCTGCCTCCAGACCTCTTGCAAAGGAGTCTCCTGGATAAGCCTGCCTCGGGGACCCACTTGCTCACCTGGGCCCAAATCTCAGGGAGGAGCCCCTCTCCCCTCTGCTTCCGAGGACTTGCAGTCCCCTAGCTCTGCTGAGACAAATCGATGTGCTCAGCCACAAAGACATCTGATGGTGAAAACCACAAACCAAAGCACCCAGACACCATGTGTTTCCATCATTGACATGTCAAGAGTAAGTTCCTTAAGCAAACTGGGAACTTGGGATGGGGAGAAACCTCAGAACCACACCCCGGTTGGGGAGGCCCCACATTAGGCTAGCATGTTGAGTGGGTCCCAGACCCCTCAGGACATCGCCCCTCTCCCATCCCCTCTCTCCTGCTCCTTCACCTGTTGGTACATTTCACTGGGGGACGAGGGGATGGACACCCCCAGGAGGTGATCCCATCAACCCCAGATAAATATATTTAATCTGGAGACTGACCCATGCCTCCAATGCTAACTCCTGGCTCCCGTCCCAAAATTGCGACTGAGGGCTTGGGTTTCATCTTCCTTCCTGGTCGTCTAGATCACGTTTTCCTGTGTGTGTTCCCTCACACTTGCCCACAGGGCAGTCCATCAGCCTCTTTTCTGCTGACTTGCAAGACCTTCCCTGTCACCTTGGGATTTGGGGAGCCAGGAGAAAGCATCTGCGAACAGGGAGCTGTCCTTGTTTGTACTCCACTCTGAGTGCTCATTAAAGCATTTAATATATTATTAATATAGTTATCAAGTGAAATTAGGCACTGTAATGGAGGCTCTTCCTTAAAGAATTCCTTTCAGAGCTGTCTCCCCGGAAGTCTTCCTCTGGGCCCTTTCTGGCCTTTCTGACACCCGGGGAACCTCCCTAACGCCCACCACTGCCTCTGAGCTGAGAGTTCTCCAGGGTCCCAGGCCAGACCTCCCTCCTGCGCTCCAGCCCATCATGCACAGCTGCCCCCAGAGGCTCTCCACCTGCAGGCCCCTCAGACACCTCACCACACAGAGGCTAGAAGCAAACTCAAACTCAGAGTCCTTTTCCCCCCAAGCCTCCTCCTCATCCTCTGGTTTAGCAACTGGAAATCAGTCTTCATGTGCCTTCCCCTGAATTCTATTGGTTGTTAGGTTCTATTCGTTCCTCCTTCCCTTCACCCCCTTATTCCTCCAGCTTCTGCCCTGGTTCAGCACCCCACCCCCACCCCCAAGTGTCTCTGCCCATCTGGGAGAATGAAATGTCCCCTTTGCTTTCAAGCCCAACCCTCCTGACTGCTTCAGGAGACTGTCAGCTCTTCCCCCGCCTTCTCTGCTCAAACCCTACAAACACTACAGGATGCCCCCTTCTAAGAAACTCTACCCCAACTCTGCCCCGCCCTCAGGCCACTGCCCTAGTTCTCTCTTGCCCATTCATCTACTTCCTCTAAGAAACCACACATACTCTCTCGGCTTCTTCAATTCCCACTTAATCCTCCGTCTTCTACAATCTGGCTTCCCTCCCTGTCATGCCGGTGGCACCCAGTCTTTTCAACCCGTGGGCCCCCTCCCTCCTCTATTCCTTGGCCCCCTTGTAGCCCTGGATGAAGACAACACCTCCTTGGAATGACTCCTACCCCCACAGCTTGGCTTCCAACCCTCTTGGTTCCTGATTCCATTGCTTCAGCTCTGCCCGCCCAATGGGCTTCCTCAGGGTGAAGTCCTCTTGACTTTTCCATAAATCTCACAGTTCTCAGGATGCTCCCACAGAGGGAACAGAGGGGAGCGGGTACCAACCCCTGCATGCTCCACTTGCCTGCAGCATAACTTTGGGCCAGTTACCTAACTCTCTCTGTGCCTCACTTTCGTCTCCTGTATTTGGGGCTCACAGCAGTGGCCCCACCCCAAAAGCCTGTGGTGAAAACTAAACAAACCCACACATGTGAAGTGCCCAGAGCAGTGCCTGGCACATGAACTGTTCAGTAAGCGCTAGTATTGCTACTGATAACATTATGGCCTCTGCTGTCAGGTGGAGTGTTTTGAGGACTGATTCCTGCACGTGTTCCCTCCCCCTGGCTCCAGACTGGAATGCGTGACCGCCACTGGACAGGTTGTCCTACATTCACCTCCCCGTCAGCATGACAAGCCTGGAATCCATCATCTCCGCATCCTCCTTCTCGAGAAATCTCTGTCCGGGAGAAGTGCACCTCCCACTCACCCCCGCTATGACTTTCACATGGCACCACCCTTCTCTCCCACATTCAAACCCCTACGGAAACTCAGGGCTTTCTACAGCCTGAATTTCTCTGGACTCCGTTCTATCTCCATTCATTCCTGGTTCAGGCCACCAGGCCCCTGCCTTTCAATCCGTCCTCCTCAATGCCAGCAGCTTTTTCTAAAGCACAGACTGGAGATGCATGTCACCCTCCTGTTGAAAAATGGTTAACTCCCCACTGCTTGGAGAATGAAATTTTAAACAGTTTGGAGAGGCCCTTCCCAGCCCTCTCCTAACCTATGACCCAGCCCCTCTCCTCTCCTGTGCTCTCCCCACCTGCCCACCCCCAGGCTAGAACAGCTAAAGCCACTTGTCCTTCCCACTCAGTACAGGGGAAGCCGAGGAAAGCCTCTTGCTAAGCCTCTGGGCACATTAAGCACAAATAGCTGGAGCCGAATCTGCCTTGTCTCCCCCACATTCTGAGGACAAGGCTGATAGGGAGCTGCGGGGCTCAGGCTTGGAAAGAGTGGGTTCCAGCCAGATCACAGGGGAAAGAAGACATTTCCCTGCTGGGATTTCCCCAGCCCAGGACGAAAGCAGGGGTTCACACGGTGGGCAACAGAACAGTAACCAACCACGTTGTCCCAGTCCCCAGGGGACCTCTCCCCTCCTCCAACCACAACAGACAGCAACAAGACCCAAGATGGAAAAGAAAGTGGTGGAAACATCCAGATAATTTGGGTAATCCTCCCTCCATCTTCACCAATTTGACTAAGAAACTCAGAGGAAACTTTGAAAGAATTGGTGGTAGCCCATGGGGTTTGGAATGAAAACATGGGTGAAAGGTGGAGGCAGCAGTGCCCCCAGAAGTGAGCAAATGACCCCCTTTCTGGGAGAACAAGTAGAGGGCTGCCTGTGGGACTGCCAATCTCAATCCCAGTTTAGAGAGGGCTTTCGGGGGGGGGGCCCTCCGTCCCCCGCAGTGGGCCAGCACCAATGTCATGCCAGTGGCACTGTTTCTGGACCTTTCTTCCCTTCCATAACAAACTGCTCCCTCGCAGCCCCTTTGTCCATTCTGCCAGCCTGACTGCAGCACGTGGTATTGTAGCTCTGTGCCTTCCAGGGGGCCAGGGCCTGCCTTCTGTCTCAGTGGCTGAACGTCCCAGCCAGAGGTCTGGCAGGCCCAGGAGTGAGTAAATATTTGCAGAAGGGCTGACTTCTGGCAGGTGGGTGCGATCTGCCTGGTCTGCCCTCCCCACAACCATGTGTCTTCCCTGGTAACAGTTAGTGAGGCTCCAGGGGTCCTCCCCGAGGTGCAGAGGCTGCCAGCTCGTCCTGTACAAGGTGGTGAGGTGGAAAGGAAGCATAAATAAATGGAATTCCATGTAACCATAAAAATTGCTTTTAAAGAATATTTAATGCCTGTTAAATATGTTACAGGAAAGGGAGACTACAAACCAGTATATGCAATATGAGCCAATTTATTTTTATTCCGTTATAAACATAGAAGAAAATATACCAACATGTTAACAATTGTTAGATGAGAGTTTTATAGGTAACTTTTACTTTGTTATTAATATTTTCTCCAGATTTCCCAAATTTCTTTCATTGAACATGCATTCCTTTAATATATATATATTAAATACCCACTTTCAAGCTGGGTGACTTTGGGTGAGTTACTGAACCTCTCTGAGTTTCCATTTCCTCATCTCTAAAATGATGATAAAAACATCACCTTTCTCCTAATTACATAAAAAATAATAATGGTAAGTGATAAAGTTACTATTTAGCCTGTATTTAGCCTTCAAGATCAGTGTGATTGGAAGGAAGAAAGTCAAACACAGCTAACTTTCCTCCATAACGATGCATAACTTAGGCTATTTTACTCCAGTTCCACAACCATCCCCCAAGATGAGCAATGGGTACCCCTCTCCGTCCCCCAGGTCTAAGGGGAAGGGAGATGCAGAGCAGCCAGCAAGTAACACAAGCCAGAGTGTGACACTCGCTAAAATGAAGGTGTGAGCAGAGGGCTTTGGAGCTGCCCGAGGAAGGAGTGATTAATCTCATGGGGAAGGGGTCAGAGAGGGCATCTTTGAACAGCTGGCTTTTGAGCTGGGCATTGAGAGTTGAACCCCTTTAACTGGGGTTAAGGGCATTCATCTGGGCCACAGCACCAGCTAAGGCACATTGGGATGTGGGTGAACGCCCACGGTGGCCAGGGTGCAGGGGGGATGGCAACAGTGGGGGTGGGAGGTAGCGAGATGAGGCCAGAAAGCTGAGGGGACTGTGACAGTGATTGAATGGCCTGCAACACCAAACTAAGGAATCTATAGAGAAGGAGTGTGTTACAGGCTCCGACCTGAATTTCCAAACAGAATATCAACATTGACTTTGACTTTCCTGACAACACCAAGAGTTGAGGCAGTCAGGTCTTCCACTCCTGCACCTGACCAGCTCCTGGGAAAAGCCAGGCTGGATGGCATTCAGCATTTGCTACAAATAATTCACAGAGGCTTAGAGACTCAAATCCCATCTTGGATCAGCAGAGTTTAGTCCCTCCTAAACACCCTCTCAGCCTGATAAGTATAGTGTAGTGGCTAAGTACTGGTCAGACCAGGGGACATCTAAATCCCTGCTGTACCCACTTTCACGCTGGTTGACTTTGGGTGAGTTACTGAACCTCTCTGAGTTGCCATTTCCTCATCTCTAAAATGATGATAAAAACATCACCTTTCTCCTAATTAGATACAAAATAATAATAGTAAGTGATAAAGTGTCTTGAACACTGACAATGTACCTCTCCCTGTTTTAAGTACTTTTGCACATGTTATTTCATGTCATTTTCAGAAAAGCCTTAAGAGGCAAGCACTATTACCATTTCTCTTTTGCAGACGTGGAAACTGAGACACAGAGAGGTCACAAATCTTGCCCGTGTTCCAACAATAAGTGGTAGGAACAAGATGCCAACCCAGCCATGATGCCAGAGCCCACCACTTCATTACACCCCTGGAGATCACAATTACAGTAGCTACAAAAGCACATACACAGTGCTTACGATATGCCAGTTGAGGTTTACATTGTAAACTCCTTTACTCCTCAGTGGCCCTGTGGTAGGTACCACCACAGGCCCTGTCTACAAATTAGGAAACTGAGGCACAGAGAGAGTAAATAACTTGCTCAAGTGTCTTCGCAGAGTCCGGATAGGAGCTCAGGGTTTTTGGCTGCATTGCTGTTCCTCCTCATTCTAATACACTCAATAAGCTATGCTTCTTTTTTTTTAAGATTTTATTTATTTATTTTTAAATAAAGGAGGGAGGGAGAAAGACAGGGAGAGAAACATCAATGTGTGGTTGCCTCTTGGGCTCCCCACACTGGGGAGGAGCCTGGCCTGCAATTTAGGCATGTGCCCTGACTGGGAATCGAACCAGCGACCCTCTGCTTTGCAGTCCGGGGCTCAATCCACTGAGCCACACCAGCCAAGCCCAATGCCTCTTTTACTTATTGTCATTTTTATAATTCCAAGGAGGCCTACCTGTAGTTAATGTAGTCCAGATGTTCAGATCTGTTTCTTTTCAGGGATGAAGATCCATGGAGGGGGTTGGGGGTAGGGCAGGGTAGATATTCCTCAGTGGGACTTGGGGAGCAAGGGTACAGGTGGAGGAACCCGTGAGCTTACGGGTACTGGGTGGGTTCCTTCCTGCTTCGGGGGAAGGGAGGAGAGGAAGTTGGCATGACCTCATTGGTCTAGCCCCTGAGCAGGGCCCAGGGCACTATTGGAAATGGCAAAAACATCTTATTCTTTGGCAGAAGAATATCCCTGGGATTGCACCATAGCCAGTTCCAGGGTGGGGGTGGTGGGCAGAGGACCCTAGAGGATTGAGTGATGTCTCTGAGGGAGATTTCACATTCTTGGTGTGTCTTTAATAGAGAAAACAGAAACCTGTCCCTGAAGGGGGACCAGGAGACAAGAGAGACAAGAGGATGCTGAGGCCATGACAAGACTAGGTTCCCAGGGTCCAAACCCTCATCTCCAGGTATCACACTTGAGCCTGCATTTGGGGCTGGGTGGAGGTATGGTCAAGGCTCAGTTCAGCCTGATCCCTAGTCAGGGAAGTGTCACGTGACAGGCTGGTCAGAGTTGCCTCACAGCCAGTATCTTAATACAGAGGGGGGCCGGCTACCACTGCAGGGTGTTTCGCAGGAAGGCTGACCTGAGATTTAAAGGAGCTGGAAAACACAGTAATTCATTTATTTATGTATTCATGGATTATTACCTTCCTTCAATAGCTTATAATTTCTCATTAGCATGATTTCTTTTGATGCTTAGATTGTTCCAGACTTGGCCACTTGCTAGCCCCTGTGTTCTTTTGACACACTTTCATCTTCTTTGATACATTCCCACCCTTAATTTCGTATACAAAGAGACCTTTTCACTGTCATGGTAAAGATTGCATCAGACCTCCGATGCATGCTCAATCTATGGGGAAATTTTGATGAGTAGGATATTTGAGTAGTTTAAAGTGTTTCCCCACAGACTTCTTACTAGTTGCAAGGGGAATGGGGGCAGAAAAATTATACAATAGGGAAACTGGGCAACACCTAGACTGGGTGATCTAAATTAGCATCAGTTACAAGGGATAAGGAGAGATCCTGTGCCTCCAACTGCGATATCCTGCAAACACATGCCTCAGCAGTTTGCCAGCTGAGAATGCATAATCTCAGTTTAATCATGGAGAAACATCAAACACAAAATGAGGACTACTCTATTTTTTAAAGATGGGGGTCTGTACTTTTAATTTTTAAAAAGCCAGCTATGTGAATGTTTCAGGAGACCAAAGAGACTCGTCAACTAAATGCAATACTAGACCATGTAGTAGAGGGGAGAAAATGCTATCAAGGACATACTTAGATCAATTCACAAAATTAGGGTATGCATGGTAGATTAAGTAAAAGTGTTACTATCATACAAATGTAAATGTAGAAAGTTAAAAACAGGCCTGTGATTTAAGAACAGAATAGGTGAATTTGGATAAAGAGTATATACGTGTTTCTTGTATGATTTTCATTTTTTGCAACTTTTTGTGAGCTTGCAATTATTTCCAAATAAAAAGTTTTCCAAAAATATTCCGGGCTCATTTTGTGTTTTTTCCTGCTCAGAGCTTGCAATCAGCTTATTCTCCGGAGGATCCTCCAGAGCAGGAGTATTTAACCACACTGAAAAAATAAAATGAAATAAAGCATTCCTAGCATGTGAAAGAGTATGACCAAAGGCAGGGGAATGTGAAATGTAAGTGTAGATGATAGAAAGGACAGGTTCTAGCAAAAGTGGGTCTTCTGAAAGGCAACCGAGGATAAACTGTGGCCTCCCCCGGGGATGCAAAGCGCGGCCCCCAACAGCTTCCCGCAAGCCTCTTCCCATTCACTCGCACATCTGTGATTTGTGTGTAGGACACAATACGCGGACAGATTCGCCTGCTTCCTTTAGAGAGCCAACACTGTATTCGGGGGCACGTCAACTGTGGAAACCACAGAATTGAATTTTCTCTATTTACATAGAACGCGTACAAATACTGTTCAGAGTCTAGAAAGGGAAGCCGCATTGGCGGTGGAAACTCCAGCAGAATACTACCCTACCAATCAGAACTCAGGAGATATCAACCAATCACAGCTCGGCAGCGCTCTAGGGGCGGGGCCGACACGTCCAGAGTTACTGGTGTGCCTCCGCTCAGTGCCAGCCCAGCTCTGTCTCTAGACTACCTTGGGGAAAATTGCGGAGAGGAGGCCCGCAAAGTACACTAGATTAGGTTAAAGGGCCTCGGGCCTCGGATGCTAGGCCTGGTAGTAGTGATGCTAGGGTACCACAAGATGTTGACTGATCCAGCCCTGGCACAACCCACGTTTGCCACGCGCTCTGCGGAGCCCCTCTCTCAGGTGCTGGAGTCCAGGGTGCTGTCGGGAGAGCAAGTGGAGCTGATGAGAGCTGACTTCAGAGCAAGGCGGTCGGAGAAAGATGTCAGGCTTCTCTTCCCCCTTTCGGCCTGGGTAGGTGGTGGCGCTCCCTGTTCTCTTGGGAAGGCAGGAGATAAGGCCTGTGCCATTCTTGCAGCTAGCTCTAAGAACAAACGTTCTGACTGGATGGTGTGATTGAACAGCGAAGCAGTGCAGGTGCCTTTCTGGATATGGCGCATGGTGGGGGAATGAAGCTGGATGGAGCGACTTGTCTGAAGCAGGGTGCATCATTCCCAGACAGGCACATATTAGAGCACCTTTTTCCAGGTCTCCCAGGCTGGCCATTCTTCCCTGGGTCTAATCAGAACCCTTCCTGCCACATCTCTGGCCGGCTGCTTTTGAGATGTCTTCCATCTCACTCTCATTCCTGGGATACGGCTCTGGTTCCCACGCTGGACACCCATCTTCAAAATCTCAGTCTGAAGTGGGGAAGCCATGCAGGAAGGCATTGGGTTCCTTTGCAGCTCTTTGAGAGAATGGGGTTGGTGCCTGTGGGCCAAGTGACTCTGTCCTTACAGGAAATAGGAAGACCAGGTGGAGGTAGGGTACATTGCATCTGTGGCTCCTTTCTCCATAGTAGGCTCTGTACGAAGCACTTTATATGAATTAGATCCTCAAAAACTTTACTAGGTTGGAACTATCATCCTTATTTTACAGCCAAGGAAATAGGCCAGAGAGGTTATTTATCTTGCTCCAAGTGACCCAGCCTGGATTTACACCCAGGCCTGGTGGATTCCAAGCTTCTGCTCTTGATTACAACCCTGTCTCACAACACCTACTGGTTGGCTGGCCTTTCTCCCAGGTCCTGCTCTGCTTTGGGTCCTCTGGGGGCCTGGCTGACCTGTTGTTGCTATTTCTGGCCTTGGTGCTTGGTTCCTCCTTGTATTTCAGGGTTCTGGAAGGAAAGTCAGTAAAAACCACAGGCTGCCATGGCCCCATTCATTTGGAACCAGAGATTTAGAGGATGTGGCAAAACATTTGGAAATAGTATAGTCAAACTTAGGAACCAGCTTTCCTTCTGGGGGTGGCACTGGATTACCTCTACTGTATTTGTACACCGAGAAGGTATCAACTAACTGCCTAAGGTTACAGGGAAAGTTTCAGAGGGATCAACATTTATTTATTTATTTTTAAGGATTTTATTTATTTATTTTTAGAGAGAGGGGAAGGGAGGGAGGAAGAGAGGGAGAGAAACATCAAGGTGAGAGAGGAACATGGATCAGTTGCCTCTCACACACACCCTGACTGGGGACTGAATCTGCACCCAGGCATGTGCCCTGACCAGGAATTGAACTGGTGACCTTTTGCTTTGTGGGATGATGCTCCAACCAACTGAGCCACACTGGTCAGGGCGTAAAGGATCAACATTTAAGTTGGGCTTTGCGGGACATCTAGGGGTTCACAATGGAGAAAACATTGGAGGATTTCTTGTAGGGAGGCCATTCTAGGCACAGGAAACAGCATATACAGAGGTCCTGTTGTCTCCTTTCTCTTTCCCCAACTTGCCCCTTGACCCATTTGTCTCCCTCAGAGATCCTTGCCAGCCACACAGCTTCTGGGGTTCCCAACATGACAGGACATCCCTTGTGTTAGACAGGCCACCCTGGAGTCAGGGCCTACTTTCTCGGGATAAAGTTCTGAGAATCCAAGAGAGGGGAGCCTACTTCTCCAGCTGGAAGGGGCTCATGGGTCCCCACTGCAGGGGCCATTCTCTGATAACCACTTGAATCTTACCTGTTTCTTCAGCCACTGATTTTGTTCTTTTCCTGGCTAGAAAAAGAAGGACACATCTTTTCTCCTGCCCATTGACTGAAGCTGAAATAATTACAGCTGGATTGGACTAGCAGCCTAGAGTCCTCGGAGCAATCATGCCCAGCCCAGGGTGGATGCGTGGAGAGGGAAGGGCCTCGGCATGGGGTTACACCACAGGTAGCACAAGGACATTTTTTCCAAAACCTCTTCCTTTCCAGGGTCTCTTCCCGACTTCCAAGTTCCCCCTCCCCTCCTCCTCCTCCCTCCATAAACAAAGTTGATTTCTCTCTGACTCTTTACCTACCATTTACAAAGCTAGGAGCTTCTTGGCTCATGAGCAGGGGACCTTGGGGATCCGGGCTTCTTCAAGTCAGTTCTGAGTGGATTTAGACTGACACTGTAGGGACTGTGGTTTTGGTGGCCCCCAATTGTCCCTAAGACTGACAAAAGACTTGGCTTCCAGGCCCATCTCTCAGGCTGCCTCCCCTCGCTACGAGCAGCCTCTAGAAATGACACATCTGCTCCCGATGTTGGACCTGGGTACTCACTGCCAGACCCAGCTCCTGGACCACTCACTGGAAGGGCATGTCCCTTCCATTCCCTTGGTCTCCTCATCCTTTTCAGCTGCCATGACAAAGGAATAGCTACTTGCAGGAGAAAACGTGGTCCTCAAATGCCTATCTTTAGCCTAATAGTTCTTTCAGACTCTTTACAGATGCCTTTAGGAAAAAGTGATACCCAGGTAATGGCTGATGCAGGTAGACCTTGCCTTGAGAAAACTCCATGAACAGTGTGAATTTACCAAAACACCCCAGGGAATTCTTCCTGTGTGGTTGGCAGTTACATACGTCAGAAAGAATTGACTCCAATAAGAATAGTGATTTTCTCATTTATGCACTCTTCAAAGAGATATTTAGGTGTTGGGAGGGGAGTGGAATGCCGACATAAAGAAGATAATCGGGGATGAAGACATTTCTGAAAATATGATGCAAGTCAGTGGTGACAGAGAATCTGAAGTGAACATCCATTCCTTTACCATGATAAGGCAGTTTTTGTAAAGTGAAGTATACTTGACCCTCATGATCCAAGGCCAAGATCTGGGTCAAGTGCCTGTCTTGGGAAGAGGAAAGCTAACTCGCTAGCCCCTGAAGAGCTGGCCCAAGGAGAGGGTTAGATTACAGAGATCCAAAGCAAAGCCCCTGACCTTCCCTCCATTCCTTTCTTGGGAATTACGTGGGCTTTAGATTGCCCTGAAGTGGGCAGCCAAGAAAAGCTGGAGTCCAGATCGATGCAAAATCTGTTACTGTTCAGCCCTGAACCTGCCTGCCCCCGTACTTTTAGAGGACCCAGGGAGATTATCCAGTAATCTGCCAGGGTCAGAGCAGCTGTGGGGAAGATTTGTAGATCCAAATGGGGTCAGTCAAATGGTCTTCTTTCAGGCTACCAGTTCTTCAAGAAGGAAATGGAGAAAGTGCAGGACCGAGGGCCAGATTTATTATGGCAGGGAGGGGAAAGTGATTACCATCCCATGAACACAGTGGACTGTCTTTTAGCCCAATGATCTTTGAGGCTCAATGATCCACGATTTTTACAGAAAAAACCTCCACTATCCCATCTACATCCCAAACCCTGGTCTCTCCAGAGAGGACCAGACTACAGGGTCCTTTGAGAAGGGCAGGGGCACCTGGACAGCCAGGACTGAAAAGATTAACTAGCAACTCAGTGAAGTAACACATCTGTTCCCAGACAAAAGCAACACCAGGAACTCTTTTTCTCCAGCTGTTTTCACCGAGTCAATAGAGACCAAAGCAATTACCAAAAGTTTGGGAAGCCTCAATTCTGTGTAAAACAGATGTAGGTATCCACAGCTTTTTCATGAAATGAAGTGTCAGATGCATCTTGATTTGCTGTGTAGTGATACCCTCACTTGGGTACTTGTCATCTCTTAAGAGCCTTTGTCTTCATGACCTTCATATGTCTGTCAGTACTTAACGGTGCCTGATACAGGTGGTAATCAAATGAATCTAGTTGAATGTAAGTGGATTTGGAATCTGGCCTAAAGCCCCTTTCAAACAAAGAAACTGAGTTCTGGAGCATGAGAAGTTTTAAGCCCACCTCTTTTGGGTAGAACTGGGGGCTAAGCTTGTGGCCACTCCCAAGATCTGGCTTCCCGGGCTTTTATTCCAGCTGATTGGCAAGGGTACGTCTGAAGTCAGTCTGGTGCATCTCCTCCCTCCCATAGTATCTCAATACCAACCGGCCTGACAGTTCCTCCCTTGCTCTCCAGCCCAGCACCGACGTGTGCACCTGGAGAAGCAGTGCTTCAACAATCTCTTATTAGAGTGAGTTGGTGAAGCTTCTGAGGTATGAAGCAATCAATCATAACATTTGTGACCGGTTAACTTTAATTTGTCAAAATAAATCTGCAGTATTTTGCATGTTAGTAATACAGTGCTGGTATTGACAGGAAAAATCATCTGCTTACATAGAAACCTTCATTTAGGAGCACACCTTGGGAGGGAAATGAATACACAATGAAAGGCGAATGCAGGCCAAGCAGCAAGCCCTAGAGCATAACAGGCTGATGTCAGATTTGAGGGTTATCTAATACAACTGTTTAGCTGCTAATCTGATAAAGGGGTCGTTCTCATCCAGGTTACAACCGGAAGGAGAAAACAAAATCTCTGCTTTTTCGTAGAGCGGTGGCCGTTGTGCCTTCAACACTTGGTTGAATCAGTTCATCAGCATCAAAACTCAATTCCAGTTCCAAGACACAGGAGAGTTTCACCACACAACCTACTAGGTGGCCCCCTTCAGCGGTCCACCGCCACCCCCATCCTGCTAACTCTCTTCCTCCCAAAAGAAGACACAACGTGGCTTTATTATTGCAGACAAGCTTCTTAAGTGAATAAAGAATGCATACAAAATAGTATTTTAACTGAAGTCATACAATGAAGTCTCACTCCTGTTTATTATACAATGAGTTGATAAAACAATCATTTCTAGTATATATCTTTTTTTTTAAGAACTAATAGTTTCAGGGTTCTTACAACCACACTCTAGCCTAGGGCTACGGTCCACACCTGCCCCCACTGAGTACTGCTCCTTGGGCCACTGTGGAGGAGGCTGGGGCTGTCTGAATCACGGGTACGGTGATTACCAGCCTAGTCAGAGGTGACAGGTCCCAGCACGCAGAGCCAGAACCCAGTTCTGGGGCTGCATGCCAGGAAGTGTGGGCTTCCTCCAAACGTGGCCACCACCTGCCCAATCCAAGCCTCAGCAGGGACACACATGGGCCTTCCCTACATGAGTCCTTCCAGTAGTCCACACATAATGCTCTACATATTAAAAACAAACCATCTTTGTACTGTGGATAGGAACAGTTGTAACAAAGTCATAGCTACATATTTTTCTCTACATTTTGTTTATTGAGACAAACTAATTAAAAGGCACAAACATAGGGTATGTTTACATGGACATTATAACAAACATATACATTAAAAGTGTAGGAATGTGGTGCCTTCCTGCTAAACAGAAAGTTCCTAAGCTTTTATATATACAAAAGTTGTACAATTTAATGTCCTAAAGTACAAAAGATCATTTATAAAATTATTTTACACTAAGTACTATTTATTTCATTTTTTACTATGTAGTTCAACCCCCTCGAACTGTTTGTATAATGACACACAGATACCTATCCCTGATGTAGGAAGTCTGACTCAGATACAAGGTATTTTGATGCCTGAACTGACACAGTGGGGTATAAATGGAAGTCATCCAGTTTGATAGTCAGTCCTGCAAACATTCTGCAAGATTACCATAACTCATTTCCATTTCTCTTAACTGTAAGATTAGAGGAAAAAACCAAAAACATATTGTAACTAAAAAAAAAATAAATCACAGCATCTTGGTTTTAGTAACTATTTTTTAAAACACAATGCTTTAAAAACATTAATGTGTGGCATGATGGTGTAAAGGGTATCTGTTTCCCTAGCTTTTGGTTTCTACTTTATGTACAGAGATAAAATATCCTGCTAATAAAAAGCACATGTCTTAACGTGCACAATCATTGCTGGTTTCTTCAGGGAGAACAGACAAATCGCTGTCGCCCTGAAAACACCACAAAGCCGATACAAGTGTTTTCTCAAAGAAAAAAAAGTGATATCCATATTTACAAAGTTGAACAAATCTGCACAATACTTGATTATGAAAGGAGAAATGAAAAAATACACTCTGCTTGTTCTGAAGGGGCATACTACCTAGTTAGTGGTTAGAATAAAAACTGTATACAATTTAATATAAGACATAAACTCTAGTGAGCAACTAACTTATCTTTCCCTGTTGTAACATCAACAGGCTCTGATTGGGAGAGAGGGGCGTATCACATCCCAGTGCCTCCAGCGTCTTCCAATTTAAAGCAATAATTTTAAGTGTTCCAAAGCATTCCTTGGCTCCTGAACAGGAGTCCCATTAGCCTCCATTTGTTAGGAGTCTGCCTGTCCACACACTTGACTTCTCCTGTCAGTTGCAGCCTTTTCTTACCAAAACACAATTTATATATTTTGTTTTTTTAAATTTTTTAAAAAAGTCAACTACAGTGCTATATTCCATCAGGATTAATATGCTGAGCAATATTTACATCTCCAAATATCAGGTCACAATCCCTATTATATGTTGAAGTTAGAATGATAAATTATCATATGCTTTGCATATCAGAGCTGGTATCACCTTTCCCATAGGGAATTCTGCCTGAAATTAACATATTCCCAAAGGTAAAATGCATATTCTCTGAAATGCATTTTATTATGACAATGCATGTATTTCATAAAAACAATAAACACAGATAATTCTACACTAGCTCTCAATTTGTGGATTTAGAACTTCAGGTTAAAATCAGCCATCCACTTGTACTGAGAGAAGAGTTCTGCTAGTGTTCAGAATAAAATGATTTCTTGGGATTAGAAACTAATGCTGCTTTTTAAAATTTTGAAATGGGTTTTGCTTTTCATGATTGGTTTTAATTCTGGCATTTCATCTTACCAACTACTATCCTGTTTAAGCAATGGTGTAAGCTAAAAGGAATTTCTCATTAAACTAAAGTGGTCCAGTGATAAGTTACACACACACCCTACTTTGAACAATCCCAGCCAAATTGGAGAAAAATGCTACTACACTATTATTAACTAATGTAATAAAACCTCCCAATTTCATGGTTTACTTTTTGCTTCACTAAAAATTGCTGGTAAATATTTACTTTAACCCATATTTTGATTTTATAATACTGTTTACCAAGGTGGCGATGTAGGCAAAGCTTGGGGTAAGAAAGGCATGCTCTCTACAGGCCTCATTGCTATATTGAGAGGGGCGGCTAAAGTCATAGGTGTGGGCAGGTTCATTGGAGATGTGATTGTGACAGGGTGTGCTATATTCACTGGAGCAGTGACAGGAGTGGGCAGATTGACTGGGGTAGTGAGCGTTAAAGGAGAAGTCATGGATAGTGGACTGGTTATAGTTACAGGGTGCCCTATGTTCATTGGGCTGGTTATATTAACTGCACTTGAAACATTTACTGGGCTTCTCATGCTCATTGCAGCTGCCACTGTGACTGGGTTTGACATAGTCCCAGATGACACAGAGGATGTTATATTGAATGGAGTAGTGAGAGTCACAGGCGTCGTAGCAGCCGTGGAGGTTTGGCACAGGTTAGCAGCTTCTAAAATAAGAACACAAAAGGGCCTTTAGATTCTCAAAACAGTGAACAAAATTCACAAACAGCTTCTGCCTCGATCTCTTTTAATTAAAAAGAACAAACATTTCATGAATTAAATGAGTTTTCTATCAAACAGTCAACAGGAAGGGAGTATTCTGAGCATAAGACTGGAGACCAGGAATCCCAGCATGTGCAAATCTCTCTTCTGATGCTGTATCTCCCTCAAGGACTTAGGCAACTTACTTAGCCCTGGCACATTTGGTTTCAAGTTTAGATTTACTCATTTCCCTCACAGTGATACTGGGAAGATGACTTAATTTCTGCAAGACACTTTGGGGGTAGGGGGAGAGATCAAGAAGGGCTCAAGTATTCTCATTACCACTTCAGGCAGTTTCTCTGAGTTCTACAGAATTTCCTGGGAAGAGCCAACCATGGCAGGCCAGGCAACAAGAGCTTGTTTATTACAAAGAGCTGGGCTGATGGTCACACAGTAATAGATAATTTAAAAAATCTTGTCATAATAAGGTACCTTGTACCTAGCAGAGGGAAGTGAAGTGTGTATCTTCAATGCTTTATTTACTCTTTTTTAAATTTTGTTTATTTATTTTTAGAGAAGGGAAGGGAGGGAGAAAAGAGAGGGAGAGAAACATCAATGTGTGGTTGCCTCTCATGAACCCCCCACTGGGGATCTGGCCTGTAGCCCACATGGTTCGACTGGTAATCAAACCATGACCTATTGGTTCACAGGCTGGCACTCAATCCACTGAGCCACACCAGCCAGGGCTGTATTTACTCTTAAGCCTTCACAAACCTGCTAAGGTTTTTAAAATCCTAAAGTAGAGGTATTAAATAAGCAAGCTATTGTAATATTATTTATTTCAGTTTTAGAAAAATAATTTTTGTTAAATAATCCCAGTGTTTCTGGTTATGTGTCCCTAACTGTTTTAAGAAAGAAAAATGATCCCTCAGCAGGTTTATGTTCTGGTCCCACTACCATTTCCTCTATTTCTGATGCTACTACCACAGTCACCTAACTTTACGCCTAGAGTTACTTAACTACACATACTATACATACCACCAACCATACCAAGGAAGACTAACCAAACCAAGCCAGAAGACCTTGCAGTGAGTTGAGGGGACCCTGGGCCTTGTTATCCAGAAAAACCTTCTTAAAAGAAAACTTCCTTCGGAGGTGAGACCCCCCACCCCTCAACAAAATTCAGCACCACTTGCTGGTGTATCACCAAACACAAGTAAGAAGACCTATGGGTGGGCTGGCTGTGAGTTGACTGTCAAATTAAAAAAAGGATTTGAGGCTAAAGATGGAGGTCTGCACACTTTCCGTATGTGGGTCATATCACTTCAGGTAGACCCCTGGGTCAGTAAGAAGCCCTTCCCTGGTCATTGTGATGGAACTTTGGCATACTCCGTATTCCACATCAAAGATTCCCAAATCTGGCTAATGATCAAAACCATTTAGTGAGCTTTTTAAAAAATGGCTTCCCAGGAAATCCCATAGTGAGGGTTAGATGGAACCTGGAAAATGTACGTTTTTTAAAAAGCTGCAAAGATGATGACTTGATTGTCTTCCAAGTTTGGGAACTTATATTAAGCCCAATAATATTCAAAAGGAATATGCTGATTCAAATTTAGGCTTTCAGGTCAGGAGTCTCTTCTCCCCCAAAATGTGACATTGACTAATACGAATACAGAAGTTTCTAACATCAATTGGTCATTTCCAGAGAGATTCATGATACAAATGGGAATACAATAACATTTTGTTTCATGGAGGTCATGAACCAAACAATTGGGTCTTATTGTGCAAGCCAACTAAAACACAATACCAAATAGAAGAATGCAGAAAGGAACAGAATGACAGAAGTCAACTCACTTTTGAGATGATGGTGTCCAGTTTTCACCAAAGAAGTTTTCACTCTGCCATCCACCACCTCCCCACACCTTCCTCACTTTCAAAACATCTGACAGAGTCCTTTTCTGGGTCTTAAACTTTTCACTCTCACTCCTTCTCTAAGTCAAACATTCTTAATGGCATGTTTCCAACTTACTTTGCAATTATCACCACACACACACACACACACTTTTCTGCCCCTTCTCCCACCATTCTCCACCCACTTTCCTACCACAGTACATTTTATCAAAGTAACGACAAATCTTCACTCGGAAAACAGGAACAAGCAGCACCTGAGGAGGGCGAAAAGCCTATCTGGACCGCTGCATTCTTTCCCTCCAATGCCAGTAGACGTACGAAAAAGGATGCTATTCCTGTTATGTTTATTGAAGTATGGAGTGTTTACAAGGGATCTGAAGAAGGGAACAGCCACACCATGTGAAAGCAAAGGATGGAAGAAACTACACAGCAAAGGAATTACAGAGGAGCCTACATCCAGAAGCTTCCACACGAGTTTAAAATGAAACAGTAAGACATGGTAGGGGTAGGGGGAGAAAAAAAGAAATTTAGGAATCTGTTCTGTGGTTGATGTTATACTGACAAAATGATTTACTTGAAATGGCTGCACAATAGTCCAGAAGCCAAACCTACAACTATTAAGTTAAATAACTGTTGAAAACTGATACTCACTGATTCTTAGATACATGAGAGAAAAGCAGACCATTTTCAATGATAACAATATCTCTAAAAACTGAAGTATATACATGTTAAGCTAATGCAAGCCCCAGTGACAGACTGAGTGACATTAAGAGACCAAGAGAAAAGACATAGTATAATAAATATGTAATAAATAAAACAATACAGAAAGGACACTAAACAGCAGAAAATAGCACAGCTGTAAGAAAATGAATTTATATACACAAAAGGGTATTTCAGCCACCTCTAAAAGTGCTAATATATTAAGATGGAAAAAACGAGCCCCTAACGCACAGAGGTTCACATAAAAATGGATTCTGAGCATATATAGCAAAGAACCAAATTTGGCTCTAAATTTGTTAGAAAAAGTAAATCAAAAGAAAGAACTTAAAAAATACTAGTTAAAAAAATTCTATTTGGGGAAAAAAACAACAACAACTGTAACTGGAAGCTGGAAAGCGTCGTTGCCAACAACTTCTATTTCCCAGCGTGTAGCACTTCCATGCTTCCATAAAGCTGGATCCCCTAAACTGCAAATACTTCTCCAGCCATACCTGGAGCACCAGCACGCCTCCTCTTTCTTACCTTTCTTTCTTGCTTTGACAGCTTCTTCCCACAGTCTCAGTGTCTCTACCTGCTTCCCTGGCCAGCTTGTCACATGTTGCTGTTGCTGCTGCTGCTGCTGCTGCTTCTGGTTGCTGGTCTCATCATTCATGCACGCTGCTCCAAAGACAAACCAGAAACACTACATTTACCTGGAAAAAGTATGGCTATTTTTTCAAAAACTAAAACTTTGATACTTTGACTCTTTGTGCCTCTATGGTCTTTATCATTTGACTTAAGAGTTTTTACTACAATGCATCTTTTTTTTGCTGTTCATGTCTATATTGGTCAAAATGGATAAATTAATAAAATACTAGAGAGCTAGAGAAAACCAATATAAAAGAGAAAAGAATTCTTTGCTATATTAAAAAGCAAGCTTTAGAATGGACCTTGGGGAATATTAGCATGGACTAATTAATGCTCATTAGAATATCTAAAAATACTTGATTACTTGACCATAATGATGTACACTAAAAGTAAATTTTTATAAAGTTACAAAGAATAACATACTAGGTACTTACATCTATTTACAAATAAGCAAAAATGGATGAGATTAAAACACATTAAACATTATTTACTTCTGTCCGCCTATTTTGAAAATTTTATGTTTCTGCTGCATAAAATACATACATAATAGAATATATAAAGTAGTAGAATATGTAATAGACTAGAATTAGGAAAACACTTTATTCTGGTGGTTTGGGATATCTTAAAGAAAAAGCCTGGGTAAATGAAAATATTAAATTTCATTTGTAAGTCCCCGGAATATTCTATCTTCAACTCTGAATTTAAGGTAAGCAAAGAATTTCAATCCTAAAATGGATTTGATATCTTATTTCTCTATGGATAGATTTGGGTTTGAAAAGCAAATTAATTAACATTGCTTTCATCTTCAAGGTTATTAAGGACATATTAATAAAAACCAGGAGTTAGCAGACACTGATGCTTAAGAATCTTCCTACCATTAAATAAAAACAATTAAAATTGCCTGGATATGATGCAACTTCCTAATGTGGCTTTTGCTGCCACAATTCTAACACACTAGATCTTTCTATTCAAACCCCAAAGAAAGGACACACTGAAAAACAGCTATGGGGAAATTCTGCTCTACTAACATGGCCGTTATTAGACAAGCACAGGATTGAAAGCAAAATCAGTGCTGTTTGTACATATGCATATAGTACATTTCTTTTATTTATTTATGTATTTATTTTTTTAAAGATTTTATTTATTTATCTTTAGAGGGGAAGGGAAGGAGAGAAAGAGAGAAATATCAATGTATGGTTGCCTCTCATGAGTCCCCCTCTGGGAACTGGCCTGCAACCCAGGCATGTGCCCTGACTGGGAATTGAACCGTGATTGTGTGGTTTGCAGGCCCGCGCTCAATCCACTGAGCTACACCAGCCAGGGCTGAAGTACATTTCTAATAATAACACATACTCTCCCTTACTGCATGTTTGCAGACTTCAGTAACAGCAGGAAACATGTAAGATGAACAATGATAAACAGTAAAAATATCTTTAATACGTTATAAAAACAATGCAAAAGAAATACAATTTGCAGCTTCACTTACTTTTACTGATGCCTTGTTTACATGTATTACAGTTGATACTTTGGCTCTGCCCATGTGTCTTTAGGTGGCTGGTGATGTAGGCGGCGCTCAGGAGCTTCCCACAGATGTTGCAGGACACCTTGCCTTCGTGGCGCACCATGTGTGTCCGCAGTCTGTCTTTGGTGGCAAAGGCAGCAGTGCACGTCTGCATGAGGGAGGAAAACTTTTTTTAAATATAGACTATCCTGTTCTACTCATTTTAAAGTACGTTATATTCTAGGCATTACCCTACCCATTAACAGCAAGCCGATTGAGTTAGCTGAATTTTAATTGTATGTGTTACCCAGAATCATAATCATAATAAAACACTTGGTAAATTTTAGACCCTTACATTTTAAGGGAAGAAAAAATATCAACACAGGGTAGTGAGAAGATGGGAGCTTTAGAGTCAAACCTAGATTTAAATCCAGCTCCCCAGTTCACCAAACAGTGGAACACTGAGCCTATCTGAATTTGTCTCCTTATCTGTAAAATAATAATACCTACCTCACAAAACTACTGCTGGATTAAGAGCCTGACCCAAGGCCTCACACATAGAAGGCACTCACTCAAAATGACACTACCTTTCTTTGTCCAATTGGGGTTTTCTTAGAATTCAAAATTGACTCAATAAAATCAGTCATTAACAAATTTAACAAAAGGGAACACAAAAAGACAACCAGCAACAAATTAGAATTACTGATACCTAAAACAGTAACTTGATTTAGCAAGATTCTTACATCTTTTCATTATCACAATTATGCTAAATAAAATTGTTAACATGATAACATTTGTTAACAACTAGAAAATGCTCCAATTTGGCAATAGCTGACAAAAATCCAGTAAGTGATAACTTTTGCAAGAAAATTTGTATTTTCTTCTATTACAATTAATACAACTTAAACCATCAACCCAGAAATTAATTTAAAGCACTTCATCCATTTATTTATTTCAATACACAACCTTTGCAAGACTATAATTATTTTCTCATAACAATAAATTGCTGTTGCCCAAGGAAAGGGAAATGCAGTTCAACAAAAACAACACATTTACATTTTAGATGATCTTGCCCCACAGAAATAGAAGCTGTCATTTATATTTTATAAAACTAGAATTCAAATGGATCACATTTACTCAAGTCAGTGATTTTTAACACTATTCAAGAATGGTGAGACGCGGTTGGCTCAGACCTTCGGGACAATGTGCATCAAGCGCTACACTAAGGATAAGTCATTTTAACTCTTACTTGGCATTTGAAGGGTCTTTCTGTTGAATGGACATGTTTTACGTGACAGCTTAAATGGTCAGGCCTGTGAAAGAGAGAGTTTCAACAGAAGATATAATGGAACACACATAGAGAAATGCTACTTACTGTGATGTACATGCTTGGCAGATTTGGGTCGGGGACATTTTAAAGAAAGCTAGCAGAATTACCAAATCCCCCTCCACCCACGTGCAAGCCTCCTTACCTCTCCTATCATAAACAAAAATTTTACCTGTTTTCTCTCCTAGTCAACATCAAATCATATTAAGTCTTGATTCTTTACAATTACAAAATACCCAAAGTTTTAGTTAATACTTGCCAGAAACAGCTAGTACTATATATACTTTATATTTAAAAAACCTTTTAAAATGAAAATTAGTGAAATGTTAGTAACCACACAAAAAAGGAAAAACATTCTCCTGAAAATTTTTATTAAGAGTATCCAAGGTCATCCCAACTTCAAAAAATAAGTTTCTTTGATTTATGCAGTGAACTTCATGTCTAGTCACCCAACTGAACTGGCATCTGGTGGTTAAGCAGTGATAAGAAGTATCCGTGTGCCAAATGAAGGCCTGAATCCACCAAGGGACTTCTTAAATGAAACAGTAAGGTAATCGCTATGTCACCACTTGTCAACCACATCAAACTGAAATTAGACCTGGAGACGAAATACTTTATCTATCACCAATCTCCTCTAATAACACAGGCCTGCCCGAATCTATTCTCACGTAAACCTTCTAGAGCACACAGAAACAAGACTGAAGTTCACCGAATACCATAATGAAAAAAAGCAAAGCAAAATGCAGTACCTCGAGAAGCCTTTCCCACAAACACTGCAAGTATAGGGTTTGGTGATGCCTCCTTCATGAGACCTCACATGGTAAGTCATCCGGTCCTTCCTCTTGAAGCGCTGGTTACAAATAGGACACTCGAAGGGCTTCTCGTCCGAGTGGGAGAGCTTGTGCCGATTGAGGTGGTACACATCTCGGAAGGCCTTCCCACACATCTCGCAAGCATGGTTCTTCTTGACAGGCTTACTGGGTTTCTTGACAGACTGGGTCACAGGCATAGCTGTGGTGCTGGCACTGCTGCTGGGGTTGGTGCCCGAGGAAGATGTAGTGACTGTTGACAAGATGCCTGCAATGGTTGAGACCAGCGAAGTTCGGCTGCTGTCCCCAGCGATGGTGGAGATAAGAGGAACCACTGTAGTGGGGGTTTTCTTTGCCCGGGACACCAACTTGATCCCTGTATGGCAGGACTCATGGCGCCTCAGGTGATAGCTGTCCCTGAAAGCTTTACTGCAGTAAGTGCACACAAATGAAGTTTTGGGTTTTTCTTTTTTAATCCCAATGGCATCCTTTAATGTTTCTGGTGCAGCCTGAGGTTTCTGAGTTATTGGTATTGGAAGTAATGGTTTCTGATCAGGGGGCTCCACAGCAGAGCTCAGGAGGGGCAGCAGGCTGTTTTGTGCTGCCTGCTGTTGGTGATGAGAGCCTTCATGGGTCTAAAACCAAACATTTACACTTCAGAAACTCAGCCTCTCACAATGACCTTCAAAATTCAACATGCTCCAAACAATAGAGACCAGAGACCAGAAGAAACAATCAAAGAGCCTGTAAGCAACTCTCTACAACAAAGACCCAGCAATCACCTAGCTCCTCTGAAGAGCTCCCAATATAAAGCATTAAAATCACTGTGCGGAGCCAAAACTTGCTCAACTAAGTTGCTGACAGTGATCTTGTTTTCAAACAGCTGACTAAACTACACTCCACCCTGGTTCATAAGGGACATAGCAGCTGATGAAATCAGTTTGCATTAGTCTGTCAGTGTTGAAACCAAGTTTAAATAACTTGTCAAAAAAATTACACTCCAGACTTATTTAACAGTACCTTACTACAGTAGTGCACGAAACACACAATCATCTACTTGTCTATTACCTAGGAAAAGAAAGGTATTATGTCTCTCCCTTTCCACAAGCAAACTTAGTGATTGAGGAGGGAGTCTGTTGCTAAGTGATAAAAGAAATCTAATTCTCTGAGCACATAGGCTATTTAAGTTTACTTTTAAATTTGTTCCCTTAACTCTACTAAAAGATTTGGTTGAAGTGAAACCGGCTATTGAATGCCTGGAAGGCATCTGTGAAGGTAGCCCACAGCAAAACACCAGCCAGTTGTCTCTCAGTTCATAGAAGTCTGCATTCTTTAGAAACACTAGTTATTCACACCCTACACTCTCAAATATAGACCAAGAGAAAACAAACTATAAATAATGAAAATTCCTTTTATTTTCTTCTCCATCCAAGAGTTGTAGGTTCTGTTAAAGTGTTAAGACATTTAGCCCTGACCGGTGTGGCTCAGTTGGTTGGGCATCACCCTACAAGTGTAAGGTCACCGGTTTGATTCTGGGTCAGGGCATATGCCTGGGTTGTGGGCGCATGCAAGAGGCAACCGACTGATGTTTCTCTCATACATCAAATGTTTCTCTCCTTCTCTTTTCTTCCTCCCTCCACCCTCCCTAAAAATAAATAAATAAAGTCTTTTAAAAAACGTTTAAAAAAAGTATTAGACATTTGCTGTTATAATGTGCTTCTACATTTCAAAACTGGGGGCTGGACATTGTCTGGAAATGTACTTAATTGCACTGAAACAAAAATTTCATCATCGGTTAGGTTCGTGTTATTTATGAGTATTCTCTTGGTTTTGATTCTTTCAAAATCTCCATACCTCCATACTGATACACATTTAGGAAATGATGGGGAAAAACTTCTGAAAGAGTTCTTCCTAATATGTTGTACTTTACCAACATTATCTTTGAAACTCTTTTAACAGTGAGCCCAAACCCCTATGCTTGAGTTTTGTAATCCTAAAAGGATACATGCACTCAGAGGTTAAGAGTTTCAAATACTTTAAGAACACATTGTTCTAGGAAGACCCCATCCTACCATCTTAGACACTCTAGACATTTATTTACCCTTCTCACTCTATAACCAAGAGTCCAACAGTTAACTTAGGGAGAAAAAAAGGAGAAAGACACACACACTCACACAGAGCTCCTCCCCTGATGGGTAAGAACATCTGTCATTGCTCCATGTTTACTTTCCTGATGGCAGCACAACAGCTAAACCTGGAATTAGGCTCTCCCAAAGCAGGAGATATAGTGCCCAGAGTTACCAGTTTCAGTTTAATAATTTTGATCGAATCTCCCTTGAGTCCTGGAAGTACTCATAGGAATTTTGTGCTTACTTATGAGTATCTTTCTGTACTTAGCAATCATACTGAATTACAGTCCACTTTTAATTTATGGAGCTCTTGTAAATGTCAGTGTCTACCCAGATGACATTAGTAGAAGGAACTACAGAATCTGGACTCTAATCTTACCCTCTTTCCAACCTGACTGTAGGATATGCAAGTTTCCATACAGTACATAAACAGTTAATAGCTGAAGATAGCTTAAGATATACAGTTTCAAAGGCAACAGATCAGATAATAGGGAATGCAAATCTTCTGGACAAAGTTCAGACTTACAGTGTTTAGAGGTATTTTTCAATTCTAAACAACCATTAGTTTGATGTAGTACTAAAAGCACTTACTGCCATTTTACCAATTCAGATGTCTGTGGCAACATAAAGTATTTTTACAGCATTGCTGAAGCTCACTCTCACAGGAGGGTCACACCAGGTCCCTGCTTCTTGGGTGAAATGCTGTAGAATGCCTTGACCACTATGGAAATCTCTCTCTGAGGATTCCTAGGATCCCCATACTGCTACATGAAGCCTTCTAAGAGGGGAAGTGGGTTTCCCCAACTTGTTCTCTGGGGGAGAGACAGAGTAAAATAACAACCACAGCCTGCCTTCAGTCAGGTGATTTAAAATATATACATAACTTATGGGTAGACTTTTATTTGACTAGCATCATCAAACGAAAATTTTAACTTTATCTCCCATCTCTTTCAAGGCTTTTAAAACCCTCCCAAGCTTTCCTTTTTGTGGGGCTGGCAAAAAAAAACAAAACAGAAATGTTATTTCATCACCCAGGGTGGTAGGATATGGCACCATGAAATCTCCAGTGCCAGAGGGTAAAAGATTTTGTACTGAAACAAATTAGCATCAGTGAGTCATATCTTGAATGTCCTGTTAGGAGAATCATCCATCAAACATTTTAACAACTATGGCTTTCACTTTCCACCAGGTTATCTGGAAAGCAAGCATGTCTTAAATTGTTTTAAAATATAAATTCAGTAGGATGCTCCAGGAAACAAAATGATAATGTTTAAGCCTCCATTTCCCCAGAGAAAATTACTTAACACTGGAACTAAGTCTACTCATACTCATTCTTTTCCACAGAAAATTCTGAAATACTCTCTTTACCCATTCAACTGTCCTCAGCTCTAAATTCTAAGTTTCCAACAATTTTCACTGCACACATTGCCAAGCCCAGGGTCAACTATGACCTTTCACACTCCTCCATCAGGTGGGGAAAAAGATTTTAATAGCTGAAAAAATTAAATAATATAAAATCTAATTAAACAAGTGATCAATAAATGCTTCACATTTGCTTCATCTAGGAAAATAATAATAAGAATATTTCAAAAGATTTTTCAACTAGCTTTCCAAAAATTAGTTATGGGTTTTTCCTTTACATAAAGAACTCCTGCTTTTTTCAACTTCCATTAAATATATAGACAGCAGGTTTACTATGATCAATCTAATTCATTGTTCATGTGAAAATCACTTCAATGGCCTAATAATCCCATATTTTAAAGTGACCATTTGAAAGTTTTTTTCTGGAGATGGTATTTACCACCTTTACACCAACCTGGATGCCAGGTAGTTATATATCAATTACTTTCCAATGCATCTTTAAGTTCACTTATCACAATTAAGTTCATCAAAGCCGGATAAAACAATACTAGCTAAGAATGAGAAAGTGGGGACGTTTGTGAGTTCCATAAATTTTAAGAAGCCTGAATAAAACTCAACACCTCTTAAAAATTAAATTACTCACATTTAAAATATATTTCTTCTTAAAGTAATCAACCAACTCTACACAATAGGTAAGTAATGTTTGAATTATTCAATTCCCTGTATTAACTCCACTGGGATGGGTCCAGTGGCTCGGAGAAGTTTCTGAAAACTTTGCATCCGTTCCTGGTTAGTTCCAAAAGGTCTCGAAAGCCCAAGATACGAGTTTGGGATTTCACTAAGTTATTCAAAGTAGGAAAATAACTCCGAGAGGCGGGAAGAACGCACTTAAAGTGATGAGCTTCCCAACCTCCGGTTTCGAAGTTTCTTCGTGAGCTCATCACCACTGCCCACTAAGTGCTTCGTTTGCAAACAGAAACCAAGCAGGAAAAATATACGTTCCAGCCCAGGTCTTCCAAATAGGGGTCCCCCACCCAAAGCGGGCTGGCCAGAGAGGACTGCCAACGTGTTGGCTATAGTCACTTTGAAGTTTCCTGCAAAAAGTGAAGACCAACACCCCAACGAATGACTCATCTGGGGGCTTTGTAAGCGGACTGTTTGCTCTCCCCACTTTCTGTCTCCCCCACTTGGTTGGAGGAAACGTCGAGGTGGGAAGGAGAGAGAAAGGCGCCCCGGGAGGAGGTCGGGCCCCCGGAGTCCCGGCCCCCGCCGCTCCCAGCCCCGGCCCGGCGGGGGGAATCCCCCGGCTGAATGGGCCGGCGGAAGAGCTGGACAGAGGGAGAGGGTGTCAGCTGCCAAGACTTGGGCAGGGGCTTGGGAAAGAAAAAATGTAAATCCAGTGAAAAAGTTTGCGGGAGGAAATACAACACCCCCAACTGGATAAACACGAGGTGGGGCGGCGGGAAGGGGGAGTGGCGGGGATACCCGCTATTCACGGGGATGGGGGGGTCAGAAAGTCACCATACGCAAAAACAGAGGGAGATGAAAAAGGAGAGCGAGCGAAAGTGCGTGTGTGAGTGTTTGTGTGTGTGTGTGTGTGCGTGCGCGCGCGCGGGGGGTCTGAGAGTAGGACCTGGGGACCGCCCTCACCCCACGGTGCGGGCCGGGCCCGGCGCGCCGTGACCGAGCGGCCCGCGCTATCCAGCGGCCCGGCGCCCTCCTTTCTCTGGGCCGCGGGTGGTGACAGCGACCGGCCTCCTCCCTTCCCTTTCAGGGCGGGAGGGAAGGGTGTGTGCGTGTGCGTGAGTGTGCAGGGGGGGCCAGGGTTCACCCCGAGGCCTGCTCTCTCCCCCGCACCCCGTGAGGCCGCCTTCTTTCACCTCAGCAGCCCCGCTCCGCCGGGGCGGGCGGGCGGAAAAACAAAGGGGGATTAAGGCCGGGCCGGAGAGCGGAGCCGGGAGGGAGGGAGGAGCGCCCGCCCGCCCGCCAGCCCGGGGCCCGGCCCCCCTGTCCCCCCCGTACCCCCCCCGGGGGGGCCCCCACTACCTGGAACAGGAACGTGGTCCAGTTGGCCTCCATGGCTGCGGCGGCCGACCCCCCTCCTCCCCACTCCCCCCGCTCGGGGAGCCTCCTCAGCCGGAGGAGGCGACAACAAAGCGGCGGCGGCGGCGGCGGCGGCAGCGGCAGCGGCGGCTCCTCAACATGGCAGCGCCGAGCGCGGCCACTTCCGGTAACCTCCGGGACGCACCACCGCCGCGGCGAGCGCGGGCGGGGGGGGAGCCCCGACCCGGCCGCCGCCGCCCCCAGTTGCCCGGACCCCTCCTGGGCGTCCCCGCTGTCGGCTCGCCGCCTCGGAGCTCAGCCAGTGCCTGCGGGCGGTGGGGTCAGGGCCCCAGCGGGGGGGCTGGGGTGGGGCCGGGGGCGGGGATGGGGCGCGGCGTCCCCCCCCGCGGGGGTGTGTGGTGCTGCGGTCCGTGGCTCAGGCAGCTGGAGCAGGGGGAGCTCAGGAGGGAAGATGGAGGACGCCAGGGTCTGGCGCTGGCTCGCTGGGCACCTCTGAGCCATCGCCGGTGCCTCGGACACTACCCAGCAGTGTCGCATCCCTATCATACAATCAGCGGAAGGCACGGGCCACCACGGTCACCCCGCTCTCCAGTCCCTTAGGTGCAGCACCCCATCTCCAAGCTGGGGAAGCCCCTTCCACACCGAGTCTCTGCCCTCTGGTATTTCACTCTCAGCTAGCTAATCCTCCGCACTGTCGCTCTGATATGCATCGAGCTCTGAGTGGCCTTCCAACTCAAGCAGGGAATCCCACTGGGGTGCAGCCTCAGATCCTCCCAGTGCCTAGGGAAACACTTCCCACGCGAAGAGATGTCATAACTGGGTTATTCTTGGGTGAAGGGCTGAGCTTCCCCAACCTCCCCTTAACTCCAGATAGGATGTGAAATTCTACCCCACCACCACCTCTCCCGCCAAAAAAAATAAAAACAAGTGAGAAACTATAGTCAAGAAAGTATTTTAATCCTTTAATACAGTCAGCTTCCTCACTCCCCCAAACAAAAATCGAACTTCTGGTTGGACAGCGTCAGATGTCACTGAGGTGACCCCAGCCTCTTTGCAGTTCCAAGTCTTCCGTGTAGGCGTCACTGCTACTGGTACTTTACATGATGTCTGAACGTTTTCTCTCCTTTACTCACATAGAGGTAGCTACTGGGAATATCAGAGACAAGCTATGATTAAACGAGTGTCTCCAGTATAAGTCTCCTGTCACAGGGATGGAGGGGGCAGGCTGTATCAGGGATACTTTTATAAACTGTGGTTTAAAAAAATTTTCACGATGGTCACATTATTTCAAGACTTCAACATCTTTCATAACCAACTGTTTCTTATCTCAGCTACTCCATTTATTCCTCTCCAGACACATTCTAATCAAGGTCATCATCTCCAACTTTTCCTGTACACACAATTGGATACTGCCTGGAGGCCTTGGGGAGGGAGGCAGAAGTTCCGCCCTTTGGATTGGCAGCAGAGGCAGGTAGCACAGCAAGGAACGCGTCAGCCTAACAGGAGGGGACAGAAAATGAAGTTTCTGAGCCATCCCCTCAGCGAAACGGCTGCCGTGGCCCGTCTCCTATAAATGTCCATTACTCTTGTTTGAAAGAAAAATAAAAATGGTTCAGGAAGCCTACGCTTATGTATACATGCAAGATAGGGAGGGAACTATGATGTAAACCTAAGGAATTAACTAAAACCTTTTTGCTCTGATCTTGGACATTGCATGTTCTTTCATTTTCCTTCTGTGATTTCACTTCAAGTTCTCTTTCATCTCAGTTTTCCTCCTTCCCTGTATGGCCTCACCTACTTTGTGGCCTTTCAGAGTGTGAAAATGAAGCTTCGGAATTATGGAAATCAGTACTTAATGAAGATTATAATGCTAATGACAATATTGCTGGACTCAAACTTCTTACTCCTGAATCTAGGAACCTTTCTTCAGCAATGTGTTTCACAGTGCCTCCGGAGAGGGGTTTTCCCACATGAAGTAGAGGTCAAGTGAAAACAGCCCAGTTCTCATTATTGAAGAGCTGGGATTCAGAAGCATCACTTTTCTTAAGGAAAATGGCTAATTTTATCTCTATCCATGAGATGAAGCCAGAATTCTTTATTGTTCCCCAAACCCTCTCTTTTCAGATGAGGTTTTTTTTTGTTTGTTTGTTTTAAAGATTTACTTTTAGAAAAGAGGGGAAAGGAGGGAGAGAAATGTTGATCGTTGCTTTTCCTATGCATCTGACCGGACCCAGCCAAAACCAGGCATGTGCCTGACTGGGTATTGAACCTGTAATTTTTTGCTTTGCAGGACAATACCCAACCAACTGAGCCGGCTAGGTCTGGGCTCAGATGAAGTTTTAAACCTAAGAACGACTATTCAAAAACAATCACCCCCAAACTGTTTTTTGAGGAATGTAATGAAATCAGTAAGATCAAAGACTCCTTTTTTTTTTCTTGAAGTGAGACGGGAAGGGAGAGAGAGGAAAACATCCATGTGAAAAACATCAATTGGTTGTCTCTCCTATGCTCCCCCAGCAGGGACTGAGACTGCAATCCAGGCAGGTTCCCTGAACAGGAATCAAATTTACAACCTAAGACTCCATTTTTAGAGGGGGCATTTCTACCTACCCTTTGGTAGAAATAAATACCCTTAACCACAAACATGAGCCCCTCCACAGACCATATGGGGTTCAGTCAAAAGACTAGCAATATCTAAAGACAGTCATTTCATCTCAATTATTGTAAACAACTTTAAGTAAGTGAGTAAATGGTATTATCCTCAGGTATGATGAATAAGTGAAATGTTTGACATCTAAGCAAAAAATTTACTGTGCCTACATTCACCCAAATAAACTCAAGATTCCCTCCCTTTCTTCTTTCCCACCCACCCTGCCCCAGCTTGTATAACCTGTTAACCTTTTAGGGCCCAAGTTTCCTCACCTGGAAAATGAGGAGGACAAGTAAATACCTATTTCATAGGGGTGACTTGTGAATTAAAAAAGAAATGTATCTAAAATGCTTAGAGTATTGCCTAAAATGTAACAGGGGCTAAATAAATATTTTTATTGGTGTTATTGAGTGGTTCTCCTTTAACTTCAGCAGTGGGAACTCTGCATCATAGCCGTGTAAGAGCCAATTAATTATTCCTATTCCTTTTACTTTCAAAATGACAAGTTTTTCCTCATGCCCTATCCCTCTCTCTTTCAAAGAGTCCTAAGGTAAACAGCCAAAAGTTTAATGACACATGACAAAGAAAGATGCCTATTAAGGTTAGCTTTTCTAAAGACAATTTTTAGCAAATATTAAAAAGCAACAAGATATTTCCTTCCTATTTTGGAGAGGATTTTAAAATCCTGTGAGTACATTAAGGATTAGGATTAGATTTAGAATCCTAGGAATAGAAAGCATCTCTGCTTCATTATTTGTCCTAATGTAAGACCACTCGACAAACCAAAAACAAATTAAATCCGAAACTTTCAGTAGAGTCCATCTAGTTAGAAGTTTTAAATTGGCAGGTTAATGAACTAACATTTAACGCAAAAGAGCTAGGACTAACGATTCACAAATCTAGTAAAAACCAAGCCTGCGATATTTAGAAATACCAAAAAACACTGGTCAGAGAGAAATGGAAGCACACTCTACACCAGACCAAAGGGAGCACCCCCCCAACCCCTCAAACAAAAACAAGCAAAGCTCCCCAGAAGAAAGCATAAGTAATCTCCCTACCCTCCTCCACTCCAAGCTAAGCTCCATAAACACCGAGGGTTTACAGCTTAAGTCAACTGCCTGTGGTCCCTGTGGTCAGAAACTGGGTTGTTTCAATTGTACCACCTGAAGTGTAATCACTAGTTACTTTTGTTTTAACTGGGAAGGAGAGGAGGGGGAATCAATAAAGAATTTTTTTTCCTGAATACCTATATATGTTCCTTGACAACTGGGAAACAGTCACAGAGAACAAACAGGGGACAAATCTACCCACTCTCCTAAGTAGACATTCAGTTCAATTAGTAGTTCAGGGTTCTTAAATACTCTATTGTTTCTAGGAAGGGTCACACACCCAATGTGCCAAAACAAATCCAAAGCCATGGAAACACATTTATCACCTCAACACTTCTTGAAAGAGGCTGCCAGAAATCAATGCTAAACCTATCAGTTTCACCCACAAAGCATTCGAACAGAACTACTAACTTCCACATTACAACTCCTGAACAACTAACTGAGAGAGGGCATCCAATAAATAGCCAGCAAAACAACGTAGTACGCAAGAAGGAAAGAAACTAAGGTCAAAAATACACCAAGTAAGAAATTGAATACAACTGAAAAACACACTCTCCGGCACCAACGTTTCTCCTTTGGACACCTGTTTCCCTGCCCTCAGATGCCCCAAGCCCAGGGAAAAGGCTGAACTTGGAAGAAAAAAAAAAGTGATACTTAAAAGGTCATGCAAACTCAGTGGGTCTGAACCAAACTACAAAGCTTAGCCCAGTTATTACGCTAATTGTGAGAAATTAAATCCTTACACAGAGTCATCCTGGCGCAGAAGTAAAGCTCTTTACAGTGGCTACAGTCTCCAACCCAAATACATCCACTGGTTAGCAGGGGTGTGACGGCAGCAAACATCATCGTGCTACCATCTCCACTACCAGAAAAACGCTACTGATTTGCATGCACAAAAAAACTCACAACTTGAAAATGTTGTAAAATCACAGATACATCAAGTGAATACCCTTTACCCCAACTTCACTAGGAACATCTATTCATTGTCTTCTTCATAGTAAATTTGGGGAAAGTTCAGCGTTTGGGAAGGATATTGTTTCTCAGAAATCTCCAAAAATATTAGCATACTAATACATACAGATTTTACAGCTCCCTCTGAGTGTTCCTTCCTCTCTTTTTCATTGTCCTAGAACCTGATCTTTGACTGAGGACCCCTCCATTCCTGGTAGTGAAGGGAACTAGAACTGATGAAACCGGTGTTGAGGAACCTATGCAGTATGTTCCCTGGGTGAGAGAAGCGAGCAGTGGTGACCGAAGACACTGACGTGATATCACAAGACTAGCCAGACTAAGCTTTAGGACGGCTGCTCCATTCTAGAAAGCAATGCCAAGGGACGGTGACACAAGACCAAGACAGTGTAACATCTGGCTAAGGCTCCAGGAGACAGAATTAACTCCTTTAAAGACGTTTCAAGACCCTGAGAAGCCTTTGAATTAAGAGCTGTCTAAAGCTCTACAGTCATTGGGTCCCGGCACAGAAGCAGGTGCTGGGGCCTGGTAAGCTGGTTGTTAAAGCTCTCCACAGGGACAACAGCTGTATTTAGCATTTCCTCCTCGGGCTGTGAACAAAAAACACCAAGCGTAGCCACAAATACTGCCTGAAGCATTTCACCCTTGATTGCCGGAGCAGTGGCAGCATGCTCTTTGCTATACCTAGAGGCCCAGGATAGCGGACAGGACAGATTTTGACTTAGTAAAAAATTCACAGGGGTACACAGGGAAGACAGATTCACAGCATCTGGATTTTTCCTTTGAAGTAACTTTAGTATCTTTAACAAAGCTCACAAGGATCTAGTTAGTCCATAGTTAGCCCTCTACCTGTCTCTCCGCTAACTTTGTTTTACTGAATGTATATAAGCACCCTGCCGCCCACCCGTCCTCCCCACTCCCTGCAGTTCCCCAGCTGTTTCCTTTCGTTTTTCTAGCTTCCCCCCTCTCACATCTCCCTTTACTTTCTCTCATCTTTGATTTGGCAGTGAATGCTTAAAAAGCAGATGGCAAATAGCCATCCCAAGACACTGAAAATGCTTCCTGAATATCAGGTATAAAGTAACCCCAGAAACAGGCATTCTGGAAGTCGGGACACCTATCATTCCTGCCTTTTGCCTGAGGATCCCCACATATGTTCCACACACAAGGTTATTGCGCTAAGGCAGCTACTCTGATCACCTAAGCAACGCACATGGAAGGATCCAAGTTGGTATTATCAATCTGCAATCAGCCCCCTCACCACAGATGAGCTGAGAAAATTGAAAGAGAAGCTTGACTACTAAAGGTAGGTTTGCGATTTACTCCACAGTAATCTTAAAACCAAAATTCTGGGATGGAGACTCACCTGGAAAAAAACAGGGTGGGAGAAGGGAAAAGGGCAAGAGTCCAACATCTCCAATCAATGTTTACTCCAATTTACCTAGTTTCTCCTGGTGGCTCACCTGGTTGTAGAGATACAGCATGGGTGACATCTAAAGAGAATCCAGCCCAGACAAAGCCCCAAATTCAGGCTGTGCTAACTGCAGCCTAGAATGACGTTAAGACTTTCAAACACCAGCCAGGACACCCCAAAGCCCAACTTCCCAGTTCACAATGGATTATAATCAGCTTGAAGACAAAACAAAGACCTCCTCAACGGGGACTCTCTCCTTAGAAAAATAGCTGACGTGTAGAACCATTCTGTAACTATTATGGAGGCTTTGCTATTTCAGAAAACAAGTATTTGTCACACATCTATTAAATGACAGGAACTGTACCAGTCACTGGAACTACTTTTAAGGATCTCCTCCAGTAGGCAAAATTTGAACACTCATATACACCAGTTAGACATTTGCACAAAGTGCTTAAAGGGCACTGGGAAGGAAGCACATTTTTAAAGGGGTTCCTTTTTAATGCTAAATCTGAGATTTCATTGGTTCTTATGTTAAATATTAGCTCTGACATTGAAAATTGCCATCTAGGGTTACAGAATATCAAAACTGATACCCAAAAGGCTATATAGTCAGGACTAAGTATGATGTAAACTTTCACTGTAAATTAGAATGTGGCAAGTTACCACACACAGGCTTTTAAAAACCCATCTAACCTATAGTGGTAAAGCAATTCAATCTTTTTATTGTGGATCTATTTTACTAATACAAAGTTGTGTAAGTGGATACTCGAGTTACCAAAACAAATGCAAATGTTGGTTGACATTTACCCATTCAGTCTTTTCTATGCTACATTTCTTTGTGGGGCTGCTGCCTAGATAAGGGTGGCTAGCCAGGCCCTGGCCACTGTAAGCCCTGTTGTCCTTTTATGGTCCCACACCGATGTTCTTCCACGGGTGTCAAAAAGAAGGTAAGGGCCTCTTTGATGCTGGCTGGGCACTGTGCACTGGAAAGCCAGGAACCTAAACACCTCACTTTCTTGCTGCTGGGTTCTGGGCTGTGGCCACTATGACTAGATGAACTCTTGCTTTGGAACTGCCCCCAGCAATCAGGGTATGAATATGAATCAAAGATGGCACCATGGGACACCCTAGTGGCACCAGATGGATATTACAAGCTGCATTCAAAGACAGCCTCCTACTAACCCCAAGGGAACTGGCAGGCTGGCTTAGAGAGCAATATATAACAAACTTGTCACGACGACACGGAAGTCAAGTTCCGGCCAATCACTTTAACATCTCTGAGCCTATTTCTCCAAACTACAAAATGAGGCTAATACTATTTGAGGACTAAAATAAATTGAGGTACTTGATACAATGATCAGCTGCTTTCAGTAATGTGTTTTGTCCTATGTCCTTGCATTTTCCCCTGGAAATTTCCCATAAAAATAAAAAGGTAGCAAACTCACTACTTTGGGAATAAGCCCAATGTGATTGGAGGACCACACTGCACATCAGATCCAAGCTATGGGATATATCTGCCTAGAATTTTGTGACCCTATTTACTTACTCATAAAAATTTATTAAGGCATGTACTAGCATACTGGGCACCTTGGAAGTGTAATTCACAGCCCTTGCTCTGAAAGTTTATCACATAGCTGAGGGAAATAAAACATGTACGTGAACCTGAACAGCTGAAAGCAACATTAAGTGTATGAACGTCATTACCTACACATGCTGAAGAAAGCTAAACCAATATAGGGTAAATAGTCCAATGCTGCTTAATTTTTTAGCTGATCATGAAGGGGCAGGAGAATTTTTAACAGCCAAAGGGGGATACGTGTAGGGTGTGTGTGTTGTGTGTGTTAAATGTGCCAAGTCTCTAGGCTCTGAGAATTGCTTAGGCTAGTTCATTCTCTACAAACATGAAGACCAGGGTCAGGAGCCTGGAATAATGTTAAGACTTTCCCAAACCAAGGAAATAACATACCATGTTTTCTTCACTCTAAATCCTTCTGTACCTGAATCCCTTTACGGAATAATAAAAAAGAACCAAAATGATGAAATCCCATTTAGAAATCCTCAGTGAAACAGGACCACTAAATTTAGAAATGATTTAAGACATTTTCTGTAATGATCAAGCTTAAGAAAGAATTATGGAAAAAGGAGACCCAAGAGGAAACATCGTGAGGGGTAACTGTTCTACTCTTTTAGGAGACATTGACATCAGTTTTTAATTTATACTGAGAGAAGTGTACGCAGCTTGCAACCAACTTTTTTTGACTTTGCAAGACTGACTTTTGGGGAAGCATTTACTCTTCCAATTACAGGAGGCTTAAGGCTAGCATTTCAATGTGCATTTTTTTGGTTAAGAAATTATTTAATGCAATGTTAGGACATTACTTTCTCCAATAATCCATCCAGTTAACCAATAGTCTGTGAAGTAGGCTTCTATACACTGCTTTGCTTTTTTAAGAAGTACTACGCTCTTTCCATCTCATTCAATCAACATTTATTAAACTGTCAGCATTGCATTTGGCTCATTGGGAAATACAAGTATCACAAAAATTCCATAGGGTATGAAAAATTAACAAAACATTCTACAATAAATTTTGAAGCTAAATGCATCATAAAGAGAGCTATTACTTGGGTTTAGTAGCTTTTTTATAGCTGCAGAAATGAAGTTTAACTTGAGGATGATGAAGATTTAAAGTTGCAGGGTGACTGCTAAGGTGGGGGGAAGGAGTCTGAAAACACAAATACACATAAGCAAAACCAGGCAAAGTCAGTGGAGTATTACCAGATCAACCAGAGCAGAAGGTGTGATTGAGAACTGGTTCATATTAGGTGAGGTGACATTTTAGAAAGTTCAATCCAGATGGCCAGGATGGAGACTGGAGTCAGTGACACAAGCTAAAACATTTTAGTAATGAAGTTCTGGATGTACAGATAAGGATGCTGGTATGGCAAGTGGAGATGGAGGACAAAGCTAAACAGAATTTTAAGAAACTGTTTGACACAAAAAAAAAAACAAAAAAAACCCCAAAACAAAACACATCTCTATAATCTAAAGTCATAGATACAAATGGCACTGTGGCTCAAAGAACTGGTTATATTAAGTCACAGAACTTGACTATCACCCATGGACTAAGGAGCCACTTTTAGTTTCCTTTGTTGTACTGTGCTGACTGCTAACCAACGTTTAACTACATGTGTAGTGCTAAGATGAAACTCATTCTTGGTTTACTTTGTAACTTAATTTTTAAAAAAGTCTCTGAAAAGAATTAGAACACTCCAGGTCACAAAACAAAAAGTTTTAATGTTAAATACAAAGGTATCTTCTACTGCACAGTGACTATAAATTGAATTGGGATTTAGTCCCAACTTAGGAGAAACTGAGACTTATATTCACTTGTTATTTATTCAAGATATTCAGAAAGTGGAATAATTCAATTTTCTAGGTTTCGCTTCCAAAGCATTTGAGTTGAATAATTCATCTTTTGAAAGCCTACTCAGGACAAAAACATTGTGCTATATACCTGGGAGGAAAGGGTAAGAGAGGTTATGACCTATTAGAAATGACAGGCATTATGAACAACTTTCTGCTATCAAGAAGTAATGACTTAACTTTTAAAATATAGTATTAATTCTATGTGAGAATGAGAAGAAAGGCCCAACAGTGCTTTTCCAATTATTTATTGTGCCAAGTACTATCTTGGTTCCTTAGGAAATAAAAATCATGAACCAGGGAAGTTGAGGTAGATGCAGAGAGCAAGCAAACCAGGGGACCTTTGCTATACCAGAGGCACAGATCCAAGAGTCTGTGTCAACGGACAAGGGAGTGATTCTAATGAGTATGCCAGTTTTCAGAGGTGATTTCTGAAGTACTGCTCAAGGTAACGTAACTTCTCTAAAGGCATGGTAGGTACTGCAGGACAAAAACACACCCAAATGCAAAAAATGCTCCAAAATGCCAAATCCTGGAGGCCACATTACTAAGAGTTGAATCTACACAAGGAGTGTCCCCTCCAGATGTTGCTTCAAATATTTTAGCAGTAGTGACGAATTCTTCACTTTATAAAGTTATTTCTAGCAAGTGGCTGGTATAGTTGGACCTGGGGTAAGGATGCCAACGGACTTGTCAGTTTGGCATTCACTGACTAGAGATTTATCTAATTCCTAGGCATGCCACTTGAAGGGTGAGATTCACCCAGCCCAGGACTTTTAGAGTCCCATTTAAAGGCTCTTCTGTCTGACATAGCAGTCTATCTCTAAGTATTAAATGTTACTGTTGAAACTTCAAAGCTTATCCCAAACTTACTAAAACACGTAAGACCCCCTTAACACCCAGCACCCTGTATAGGGTACGATTCATCCACACCTTTCGGNTGAAGGGTGAGATTCACCCAGCCCAGGACTTTTAGAGTCCCATTTAAAGGCTCTAGGTTAAATGGGAGGTTCAAGTCCCATTTAAAGGCTCTTCTGTCTGACATAGCAGTCTATCTCTAAGTATTAAATGTTACTGTTGAAACTTCAAAGCTTATCCCAAACTTACTAAAACACGTAAGACCCCCTTAACACCCAGCACCCTGTATAGGGTACGATTCATCCACACCTTTCGGCCCTTTAACACCCAAAAATTTAGCTTTTCTTTCTCAGAACCTGGATTCTCTTTTGTACATTTTTGGTTTCTGTACATTTGGGAAGAGTGCCTCCTCACAAATTAAATGAGACATCAGAGCTAACACTATTAGGATTAAGGACAGGCACAATTAATCTAGTGTAGCTTCGGTGCTCGATCCAATTTGTAGCACTGCGGCTAACCAGCGACCATCTTCTGCAGTCAGCAGGCAGGGCAATCTCTATCGCGTAACCTTATTTCTCTCCTGGAAAAATATCTTTATTTGTCCTCTTCTGCATATTATCCTTCAAGAAAGAAGTTTCTAACATTAATAGTTAGAGAAAGGTAAGTGTTCCCATGCTCATCTTCTTGACTAAGTGATCACTCCAGAAACTGTTTCACACCATAAAAACTAAAGGTTTGTAAAAGTGTATTTTTTTGTAGTATATGACCAGTTTTATGCCAAGACTTTGTGTTTGTTTTGTTTTTGCAGCACAGCTACTCCTGCTTACTTACTACCCAATTCTTACACGTTCGGCCTTATTATTCCATACCTCAAGATGCACAAGGTTGGCAGAAAACATGCAGATTCACATCTTCAGTATTTTCTCACAAGATCTAGAAATATTTTTCTGGTTTACATAAGCTCAGTACTCAAGCTCTATTCAAAACCTGAAAGGATCCACAGGTTGAAAAGGGTTTTGCTAAACATATGAGAAGGCAGATGTAAAGTTACAGCAAGAAAAGTCACCAATTCCCCCCTTTAGAGCTGCTATACACATTCAGGTAGTTGGCTTCCTTCCACCTTGCAGTATGGACCCTTTCCAGTAGGGATTTCCTGGTTGATTTTGCATCATAGCTCCCTCTAGTGGCTTGGTGATTTCCCCTAGCATTTACTTAAGTGAAAATTTAAAAAAAGCATCTTAAGACATCTGGCATCCCTGTAAACCTGACATTTTGTTCAAAAGGCTCAACTTCCACTATCTTCACATTGATAGTTCCATCAATAGTTGATAGAGAACATCTGTAAAGTTGTATGGTGACAGGAGTTAAGACACTTTTTAACCTAGTGGTTGAAGGGTTAACTCCCTTAATACTTTTAAAGGAATGAAGACAAAACACTCAGGACCTGCTCTTTTAAGTGTTGTTTCATCTATGTTCCATATCTACTTAAATGGTAACCTCCTAAACAAGCAAAGGCACAAATGACTTCTCTCCCTGATAGCCTGCTGTTATTTATTTCTGCCTAAATTAACTTCTAATTTATTTTCCATGTATTCCAGAAGCAGTTATTTTTGTAAAAACAAAACAAAAACCCTTTCCTTGATTACTAAAAATCACCTTCAGGGTTGTGGGGCATAGCTTTTAAAGCTAAAAAGAACCACCCTTGAAAGTTCTCAATCACAAGAGCAAATGCTGATTTAAGCACACTCTTATACTGGGCTATTATTTAAAATAAGTGTTTGCCAAAATCACTTTGTTGAATTGACAAAATAAACACATTTCCTTATAAACTTTTTATTTCATGCCAATCTCAGCTTTTCCTTCTGGATCAGGACAAATGTTCCTATCAAGTATGTATTGGGGTGAAAAAACTACCCTAAAAGAATGCAGTACTCCACTGTATAATGCTAGGATAGCAAAATACTCCCTTCAGTGGAGTACAAATGTTTTGAGTCCCCTATGCGCAACAGAATATTGAAAAAAAAATGTGAGCCATATATTTTCTTTACCTTGTTGCTGTTTCAGCTTTAAAAAGATGGCAAACTTACATCTCAATTACCATATTTTGCTGTGCATAACATCCATTTGCCCAAAGAATTTTTAAAAGATTTTATTTATCTTTAGAAGGGAAGGAGAAAGAGAGAGAAACATCAATATATGGTTGCCTCTTGTGCGTCCCCTGCTGGGAACTGGCCTGCAACCCAGGCATGTGCCCTGACTGGGAATTGAACCGCGATCCTTTGGTTCACAGGCCCACGCTCAATCCACTGAGCTACACCAGCCAGGGCTATTTTGCCCGAATTTTTGAGGGAAATGTAAGGGTGGGAATTACACATGGGTAGTACTAATTCTTTTATGCTTATGTGTTAAAAGTATAACTCTAGAAAGCAATGTGTGTAAAATAATATTCTGCCAATACAATCATTGGTTTTGTTTCTAAATATAAGTGAAAAATTGAATTAAAAAATTAAAACAAGATTTTTCCCCATGAAAGTTTGGGCCCAAAACGTGAGTTGCATTATACATGGCAAAATACAGGTAATACAAGATCCACAATAACAGGCTTTTTTACTCACACCCAAGTTATACAAGCTTTAACCCCACATACTCTATTATAGTTTACAATCCCTTCCCAACTCTTGGGGACAGATGTGCTCGAAATTCATAGCTGTTTACACTTTACAAAGGTATGGTATATAGACCCTATATAAAACATAACACCTTCAGTAAAGCCTGAGGCTACTGTATAATGAAACACATCAGTATTTCTGCAGGACAAGTAGTCACATTAAGTACAAAACAAGGTATCATTTATCAGGTTTTACATTAGTTTGACATTGCTTTCAGTATTTTTTGGATAAGAGATCGTGAACCCATATTCTGCCTTTCCACTGTTTATACTATAATAGAATTAAGTTAAACCAAAGAATAGTTGTTACAATAGAACCTGTCTGTTTCTCTCCTTTTAATACTATTTCTGGTAAATACATACATAAAACATGTTTCGTTACAACTTCGTATACAAAGCAAAAAGGCATATATAAATTCATCTTCATAAAAACTTGAAAAAATACCAGCCCTAATGGGCAAGATGTTTCAAAAAAAGATGAAATTCTAGAATCATATTGCACTTAAGTATGAGTGGATATATGCACTCGAAATTTACCATTTAAGTATAAAACTTAGGAACACATTCTAAATTAGGGAAATCTACTCATATTTCAAACATGAAGAAATAAAACATAACTTAAAAATTCAGATTCCAAACAACAGTAATCAAAAAATGGGTTTCTTACCTTTTGTTTCCAGGATGTGGGCTGAACAGCAAGATGGGTTATTCAAGCTGATGTTATGAAAAATAGGTGCTTCTTAGACTTACATTTTTCCTTGATTAGAAAATAACAAACTAATTATAGGCTCCCTACAATACTCTAAGGGGAAACAAATAGGGAGTAAAGGTAAAATTCAAGCCAGTCTTTTTAGTTCCACGAGGGTGGCTTTCTTCTAACAGTTCCCAATTCGGGTATAGGTTTAAGGGCCATCTCCTTAGACTGGAAAAAGGTCTGCGTCCCCTCGCAGCTTCTAGCTGTCTTGGTGTTAACTGCAAAACCTGTGCCCCTCTCTCTACCTTTGGCACACACACATTAAGTCCTCTCTGATCTTTAAACAGCTCATATACCAGACAAGAAATATATTCTGTCTCATTTTAATCTGGGGGTAGAACTATTAAAACTTAGTAGACCTCATTTTTCAACTTAGCTTCAATGTACTCAACCTTGACTGAAGGCAATTTTCATTTTGGTTTTGTTAACAAAACGTTCATAGAACACAAATGAACCCAGGCTTACTTAAATCTACCCCACATTTACCTTTGCAGAATTAAATGTCATTTTAAAAACTAGGTTTAAAAAATACTCTTCACACAAAACACAACTTGTCTACAGCCATGCCACCCTGAAAACACCTGATCTCATAAGCTAAGCCGGATCAGGCCTAATACCTGAATGCAAAACATAATTTCTTTAATAAACTTTTTTTTTACTTTACATTACTTTATTTAGTCTATACCAACTGCTTTATTTAAATACTTTACGGGGAATCCTAACTTTGAAATTTAATCCCCGTCCTTCCTCCTGACATTCCATGAGATTCATTCACATGTATTGGTTTAGGTGACTTTATGCAAGTCTTAGGGCCAATTTCCTCCACCACAGAACTTTTAGTTTTTCATAGGTGTGAAATTATGTCACCTGCACAGCTGTCTTAAATTCAGCTTCCAATATCATCAGCACCCAAAGGAAATATTAAGATTTAGTTGTTGGGTGCAGAAAAAAAGGGACTTGATGTCTGTGACTAGCTATCAAGAATTGAAACCATTAGAGATTTTAGGTAAAAATCCCCTCCGATTCAAGCAAACTGAAAATTTAAAACCAAGGATGGTCAAGTAATAAGATATAAAAATTAGCAGACTACAAGAAAGATACAATCACTGCTTTGATATGTTCTGAATGATGAATAATAACCTTATAATTGAGAAAAGTTTACAAGGCAACATTTTAAAGAACGCCCAGCTTTTTATTAGCAATAATACACTCTAATAAGCAGTTACTCTTCTAGTGTTCTAGTCACATCTCAAAAAGTAAAGTGTCAATTGTGTTGAAAACTGATCTGTGCTGAATTTAAACATTACGTAACAATTTTTAGATGAATTTCACTGACAATATCAAAAGCTATCTTCAAGTTAACATTTACTAGTCATCACTCAATTTTGCACAAGCCTGTTACCTGGGTGATCACAAAAAATAAGCAGCATCTGTTAAGTCGTACTAACTTTTAAAAATCAAAGTATGGGAGGCTTATTTTTCAGATACTAGATCACCCTTCATTTACCATATCACATACACAATTGCCTTTCTCTCCTTTTCTCATCTTCTCAAATAGTTTTACAATTAACAAGAACTGATTAATACCATTAGAGATTACCTTTAAAGAACCTTTAATTTACTAACACACAAATGCAAGTCAGAATCTTATCACCAATTTAAAATATTAACTGATAGCCACCCAGTTAAAAGCTTACAAGAGGAAAAAGACAACCATGCAGTTTTTTAAAAAATGTTTATTTCTCAAAGAAAAACGGCAACAGCCAATTGGAAACCTACTTATTCTTCAACACCAATTTTGTTTTCTTTAAATTTAGAAATGACTTACTGATTTACTATTTTAAACAAACCCCCCTTTCCCCTTTAAATGTTTACCATCTACTCGTGCTGAATCCTTCCAAGGAGATTGCTCCAGCGTATATCTCCAGGTCCTCGCTTTGCTCCTTTTACCAAAAATGCAAAACACAATTCCATCGTGCATCTTAAGGGCTCCAATCGTCAAAAATAGAGAAAAAAGAATCTTTGGAATAGCCAATTAAGTTGAATAAAAAAAGAAAAAATCCACACGAATGCGGTTTGGTTGGGGCAGGAATCCACTCCTATGTTCCTGGTAATCTGATCCCGCTCCATGAATCCTTGTAATTGATCCTCCCTATCCTATCCACATTATGATTTGAATCCAATGATCCAGCTCCAAGGATTGGGATCCAGTGAGCCCTCTCCAATCCAAACCTTTATAACCAGCAAAACCAAAAAAGAGGAGGCAAAATGTTAGATACTGTAATCAAAAAAGGTTTCTGGGGAATGATGAGTTATGTCTGTCATCAGTTTAACAGATGTACATCAATAACTATCAAATTCCCCAAAACAAGTTTCTGAATGGTGTTCAGATAAATTTTAGAAACTTAATTATCATAGAGACTAATTGGAAGAAGCATTTTATATTTACAGTTCAACTGATAATGCCAACACTTGTTACTGTACAGCGTATTACAGGTTTTGTGGTTGCAAAAATTATGTAGTTGAAGTTTACTGGTATTGTTACCAATCCTAAGCCTAAACTAAATCTAATGCTCCCATTTGCAATTTAATTTGTAAATTAAAGTATTTTAAACATGAGTCAATTATGAATATTAGTTTAAGGAGAAGGTGAGACTTAGAAGTATTCCCATCTAGATTATCTACACCAATACGTTGGAATTCGATAATTTGCTTTCATTTTGTCTTAAAAAAATGAAATAGCAACGCTATATCAGTCACACAGAGGACATGCAGATTTAGCAGTATTGATATTATACTCTATCTGGTTGGAATTAAAGACACCCTGTACCCACATGTACACCAACAGCAGGTCACACATTAACAGTTGTAACTAAATCACTGTGACAAATTAGCCAGCTCTTCCCACATTAGTCCCTATTAAAACAAAAGGGGAGGGAGCAAAATAAACTGTTACAAAATGGGCACTGTAATTTTGCCACAATTGCAAAGGTTTAAAGAGCAAAGCAATTGTAGCTAAGATAACTGCATAATATGTTTGCAAGTGTTTTAAGATGGGTGCATATAATCATTTTTTTAACCCTTGCTTTTTAGTATAAGGTCAATACTGCCAATTTCATCTGTGACAATAGCACTTGGAGTCATACCATTGCCTCCATTATTGATCTGATCCTCCTCAATCCTCCTTTTGACAATCCTAAAATGATTGAAATGTGCTCCACAATCCTTAATCCAAAGCATTCTTAATCCATCTCTTCAGATATGTCTACAGAAAGACACATGAAAAGCAAGATAAACATAAGAACTTCCCCAGGTAAGATAGCCACAAACACCCCCAACATCCCAGTTCACACAAACCAGAGCAGGATAGACATTTACACAGTATCACAGTCTGAAGAGCATGGAGAATTAACTAAATTTAAACAATCCTGTCTATGACATCACTTAAAATACAATTTACCAGACATGAGGGGAATGTAGATGTTAGGAGCAAGGGGATATTACACAAGAATGCAATTCAACACTTTAGCCCATTCTGAACAAAACAGTTTGAATTAAAAAAATGAAAAGATTGTACTGAGTAAAGGAAAACTGTATACAACATGGGGTTCTACAAAAAGTGTCACCAATCATCTTATGTACGAGAGCGAGATCTGCTATGACGGGGAGAATAGCGTGGTGATCCTCTGCTTCTCCTTGGGGAGTAACTGCGACTCCTGCTGTTGCTTCTGCTACGGCTTCTGCTACGACTACGGCTTCGAGATCGAGATCTTCCATAACTTGGACTTCTGGGCCCATCAACTTTAACCCGGATGTAGGCAGTTTCTCCCTATTGAATAGACAGAACTTTCGATTGAAACTCTTTTACCTGTCTTCAGGCATGCTGAATGAGTACAAAGTAGCTAAAACCCAGAAATCTGGCACTTTACTTGGACACGCTTGCCTGAATCTTACCTGCAAATTCCACGGTTAAGACCATGTATCCAATTCTGGCCAAAGAAAAGAATAAGCGTATAACCTACCTCATGAGATCTAAACTTAGTGTTATCCAGTTTTCGAACTGCATAGGTCATATCTTCTTTCCGTACAAACTCCACGACACCAGTGCCATCTCGGTAAACATCAGCATAACATACATCACCTGCTTCACGCATGTGATCCTTCAAATCCTGCCAGCTTCCACTTGGAGGCAGTCCTGAAAAAGTGACTTTTCTTCAATACCAATCACCCTAAATTCCGTAACTTTAAAATTTACATTAGAACAAAGGCTACCTTTAAATTAACGATTTAAGATCTTAGTAAAGAGCTAAAATCTGGAATCCGGAGTCCAAAATTGTTTCTAAATTAAGGATCTTCATCTACTAGGTACTGCAAGCTAGTTTGGTAAATCTCCATTACAACAATGCCTGTTCTCTAAATTCACTCAAAAAGACTACTTCAAGACCTGGCATAAAAATTTGTCAAACTGGCAACCCAAGGAGAATTTCAAGTCGTTTCTGTTCCTTTTCTCTTCATCAATCCACGTTAACGGCCCACTCACCAGAGACAACCACTCTGTTTTCCGATCGCCTGGAAGGGGGGCCATAGCGGCCTCGGGGAGCTCCGCCACCTCCACCCCCGCCGCCGCCTCGGCCTGTACCACGGCCGCTTCGAGGAAACTCCACCCGCAGACGGTATCCATCGTAATCATAGCCGTCGCGACCGTACACCGCGTCTTCCGCATCTCTGTGTGATCACAAAAAGCAGAATGGCTAAGAAAAAGAACCCGGAGGGGTTACTAACTCAGCCAGACTCCGCGGCCCCCCGCACATGCGCAGCCGGTGCGAAGAGCCCACATGCGCCGCATAATAGGAACGGCCCCTCCCCCACTCAGAAACACGCCAGGCTCGCGACCACTACACCGGCCCTCAACGCATGCTTCCCGCTCCTGGCCTGAGTCGGCTCTGGGGACGTCCACGGGGGCCCGGCCACCAGAACAGCCAAACCGACTCAGGTCCTCCTCGACTCCTGCAGGAGCGATGTCATCTTGCCCCTTATCNGGTCCGAGGAGCCCACATGCGCCGCATAATAGGAACGGCCCCTCCCCCACTCAGAAACACGCCAGGCTCGCGACCACTACACCGGCCCTCAACGCATGCTTCCCGCTCCTGGCCTGAGTCGGCTCTGGGGACGTCCACGGGGGCCCGGCCACCAGAACAGCCAAACCGACTCAGGTCCTCCTCGACTCCTGCAGGAGCGATGTCATCTTGCCCCTTATCTATGAGCCCACCTCCCCATTCTCTACTATTAAGGTCTTGGAGCGTTCCCCAACTACTCAAACTGATTTCCTCAGGGCCGCAAGCTCCAGGCCGCCTCACCGCGGGTCCTCGAACTCAACGAAGGCGAAGGGCGGTCCTCCGCGGCGATTCTTGAGGTCGATGTCGCGGATAGCACCGTATTTGTAGAATACGTCCTCAATGTCCTTGGTTCGGATGTCTGGAGGTAAGTTACCGACGTAGATGCGACAATCGTTGTTCCCGGCCGGGCCACGAATCACACCACCTCCCGACATGGCGACGAAGAAAAGCGCGGACTCGAGGATAGGCCTTCCCACCAAGCTTAGCGCACAGGAGAGCGAACCGGCAGCGACACCACGTCTCCCGCGGCCTCTCCAAAATGGCGCCTTTATCAGCTTGGCGCACGGATATGGGGGGGAGGGAAAGAAGAGAAGCGGAAGGAAGCAGCTACTCGACCTCAATACGCACGCGCAAGAGCCTAACGGGCTCGCGAACCTACGCTCACGCATACGCGACGTCACCCTCCGCGCGAAAGGAAAAAAGTTCCTTGCGTTCTCTATTTACGAGTGGTTTCCTAATAGAGTGACCAGCTGTTTGGTAAAAAAATACGGAGCCCTTGTTAAAGGGGTTATTAATCCAGGTCGAGTCTTAAGAGATATTTTCCTCAGGAATGAGCCTTTTAAAGCACCTAGGCGCCTTGAAAGGAGTTGGTCAAACCTACCCTAGAGCCTATGCCTCCGTGCTTAACGGCCTTTGGCGGGAAAGACTCCCGGGGGCGGAGTCGAGGGGGGAGGTACCCAGGGGTTGTTCCGGAAACCTTGGCTTTCTCCTAGAGTGGGCTTCCGCCGCTGCGTTGCCCCTGATTTAATCAGGAGCCAAGGCCAGACTGTTCCCAATTCCGATCCCGAACTAGCGTTGGCCCCTGATTTAATCAGGAGCCAAGGCCAGACTGTTCCCAATTCCGATCCCGAACTAGCGTTGGATTGCATCGACGAGTGTCTAAAGGAACTAGTTTAGATTCCTTAGTGTGTATTCTACACTAAGTATTGTTTCACCATCGGTTCAGAATTTAACTTTGTAGCTCAGTTCATCATTCCTTGTGCTAAGGTGAACCGTGATTCTTGCCTTGATCAATCACTGATGGTACCTGCCAGCCAGGACTCAGACCTCTGTTTCTTCCTGTCTTTAATCGCCTGTCATTAGGCCTAGCAGAGGCGAGGTTCAGTGAAAGTTTACAGAATGAATTGTGCTTGTTATTTCTCCAAAGTATGAAAAAAAGTATGTAAGTAAGTGTGTGTGTGTGTTTATAGAATCCTGAAGTTTGTTCCTTTTTCAAAAGTCATTACCGAGCCTTTCAGGTACTATAAATAAGCAAAATGGATACGTGAGAGTTGTGCGTGAGACCACAGTTCAAGACTGATGCTGGTTGCAAATGCTGTCCTAGGGAGATCAGAACTTTTTACATTTTTTCTAAAATTTGAATTTTTATATGAAATGTTGGAATTTTTAAATATTAGTAATGAGTTTAAAATTTTGAGAAACCCTGCAGTGATAAATACACCAGAATAGATCTGCAACCTGACTGAGGATGATTTTCTTTTTTTTTTCCTGCCTCAGGTTTATCTGTACAAATACCACAGGAGGATACCAGCTCCATGCAGACAGCGGCCCAGAGGTCACACCAGGCCTTCATTCTCATTGGCAGATAAGAGGCCTCTACTGTGAAGCCTTCCTAGGGGCCTGGGCCCCTTTGGGAGCCTGAGCTGGAGCTGCTACATCCATAGCTGCAGCCTGGGGCTTGGTTTGAGCCTTAGCTTGCACTTTGGGGTCTCAGAACCTGAGGCCCTTGGTGATGGGGCCAGGAGCTTGGAGTGAGCAAGGTTGACAAGTCAATTAAGCTTGCAGCTACTGCTGTTTAGGATCTTGGACTGGACTTCCTTGGGCTTTACCAGAGCCTTGATAGCCTTGGCATTGTTAGCCTGCATCTTCTTCGGACCCTTCCTGTACTTCTCAGAGAAGTGCATGTTCCTTAGGACCTTGGGGTCTACCCCTTTAAGAGATTCATATCTTTGTGATTGAGGTTTCTTGATGCTGTTTCTGTGCCATTTTCTGTGCCATTTTTTTCGTATGCCATTTTCGGGGCTGGCTGTAGGTGGTGTCATTCTTGGACTTGGCATTGAAGTCTGCACTGAAGCCCATGGCTCCCAAAGTGCCTGGGACTGGAAGAGAGAAAGCAAGGATGATTTTCTTAATATTATAAATTTATCTACAACAATCCCTCTCCCTAGAGAAGTGAGGCTGTTTGTAGAGATGCCACCAAACATTATTAAAACTAGATGAAGAAATCAGGAGGATTGGGAAAATAAGGAAAGATTAAGATGAAGTCATGGATAAGGTTAGTTTTGTGTACTAACCTTATCGTACATATAATAGCCTGTTGAGTTCCTAGAGATGGACTGCAAATTTGACTGATCATCCCAGAAGTCACAGTAAAGAAAGCAATACAAGTATATTCAAAATCCAAAGTACCTTTGAGGTTAAAAAACAACCCCCAAGAAACCCCAAAACAAAAAACCCCAAAATGATTGTTTAGGAGAAGGGCGTTATTTCTTAGTTCTAAAAGTTGATTGAACGTACGTTAAAGTGTTTGGTAGTCCTTGAACTCTCTGTGATGGTTTCCAAAATCATGTATATATGTGCATGTACTCTTTTCTGCAAAGAGGATTTGACATTTTAATCAGGCTCTTAAAGGATCCTGTAGATCCCAAAAGAGAAAAGAACTTGAAAATTTTAGAGGGCAGGACAGATTTTCTATGCTTTGACTATCCTTCAATGATATTTTTTTGAAACTGAGCTTTTTAAAAAAAAATTTTTTTTTAGAGAGAAGGGAAGGAGAAAGAGAGGGAAAGAAACATCAATCAGTTGCCCCTCGTAAGCCCCCCAACCATGGACCTGGCCCACAACCCAGGCATGTACCCTGACCAGGGATCGAACCAGTGATCTTTTGGTTTGTGGTATGACACACAACCCACTGAGCCATACCATCAGGGTGAAACTAAGCTTTTAGTGAAAAGACATGAACTTGATAATTTTTAAAATGAGAAGCTGGCCAAAAAGAACACTATTTTAATAAATATACTCAGTTTCTAGCATCGCCCTATTTGGTTAGTAGCAGAAGAGATGAAAGTTATTTTTTAAATTGCAGACATTTCGTGTATTGATTATTTTCATTCAATAGTTATTTACTGAGCACATTTTTCTTTATGTTCAAACTTTCACCCATCAATTTAGATTTATTCAGGTGCATCTTCTGTTGATTAATGTTAAGTCAGTGATAAGCGATTTAAACAGGTGCTTTTAATTTCATTTCAGAAAAATTGAATTTGCTTTGATTTATTCTTGCCGTTTAAATTAATGCAATCATTTCTGATTTTGCTCAGTCAGAGACGAGTATACAAGGCAGACTTTGATGTAGAGTGAATAGGACATTCTTTTCTCTTTTGGCCTCCTTTATTGTATTTGAATGGAACCAAGTTACAGGTTTTAGGTCCATGATGAGGACAGAATATAGCAGGAAAGGTCTGGATGACTGTATCAAGATCTCTCGGGATGACACTGGCTTCCTGATTATTACAGTTAAGTGTATGATCTTAATATTATCAGTGTGCCAGAGTTGATCAACAAGAAACAAGTAAACCAAACCAATCTTAGTCCACAAGAAACAAGTAAACCAAATCATTTGTTCACTTGTTGGGTGGTGGGGCAGATTCATTTTTGGTAACCAGGATACTCAGATCATACATGCCAAGGTAACTGTTTTGGCAGGTCTGGAAGGCACATCAGGCAGCTGCTTAGTAAATGAGGAACCAAAACTAAATGAGTTTAGTCATTTTGAGAGATGCTTCATTCAGATCATGCTGAGACCTGATAAACGACCCCTGCCCCGCAACACTACATCTCTTCAACGACAGGAAGATTCATGCCCCCGGATTGTGTGCCTGTTCCTGGACGGGGCTGGGCAGCATCAGCAGTTCTCTCTACAGGCTGCCTTTCACGCCAGCTTTCTCTACCAGCAGGCCAGACAATTGATTAGATTTCTGCTGACCGAATTACAACCACTTCCAGTGTTGCCTCCTGAGATTACATCCACGTCTTAATTAGGGGTTTAGAATGTTTTTAAACTCATCGGTTCCAAAGGCGCAGGCAGTGTTTTTTTTTTTAATTTTTTAAGAGGTACTCCTCTTTTTTTTTTAAGATTTTATTTATTTATCTTTAGAGAGGAAGGGAAGGAGAGAAGGAGAGAAATATCCATGTATGGCTGCCTCTAGTGAGTCCCTTGCTGGGAACTGGCCCGCAACCCAGGCATGTGCCCTGACTGGGAATTGAACCTCGACTGTGTGGTTTGCAGGCCCGTGCTCAATCCACTGAGCTACACCAGCCAGGGCTTTTTTAAAATTTTATTTACTTATCTTTAGAAAGGAAGGGAAGGAGAGAGGGAGAGAAATATCAATGTATGGTTGCTTCTCATGTGTCCCCTGCTGGGAACTGGCCTGCAACCCAGGCATGTGCCCTGACTGGGAATCAAACCGGGATCTTTTGGTTCGCAGGCCCGCGCTCAATCCACTGAGCTACACCAGCCAGGGCAGTTTTTATGGATTGCTCCACAATTAGCTAATTTACTGAGTATGGATTTTACCAGTTTAATTCCAGAAGCTGCTTTATTTTCAACACTTGATGTTTATGAGAAGTTGCTTTCTCAAAAAAAGAAACTTTTAACATGCTTTTGATTCAGTTCAGTGAATATATACCAGTGTCAGCACTATACCCTGGAAATAATTACTTAGGAGGGAAAAAGAAATATTGAAAAGGTGATTACTGTTAGGGTTGAAATTAGAAGACAGTTTTTCAGTGATTTGCTGAACACTTAAAACTCGGTACCTGTGATGATTGTTATACAACTCTGTAAATAACACTAAAACCCACTGAATTATATAACTTACAGTAAGTGAATTGTAAATATGTAAATTACAACTCAATAAAGCTTTTCAAAAATGATGGGAAAAAATATCTCCATAATCAGAAAAATCACTCTCTAGTATCATTCCTCTAAACGCTTTACAGGGGGCAGGGGGGTGCGTAATAATTTGCACTGAAATATGGCTTCCCTACTCTGGAAACACTGTTTTTAATACTCACGTGTCAATGCCCACTGTCCTCCCTGGCACTAATATTTTTATTAAGGAAAGAGACACAAAGGTTAGGAATATTTGATTGTACTGCATAGAGGAGTTATGTCCAGGAACAGTCCACTTGCATAATTCTCTATTTCATTGTTCCCCTTGTTTTTGTTGTAGAATATTCTCTGAAAAGGGGTAGAAATAGTATACATCTCTTCATTTAGTATATGTATATTTGTCTTCCCTAGTAAACTGTATTGAGTGCAGATTTCTGCTGTAACTCCCTTTATCATCGGTAAATTCTCTGTTCAAACAAATCCTATTGACGATTTACTGACTGCTCTTGGAAAAAGGTGGGATGTTAGATGAGCAGAATGTTGTTTCTATGGAAACTTCATCATGCTGCTGTCAGTGGAGAGACACAATGGGCACAAAGATTGTTTTTCATTTCACTGTGCAATCAGTATGGCCAGTTTTCAACCCAAAGGTGTCTGTCATCTAGTAACATATTCCTGGTAACCTTTCTTTAGGACTGGCCTCCCTCACTCTTTGATTCTTCTTGTTTTGTCTTTGGCTACTTCTTCCCTTCTTTATTGCCCCATTATTGGTAACAATAGGATGTGATTTTGCCAGAAAACAGCTCTTAAAATGATCTGTTACAGTACAAAGAGGTGTATTTTCACCATGTCTTCCTCTTTCTAATTATTGTTTCCTCCCTCTCTCCTTTTGCTCAGTTCTCTTAAAAATTAAAACTCCACTTTATGTTGTACATTTCCTAATGGGGTGAGTAATGACTCTTTAAGGAATTATATTTAAAATATAGCAGCTATGCTTTCTTTGCTGAAAATGCTACTTTTTTGCAATTTAATCTTATATTAACTACAATTATTAGTTATATGTTAATACTGCTGCCGAGGGTTTTAGAAATAATTTCGATAAAAATTTTTAATTTGAAAATTTGAGTGTGATTATTTTTTTCTCTTTATTTTTTTAGAAGATGCCCCAGATTAGCTGAAAACTCTCAGAATTACTTTTCTAAATCTGTTGGCAGAATTGAGCAATTTGCCACAAACCTAAAATATGGGGTGGGGCAAAAGGTTTACAGTTGTTCATATGGAAAACAATACAGTAATTGATAATAGAAGAATAAGCTCTGTTTCGCATACTCACAACAGTAAACCTACTGTGCTCCACCCTGTTCTTACTATCTGACCCTTAAAGAAAAAGCTTGCCGGTCTGATTAAATGGAAAATAACCTGCTTTTGTCATTTTTTGCTTAAACCTAAATCAAAAATTCAGTTTTGTCATATTCTTTCAGAGGTGTTTTTGTCATGGTAAGCTCTTACATTGTTAATAGTTGCAAACGTAAGTTATACACTTTTTCAAGTGGTGTGTTGCTTTCACCTGGTTCATCGTCCATTACTGCAGTTTGGTGATAAGGTGCCAGAGTCTAGGTGCCTTGAAATACTCAGCAAAAGTGCGGGTTTCTATAACTGTTCTTGCATTGGAGATTTGTTATGTGCAAAGACTCCAGAACATATTTTGGTATAAGTAAATATCTATTAATGTCTACTCACTATGGAATTTGCAGATGACATTTATAAAATTTGCAGACTCTCTTCTGTGATTCTGGGATCCCACCAGTTTTCAGACTAGTGTTGGTACCACCATGCTGGCCCCATGGGCCACAGTCTGGACCTATGGGGTCCTTCCTTGTCCGCCTGCAATTCCTTCTAAGTTACTATCTACCAGGGGAGGAAAAATTCTTTCCCTTGGCTCGTTGGGATCTATCTTCATATAAGGTGATTCAGAATGAGAATGTTTGCCTTTATAGGAGTTTCCTGTCCCTTATGCAGGAACATAACCTCTCCCTTTGCCTCAAGTAAAAATGTGCCAACACCGATACATTTTCCACAGTTTGGTTTGTTCACTGTTAACACCACAGTGAACAGTACATCGACAAGGTTGAATCTTGCCAGCCAAACATGGTCCATTACGTTTTTCCTTTTCCAGTTCTAGTTCCTCTAGTAAGTGGTGAAAAACAAGTCTGAATGTCCTTTATGTGGTCTTCTGGATCTCATTTTCTGATGCAGTGCAAGCCACAACTTAAACAAGAACACACACATTCCTCCTCCACTAGGCAGCTCAGTTGGTTAAATACACCAAGGCTGTGGGTTAGATCCCCAGTCAGGGCACATACAAGAATCAACCAATAAATGTTACGTAAGTGGAACAACAAAATCTATGTTTCTCTCTCTCATTAATAAATAAAAACTTAAAAAATTTATTTAAAAAACACACATTCCCACAAAACATATCTACATCTATACAGAGATAGGAAATATTTCTATCTATATAGTCATGATCCCTCATAATTTTCCAGTGGCATAGTGTGTCTTCGCCCAGAACAATATATGCCCAAGTAATATATTCAGCTTTTCAGTCTAAAATATCTGCATTCAGAAAAAAAGCTTTTAAAATAATTTTCCCAAGATGGGCAAATGGGTGCTGCTTTAAATTTGTGCAACTAGAGAGCCCCTAACACAAAGACAGTCTAAGGGATTATCCATATCTTCCACCTTAATATGTACAGTAACTGCTTACCACCTTAAAATGTGTTTTCTTTCCTAGCTTCACCTAACTCCAAGTTTTTAAAAAATGGACATTTCTGTTAACATTTTATGAAGTTACAATTCTAGAGTTTCGTATAAATTCTTAGTTTACAAGTATGCATTGAAATCTCTGGGGGCTGTAATTACTTTTCCCACCTGACAATGTAGTCTTAAAATTGTAATTGCCCTTAAGAAAATATACTTCTCTAGATGTTTATGCAACAATTTGTATGCAACTATTAGAATGCCAAAGCCAAGCCCCAACAGATTCACAGTCTTCTATGCAGTGTTTCAATCATTTTTGAGGCTTTGCCTTAAATAACAGCAAGTGCTTGCTTAGGGATGGTAAAAAGTAATAGAGGCTCTTACTAAGAATGGCTTGCACTGTCCCAAGCTGCACCATAAAAGTTTACACCATTACAAACAGTAAATAGTTAAAAATGCCTATACTGTTTTTGTGGAGAACTTTACAAAATGCCTATAGTAACCAACTCTTCTTAGGTAAGGCTGTAATAATAAACAGCCCTCCCCACCCCCAAATCTCAGTGACCTAATGTAACCAAGGCATGTCGCCAACCTCACGGCTGCAGAGGCAGCACTCTGCACGGCTTGTCATCTGGGATCTGGAGATCTGGTGCAGAGGAAAGGCGAGCTTTGAACGAGATGGCTTTGGGGTTAAATCCCCTGCACCATCTACTAGATGTGTGATCCTGCACACCTCCCTTAACCTGCTCAATCCTCTGTTCTTCATCCTTAAAATGGGAACAGTAACCGTTGTAGAGAGTAAGTGAAATAATACATGGGAATTAACTGGTAGTAGAGGGGCCTGCTCGTGGAGGGTCCTTTTAAAAAAAAGATTTTATTTATTTATTTTTAGAGAGAGAGGAAGAGAGGGATAGAAAAATTGGCAACCCTGGGCACGTGCCCCTTGGGGACTCTTGCCAGCGACCTTTTGATCTGCAGGAGAGCACTCAAGCCGCTGGGCTACACCAGTCAGGGCCATGGAGGTTCTTAATAATTAACAGTGGTTCTTATTTAGGGCCTGATCCCCTATGCCCTTGGATTTTCAACATTTAAGGTTCAAATGTTGGTCCACTGTACTCTTCTTTGGAGGAGGAAATAAGAAGTGAAAGTCAAGTTGGTCTGTCTTGTGACTTACTTGATATTGTGGGTAGATAGTTTAGTAGAAAAGAATGTTGAAACTCTTGCCTAAATTAAGTTGTTTTGTTTTTTTTTCTTGGTTGAGGAAAGATGGCCTATGCTGAAAAGGAGTTGAGAGACAAAAGTGCCCTTGGCCGCACAGCCTTTAATGCTACCCAAATATGTATCCGGAGGATATGGGTTAGCTCTTTTGCCTTTCTTAAGAATGTTCCTGGCCCTGGCTGGTGTAACTCAATGGATTGAGCGCGGGCCTGCGAACCAGACGATCGTGGTTCGATTCCCAGTCAGGGCACATGCTTGGGTTGCAGGCCAGATTCCGGCAGGGGCCAGTTCCCTGCAGGGGATGCACGAGAAGCAACCATACATTGATGTTTCCTTCCTCTTTCCTTCCCTTCCCCTCTAAAGATAAATAAATAAAATGTTTTAAAAAAAAACTTTAAAAAAAAAAAAAGAATGTTCCTGAAGAATGTTTCCCCTATGGGAAAGCTGACGGGATGATACAAACCTCCTAATTAGTGTAATGCTTTTTTCTCTGTTGCTTGGGCTTATCTCTGTGTGTGTTTTTTTAACAACCAACGAGTTGGGAAAACATCTCAGGTTCCCCTTGCTAGTCTGTTTGTTGTGCTGAGCAGCAGCTTATTCTTGGAAAAGTACAGACTTTGGCATTAAGCAGATCTGAATTTGAATTCTGACAATTCCATCTACTGGCTATATTACAGTAGATATCTAAATTAACATCATTTTATTCATCTGTTTGTGTATTCATTCTAATTCAGAAGATTTATTGAGCATTCTCACCATGCCAGGCCCTAGGCTGGACATCAGGGTACATAGTTAAAGGAACATGACACAAGTCCAGGACAATCAGACCTTGGTCTGCCATAGTAGTCCACAAACTTTCCTGACCATTCGTACCATTAATAAAACATTTGAGCACAACCCCCTCATATATATACATTTTAAAAGGCATATGACTTATAAACTATTATGTACATAATAAGACATTTGATTTAAAAATATATAGCATTGGCCCCGGCTCGTGTGGCTCAGTGGATTGAGTGCCAGTCTGTGAACTGAAAGGTTGCTGGTTCGATTTCCAGTCAGGGCACATTCCTGGGTTGCAGGCCAGGTCCCCAGTTGGGGGCATTCGAGGGGCAACCAATCAATGTATCTCTAGAACACTGATATTTCTCTCCCTTTCTTTCTCCCTCCTTTCACCTCTCTCTATAAACAAACAAACAAACAAATTAATCTTTAAAAAATATATGTATGGTATTATATCACATACCATGTGGTGCATGCATCCAATTTTAGAGACAAGTGTCCTAGTGGTAAGCTTTTCTGAACGTCACTTTTCTCATCATTATAATTTTAGTGGTGAAATCTTTCTCATGGTGTATTTTTTAATAAACAGCAATTTTGATGCATTGGCTTTGGTCGATTACCATAATCTTCCATCTCCAGCTCAGTTGCCAGTGTGCCGACCATAGACAACTGGGCCTGCACAGGAAGCACTACTGAAATGGGAAAGAACTGGACCACTTCCACTGTGCTACCCTCGCACTGCCCTGGCAACTGAAATCACAGGCATCTGCTGTGGACATTATTGTGTAGCTATAATGCTGCTGGCAGCAGGTGTGTGGTCATAGTTGTCTACAATGGGAAGTTTTACATACAGTCTGTTGTATTAGGGCACCAGTGCATCCAATGAGTGTAGCTTCACAGACACCCAGAGCCCGAGCTGCACAAACGTGTTGGGAATGGTCACCATGCAAACCTAATGTAAAGAGTTACAAAACTTCTAAATGTAATGCTATTTATCAACCCAATACTTAAAAAATTCTATTTAGAAAATTAACTAAATTCTTTCCATTTTTCAGATTAAAATCACAAATATCAATCAAACCTTTCCAGACATAACTCTGGTAGACTTCTTGTTTTTGAGGTGGTAGAATATCGATACTTCTGTCCCATTCTCGTCTCAAAAAACACAAGAACAAAACCCAGAAATACAAACTCAATCTTTGATTAAACTAAAAGTGGCTTTAAACCACACAGGAAAGTGGAAGCAGAAATAGAGGGGTGACTTGGCAGATTGGCAGAGTTGCAGGAGGGCAAACTGGGGTACCCCAGACAACAATCTGAATCCCCTCACAAAGCCCATGGAAGGCTCAGAAACGGGGGTTGTAGGTTCCTGGGTGGGTGAGGCTAACCGAGGAGATGGACTCTCTGGAAAAGTTCAATTTGACTAAAAAGTAAAAGAATTGTAACCAGATTTCCATGTAGTAGAGTCCTGCTCATGTATATGGTGCTTTCAGTCCATGTTTTAGTTCCTTACTCACAAATATGAACGGCCAGTCAAGGACTGCCAGATGTTTAAGGACGTGTCCAAACAAGGAAGAGAGAAACTAAAGCAAATAAATGGGAAAGAAAGGGATCGGGCATGTGTATGTGGTATATACGTAAAACAATCAGAAATAAAGAAGCACTCTTGACAACCAAAAATATTAAAGTAAAAATAAAAGAAAAATGAAACAGAAGAGTTAGAAGATACTATTAAGAAGACCTCTCAGAAAGCAGAACAGAAAAATGAATGGATGACAATAAGGAGAGAAAAGATAAGAAAATTAGAGGAGTAACTCAAGAAGTTTAAATACTACTAATGAGTGTTCCCAAAAAGCAGAGTGGTAGAATACCATCAAAGAGGTAGTATAAAAGTGTTTTCTGGAACTAAAGGATATGAGCCTTCAAAGTAAATTACCCTAGTCACATCATGAGAAAAACATTTAAAAAATCTCAGTTGAGGGTACTTCTAAAACATATCTGGCTAGTAATCCTCAAAACTGTCACAATCACAAAAGCCAGGAGAATCTGAAAAACTATCAGAACTAAGAGGAGTCTAAGGTCACAGGATCCTGGAGGAGAAAATGGACATTAGGGGAAAATTGAGGGAATCTAAATAAAATATTGGCTGTAATTACTAATAATGCATCACACTTCATTCATTGTGATAAATATAGCCCACTAATAAAAGACGGTAATACTGAGGGAAACTGGATCTGGGGTATATGAGATCTCTCAGCTCTGTTGGGATCTCTCTGTTTTACCTTTGCAATAGTTCTAAAACTGTTCTAAAATGCAATAGTTTATTTTAAAACTGAGCCAATTATTGGTAACTAAAATATAAAATATGGATTCAAGCTAAAATTGTTAGATAGCTATATTTAGAAGTAGGATGGGGGATGTAAGAATCTGCAATTAATGAATCAAAAGAGAACAGTATACCATAGAAATATATGGAGGTCATTACTGGAAGAGCTAAAAGAACTCAGAGTTCCTACTACTGGAATTGACTGGGAACTTTGTTGCTGTTGTTGTAAGCTTAAATCATTATTTTACATTTAAACTGTGATTAAGAACATGATTTGCCCTGGCTGGTGTAGCTTAGTGAATTGAGCGTGGGCCCGTGAACCAGAGTATTGCGGTTCAATTCCCAGTCAGGGCACGTGCCTGGGTTGCAGGCCAGTTCCTGGTTCCCAGCAGGGGATGCACGAGAGGCAACCATACATTGATATTTCTCTCTCTCTCCTTCCCTCCCCCTCTAAGATAAGGAAGTAAAATCTTTTAAAAAAAAAAAGAACATGATTTACACAGCCAAGATAGAGGCATAGGTGGAAACACTGTGCCTCCTTGCACAACCAAAATTAAGATCAACAAAGATTTAGAAATAAAAACACAACCAGAACAGACAGAAAATTGAACTATACCTAAGTCCGACAACCATTCAACCAGACCAGTAAGAGGAGTGAAGTTGGAGACTGGCAGAGAGGAATTGAAGCAGGAAAAGGCGGTGGCTGCCAGACTTGGGAGCGCAGGCAACTTGGGGCTAGTAGACTCCCTGTGCGGGGAGGAAACAAGCAGAGTACACAAGGTGGTTGGCTAACTACGGTCACACCTTCATGCACAAATAAACCAGGCAAAAAAACGGGCAGCAAGACAGACCACACAACCCAGGGCCCCAGCAGTGGGAAATAAAACCTAAAAGCACCAACTGAAAAGGTGCCAGGAGAGACTCCCAGCCTCACAGGAGAGTTCGTTAGAGAGACCCACAGGGTCCTAGAATGTACACAAGCCCACCCAACAGGGAACCAGCAGCAGAAGGACCCAATTTGCTCGTGGGAAGTGGCAGAGGGGACCAAAATCTGAGAGAGAGCAGAACAAGCACCATTGTTCCCTCTCTGACCCCACTCCCACATACAGTGTCACAACCCAGCAACTGGGTTGCCCCACCCTGGTGAACACCTAAGGCTCCACCACTCATACATAACAGGCGTGACCTGACCAAAAATGGCTCAAACAGAAGAACAAATCAAAGGCCCAGAGCCAATACTTTTATGTGACCAAGAGACAGCCAATCTATCAGACGCCCAGTTCAAAATACTGGTGATCAGGATGCTCACAGAACTGGTTGATTTTGGCCACAAATTAGATGAAAAAATGAAAGCTACACCAAGTGAAATGAAGGAACATGCACAGGGAAGCAATAGTGATGAAAAGAAAACTGGGACTCACATCAAGGGAGTGGACCAGAAGGAAGAGAGAAACAACCAGAAAAGAATGAAGAAACAAGAATTCCAAAAAAAAAAAAAAAAGAGGAGAGGCTTAGGAACCTCCAAGACATCTTTAAACGTTTCAACATCTGAATCATAGGAGTACCAGAAGGGGAAGAGGAAGAGCAACAAACGGAAAACTTACTTAAACAAATAATAAAGAACTTCCCCAAACTGGCAAAGGAAATAGACTTCCAGGAAATACAGGAAGCTCAGAGAGTCCCAAAGAAGGGGGACCCAAAGAGGAACACATGAAGGCACATCATAATTACATTAGCCAAGATTAAAATGAAGGAGAGGATCCTAGAAGCAGCAAGAAATAAGGGGACAGTCACCTACAAAGGAGTTCCTATTAGACTGTCAGCTGATTTCTCAAAACAGACCTTACAGGCAAGAAAGGGCTGGAAAAAAATATCCAAGTCCTGAAAGGCAAGGACCTACATCCAAGATTATCCAGCAAAACTTTCATTTAGAATGGAAGGGAAGATAAAGTGCTTCTCAGATAAGGGCAAGTTAAAGGAGTTCCTCACCACCAAGCCCTTATTATATGAAATGTTAAAGGGACTTATCTAAGAAAAAGAAGATAAAAAATAAGAACAGTGAAAGGACAGCAAACTCACAGTTATTAACAACCACACCTAAAACAAAAGCAAACTAAGTGGACACCTAAAACAGGAGTGGAGCCACAGAAATGGAGATCACATGGAGGGTTAGCAACAGGGGAGTGGGAAGAGGAGAAGGGGGGACAAGGTACAGAGAATAAGTAGCATAGACGGTGAGGGGAAAATAGACAGGGGGAGGGCAAGAATAGTGTGGGAAATATAGAAGCTAAAGAATTTATGACACATGGACATGAACTAAAGGGGAGGCAATGTGGGTGGGAGGGGTTGTGCAGGATGGAGGGGAATGAAGGGGGGAAATGGGACAACTGTACTGGCATAATCAATAAAATATATTTTAAAAAAGAGAAAAACATGGCTCAAAGCACACAAAAAAAGAACATGGCTTACATTGCAAAGCATGGAGTACATTGATAGACATTTACAATATCATGTCTAATGACATTAGACATTTCAAATTAAAATCACAAATTTGATATATTAAATTGTCCAGCATTGTATGCTGGGTTTCCTTAAACATTTCAAATGTGTACTTCGTTATCTACACCTTTTTGGGATGGCAAAATCTCTTATCTAAGAGAAGCCAACCAACTAGACTTATTTAGTTTAAGAGTCAGGACCACAGGGTAGTTAAATGTTTGCGTTAGAGTAAGAAACTCTGTGTCGAGACATTGGTTCTTAGCTCCTATACTTTCAAGGAGTATAGTTTAGGATTCTGCCTAAACAGGTTTTCATGCCAATTCCTTCCTGCAGTCCCAGAAATACCACCTGTAGATGCAGGCAGGAGCAACCCTTGCTCTGGTTTCAACACATATCACAAAACACACGTATTTTAAAAACATAGGTGCCTCTTTCACTCTGGATTCTATGCTAACCAGAGAAACAGCATGTCCTATCGTCCTAAATCCCCACTGTGGTGATGAACACTCTCCAGGCCCCAGGGCAGCGCTGCTTCACGGCTTGTGTCCAGTGTCTGTGAAACAGGCTGGGCTGTGCGGCTGCCTGTGCTGGAGACAGAGTGCTTTGGACTGGGTGGCAGAGGGGCTCAGGGAGAGAAAAGACAAATTAACTTGTCAAATCCTCCCTCTCAGCATAAAAGCAAAAGATTCTTGCATGAAGACGTGTTTCCCAGTAGTGCCAAGCATTCATTTCCTTTCTTCTCTCTTAAAAAATATTTTATGTATTTATTTTTAGAGAGGGGGGAAGGGAAGGAGAAAGAGAGGGAGAGAAATATCAATGTTTGGTCGCCTCTTGCTCACCCCCAACTGGGGGCCCCAACTTGGCCTGCAACCCAGGCATGTGCCCTGACTGGGAATTGAACTGGCGACCCTTTGGTTCGCAGGCTGGTGCTCAACCCACTGAGCCATACCAGCCAGGGCTCCTTTCTTCTCTTTATGTTCTGTTGTGGTTCACAATAACTAGTGTGGTATTAGCAAAAGTTGAACGTAGTGATGGAGGAATATTTTGCAATATTAAACAATCCATATTACTCTTAAATGTGCATATTTGTAGGTAATATGATGTGTGAAGCATGTGTGAAGATCCTTTACATTGGTCACTAGAGGTACATTGGATGCTAGAATTGACAACACTAACTTTTATAAAAATATTAAAATTTAATTAAAATTTCCAATAAATTGAATTAAAGTGTCCATTTTTAGGTTAATTTAATTTAAAATGTGGATGTTTGTTCATTATACTTTGAATTTAATTTTTAATTTTAGTAATTATTAATTTTTAAAAGAAAATTTGAAAACATAAATACAACTTTCCATTTTTAACATTTGACACTTCCTTTCACATTTTTGCATAAATCCAGGTGACCGTAAGCCTTTGGTATGGTTATTTATCTGATCGTTAAGTGAACCACTAGGGTCAAGCATAGTGCTCAAAGCTTCACATGCACAATTTTATTTAATCCTCATGGTAAACCTTTTCTTACTTCCCATTTTATAAATAATAAATCGAGGCACAGAGAGGTGAATAGTCTAGCTCAAGGTCAACTAGTTAGTAAAACACTCTTAGGCTTGGTACCCAGAGATGCCCAGGCCTCTTTGGAAATATTTGCATTTCTAAGGATAAATGTCTACTCTGACAATCCTATGTTCATCTGAATGGGGTTCTCAAATGGGCTTATGACTGGGAAGGAGGACAGGTACTGTGACCCTCAATACCAGAGTGGGACAAAAACAGTCACCCAGTAGCAGATAAGCAGGTAATCCTAACATCTCTTGGCCAAGTTCTTGGAATTCAGGAGTTTCCAGCCTTTCTTGAGTGATGAAATTTCAGTCTGGTTTGGGTTTTGAAAATATCAATGCAACAAACCCTTTGCCCTTACTCTCCTTTAGAAACTGTCCCTGTGGCCCCAAATGAACCCAGAGACTTTTGTACCTAGTTAAAGCTTGGACAGCAGCACCTTTAAAATATTTGAACCCTTCGAAGCAGGGCCTCAAGTCAAGCTATTCACATAAAAAACACAAATTCAGGGACTCAGAAGATACTAAGGGGGAAAAAAGTAAAGTTTGCTTTGCTGGTAGAGATGCTTTTAAAAGCCAAGCAAACTTGGCCAAGAGAAGCCAAGCCATCTCTGTCTAGAGCCAAAGGAGAGAAAATGTACATAAAGGGTAACAGGAGAGATATAGTAATACGTCATCAAATTTAGGCCACTTGGCCCTGGGAATTACCTGAGAGACAGAGATTTGCTTAAGAGTAGGGTTAATGGGAGAATCTCTGAACTTTGAACTAGGGAAAAATCTTCAAGATCATTCAGTCTAATAACTTTACAACAGAAGGAAAAAGGCCTAGACAGTGAGGCAGCTTCCTGAAGGTCACTGGTGTGGAGTGGCCAGGCCTCGCTTTTTGGCCCCTGTGAGCCCCTCTGCCCCACCTCGCCTGGCTGAGACTGAGGGAGGCATGTAAACAGGCAAGCAGGAAGGTGCGAAACATCTTTCAGGATGGCCAGTAATCAGGGCAGCGTAGCCAGAGATCAAAAATATAGTGTTGTTGGAAAAAAGACACCACTGAAGTCTGGATAGAGCCCAAAGGTAACAACAGGGAGTCTGGGAGATTCCATGTTGGAGGAAGGGGCGAGGTGCAAACAGGATTTGAGCCTGGTGGTGGTGTGCAGTCTGCACCGGACGAGGGGCATTTTAAGTCAGAGAGGCCAATAAGGGCAACATTGGGAGAGTCCTGGGCTTTTATATTTTACCTTTTAATGTTGTGTGTGTGTGTCTGAGACTGAGAGAGAGAGAGAGAGAGAGAAAGGGAAAATGAACGAGATCTCGGCCTGTTGCTTAGTTGGAACTGAGGCTTGTTGGGACTTGTCTGATGAACAGGTTGGGCTGCCTTCCAGAAGCATGACCTTTAAACTCTTGTCATTAATTTCCAGAAGGTCCATTTCCATTTTCCCTTGCCCAGCTGTGTGCCTCAGCTGAAGTGAGACTGCTTAACCCCAGGTACTCATGTACAAAGAGGCCTATAATGGTACAGTGTGTACAAAGGGGCAAGGGACACCAACGGTTCAACACCACTTCCCACCCAGCCCAGAGTGGAATTCCTTCCATCCGGACTAATGGAGCCGCTTCCGTGCTCAGGTTCCTCCCACACCAAGGCTCAGCTGTATAGCTCTCTGTCCCTGCTGTCCAAGGAGAGCTGGCAGAGTCTGGGGACTCCTGGGAACAGGCTGGTGGTGGGCCTTGGCTGTTGGCTGCAGGCTTGCTCCTGATTGGACTCTTTCCTCAAGCCACCCAGGAGAGTGAGGCCTGTCTCTCACTGGCTGTCTACTCCCAATAGCCCATCTGAGTGGTGGAGTCTTTCTTTCTTCTTCTTCTTTTTTTAATCCTCACCCAAGGACTTTTTAAAAATATTTTATTTATCTTTAGAGGGGAAAGGAAGGAGAGAAGGAGAGAAATATCAATGTATGGTTGCCTCTCGTGTGTCCCCTCCTGGGAACTGGCCGGCAACCCAGACATGTGCCCTGACTGGGAATCCAACCGCGGTTGTTTGGTTCGAAGGCCCCTGCTTAATCCACTGAGCTACACCAGCCAGGGCTGCATTGCTTTTAGGAGAGGAAAGAGATAGCGTGGGAGAGAGAAAAGCATCCATTGGCTGCCTCCTGGGAAGCCACATTTCACGTGCCTCCTGAACGTGCCTGGACTGGGGATTGGGGGTTGAGGACTGAACCTGCAACTGAGGCATGTGCCCTAACTGGAATCTAATCTGAAATCGAACCCCAAATCTTTGGGTCAGGGGACAATGCTCCAACCAACTGAGCCACACCAGCAAGGGCATATTTATGATGGCGTAACTATTTCTAGTTTTCTCAAGAAGCAATTTAGAAAATCCGTTCCTTTTTAAAAATATTACAATGAACAACACAACTCATAGGATGTAATTATAAAGAAATGCAAGTTTTCTCTCTCCCATTAACCCTTTAAATTCAGTAGGGCTAGTGGGTTTGTGGCATCTGGATAAAAATTCAGGCAGGCCCCAGGACTTCCTTGGTCTTTTTCAGTCTGTATTCATCCTGAGTCTGAATACAGACACAACTCAATGATTAAAATGTTAATTGTTGTTAAAATTCCAAATATGTTATAAAATTAAGGCTCCCCCCCGCCTTCAGCCCAGGCTGAACACGTAATGTCAACAACACTTCTGTCCCTCCTCTCCCATCTTTTTAACTGTGGTTTCTATTCTCCCCGTGTGGGAGTCAGGAGAAGCAGGAACATTCTCGCTTCATTGGTCTTGGCCTGGGGATCTGGCATTGATGTTCTTTGGCCTTGGCAGGTGCTTTAAAGCTGACACTTTTGTGGGCACTTTATACCTCCCTAATCTTAATCAGTTCAGGCTGCTGTAACAAAGTAACACAGACTGGGCGATTTCTAATCGCAGGAATTTACTTCCCACAGTTCTAAAGGCCAGTGCCAGTAAGAGCAGGTTTGGGTGAGAGCTCTCTTCTGGGTCACAAACTGCTGACCAGTCTCATTGTATCTTCTCAGGGCAGAAAGACAAGCTCTCTGGTCTCCTCTTATGAGAACACTAACCCCATTCATAAAGGCTCCATCTTTGTGACCTAATCACCTCCCAGAGGCCCCACCTGCTAACACCATCACGTTGGGGGGTGGGATTTCAACGCATGAATTTGAGGGGGAAACAAATGTTCAGTCCACAGTTCCTCCATTGCTGGGGTCTGCTCACCTGCAGGTCTCTGTGTGGGTGATGGGCTTTCCTCTGGCTCATTGCTAACTTCTTCCATGATACCTCCAGCTTCTCTTGGCTGAGGTCTTTTGGCCCCTCTAGGCTGCCCTTTTGGATGGGATCTTCGACTATCCCAGGCCAAACCTCTCACTTGCGGCTCCCATCTTTGCCCCCCAAGCTCTGAGTAGAGTTAACTTCCCAGGTATAGCCTCTTGCCATTTTGGTTTCTCAGGCTTGATGCCTCTGAGGTGGACGTGGAGTGGGACTCCTCGCACAGCGTTCTCCAAAGGATTCCCGTCTGAAGTCTTACCTTCAACTCTTCTGTACCTTAACTATTCTTTGCCACTTACTTTGTAAATCCTGGTCTAGTACTTCACTTTGAAAGTTGGTATTTATTGTGATTCAGCTGAAACTTCTGTTTTAACAGTTGATTTCATTTAGGGCACCTTGTGAACCAGAATGCTCCTGTTCTGATCCTAAGCATGAATATGACATCTATTTTTCAAGTATAAGTTACTAGATTTACCTCCCAGACTCCACATCTTATAGATCCAGCTCTGGATTCTAGTGTGTGTGTGTGTGTGTGCGTGTCTAATCTAAAACAACAAAACACAGAGCGGCAGTGTTTCCATCGAATTCTGTAAGGCCTCCCCCCCACTCTGCAGCACTGGAATGCCAGAAGGGAGTTGCGGTTCCTCCCCGTTTTCTAGCGCCTCCAGGGTGTGATGTGAGGCAGTGGAGCAGTGGCAGGGGCGGACTTCTCAGGGGCAGACTGAGACATTGTGGGGACTCCCTGCAGAAAGAGGCACCAGCCGGAAGAATTCAGAAACTCGGAACACACGTGCCCTCGAGCAAGTTACATCCCTGAAACTTGCTTTCCACGTCTGCCGGATGATGACAATAATCCCCATGTTCTCACAGCCAAGATCCTGCAAAGTTCTTTCTAAATTGAGAAGTGGGTCCCGACTGTCAGGAAGAGGTACTGACAGTTAAGTTAGACTTGATTTTCGTCTCCCATCTTGAACCGTGCGGCCCTTGGAGTCAGGGCCTGCATCATGTTGTCTTTCTCCTGTCCCAAAGCGGACACAGTTTACTGGGTGGGACTGTGGCGCTGTCGGCCTGTGTCTGTTTGGAGTGTCTGTGGTGTGGATTTGCTCTGCAGAAACTCGTGTCTGTTCCACCCGTGCTCCTCCAATCTGGAGAAGAGAGTGAAGGACCAGTCCTACCCCAACGTCATCATATCTCAGAAAAAACCAGTTAAAGCCCTTTCAACACATTATGTAATTACTTAAGTTTCATTTTCCAAGCTAGTTTTTGAAATAGTGAACCCAGTTCTCTTTGCTTCTGCTTTTGCTGTGACTCAGATTCTTGTTCCTGAGTTTTCTTGCTTTGTCCCTTATTCTTTTAATATCATTTTCATCTTGTCTTGCCTCTGGGTTTTCAGTGTGCCTTGTGAAGTATGTTCACTTGCTCAGGCAGGGCTGTGGAGGAAGCGTAGGCCAGGAAACCCCAGTGAGCTCCAGCTAATGCACGGCAGCCTCTAGCTTGGTGATTACTACAATTGTTGCCTAGTGGAACAGTGAGCCATTTAGCTGGGTTCTCACCCCCTATTAGTATTACCCTGCAATTTAATCACAATTAGACTCCCAGAAACACAGACATAGGAAACAAGTAGGCAAAGGAGGCAGATGGCACAAAGCAACAGCAATCAGGGGTTTTAATCACAGGCACTGTTTTCAGAAGGGATAGGGCCAAGGAAGGGTGAGGTCAGAGCTTGGAATGAGGTAATTGGGAGAATGATGAAAGGGACTTTCAGTTTCACATTTTGGCATTGAGGTTGGGGTCTGCTGAACAGTGACCTCATGGGCTGAGCTGCGCTGAGCTTGTTTAATGGGAATAGCAATCGGGACTGAAGGAGGTCCTTCTATTCCCCCATTAATGATTGACTTTATTTATTTTTAACTTATTTTTAAACATTTTTATTATATTTTTTCCACTACCATTTAGTCCCCTTACACCCACCCCCTGCCCCCTGCAATCACCACACTGTTGCTTATGTCTATGAGTCCTTTTTCCTTTTTGCTCAATGAAGGTCTTGAGAGGTGGTCTCATGTCCCCTTCATATCCTCTCCTTGGGCTCTACAGGAGGAAGTTCCCAGAAGAGGTTTTTTTCTGTCTCCCTTGGCTTCCTCCCTGATGGCCCAAAGCCAGCCCGTGAGTATATGTATGTCAGAATCAGCCTCCTGTCTGAGGCCTCACAGAAGGCTCGGGCCAGGAGATGACCACTCCCACTGGCTCTGTGTCCTACTGAGAAGTGGAGATGTAGGTGCTGTGTATAACTAGGGCTGGAAGTAGAAGACACTGGGAGGTAGAGGACATTTGAGGAGGGTGTCCTTAGATCCTTCCACGGGACTGGTGTCCTACTCAAGCTTCAGAAACCTGGGCTGCAGTGCAGAAGGGAGGAACCACAGCCCTTGAGCCCTCAAAGGACAAGGAAACTATCATTGGTCACGCTCCTATGTGGAGCTGATCCACGAAAGGAAAGAGCCTAGTGTGAAAGCGCAGCTCAGTCCAGCCCAGTCCCTCTTCACTCTTCAATAACAACAGCCCGCTTTGGCCAAAGTCAAGTCGTCAACAGCAGAGTTGGCTGCGAGTGCGGTGGGGACGTGGTGGGGGCAGGGGCAGGTTGGAGCAAGGCGGGGAGAGCCCATGTAAGCAAAACTGTGAAATGCTTTGGAAGCTCCCTCTGTCTCTTTATTCTCTCTATTTCTCTTCCCAGTAAGGATCCAGTCATCTTATAAATCCACTAATGTATTTCATAACTGAACACCTTCACGGGGATTAGGAGAGGTTTTGGGGTATTCCAGAAGGCTCTGGAAACCCAAGATTCCTTTCCTCAAATTGGAAGGCAAGGCATGGGTACATGGAGAAGAGGACTTCTGCCTCCTTTTGACACTCCTGGCCTCATGGTAACCTTGTGATCCCGAATTGGGGACTTCCAGGACAATTTCAGTTTTAAGTGTTTTACTTTATTGCCCTCATAAGTACTTGTGAGGCCACAGGCCCTGATTTTTGTTATGGAAAAAACTACAAGTACAATTCTACCTCAGAGTATTTCCCGTCCAGTTGAGTCTACATAAACCTTGCCCTTCCCTGGCACCTAGGCATAGTGGCATTTGGAAGATTTGCTGGAACCCCAGCTAAGGAAAAGTTAGCTAGTGGGTTGGTGTAAGCACGAAAGATAGGCGACCTGTTATTGGAAGCTTGATTCTGAAGCCCCCAGAAACTTAGGCAAAAACCACTCTCACGATGGACAGAGATTTACACTTGTTTTTGTCATTTAGCCGCAGACACGTTTATGTGGTGTCATCTTTTAAAAATTCTCTCTCCTGACAGCTCTCGGATACAAGATCCCTTTAATAGGGAACAGAGTCTTTCCCTCGGGATTATGAGAGATGAGAGTTAGCTGGCCTCTTCCTCCCGGGGCACTGCTCTCCACACTGGAAGTCTCAACCCCTTGTTGGGTCATGAAATCAAGTTAATGGGTCCTGACCGCGGTCAGAACTTCAGAACCATATAGATCGATATGGATATGAATAGAGAGGGGAGAAGGGAAGAGGACAGCATATCAGAAAACATCACATTTGATTGGGTAACGTATTGTTTTGTGACACTGTTGTTTCTGTTTTCTCTACCTATATGTAGGGCATCTTGGATCACACAATGTATTTTTTTGCCTGTGGGTCACAGTAAAAAATGGACAGCTGTTCAATGCCGCTGTCCCAGGAGAGGTCGCACAGTTGCAAATGTTCACACAGAGACTGAAACTGCCTCGGCAGACCCTCCCTGGGAGCGGGCTGCACAGGGAAGGGGAGCAGAGTAGTGGGCTGCTGAGCACCTGTGGGGTGAGGACAAACAGTGCAGAAAGGAGGCAGGAAAGGGCCTGAGGGGAAGCCCACTTCCCTTCACCTCCACAACAGCAGCCACAACGCACTGAGAGCCAGCAGCACACCAGGCACTTGGCCATGTGCCTTGAGTCAGCCAGCCCTTTCAAGTCTCGCCACACCCTGTAAGGTGGATGAGTTCTATTATTACTGTCTCTATTGAATAAATTAGGAACCTGAGACTCAGAAGGTTCAATAACTTGCCTGAGGTCACAGAGCTTGTACATTTCAGACAAAACTTGGACTTACAACCAGGTGTGCACATGGTCTCATACAATCACAGTAAACAGTTCCTCTTCCCTCTTCGGCCTGAGAGCAGGGTTTGGTGTGGGTTCAGCATCAGTGATGGAGGTTGGCCACCCAAGGGCCTTGCCTGGGAGTGCAGGGCAGTCAGGACCAGGATGCAAAGGAGCCCAGAATTTGGAGCGCAGGGCCCATGGCTGCGAGTGTGGCAGCCCTCCCCCAGCTCATCTCCTGCTTGCTGCAGACTGCGGTTTTGCCATCACAGAACACGCTGCTAATTATAACCAAACAATGAGCAATCACAGCCCAGCTGGTGGTTTAGCTCTGGTTAGAGGTCTGGCAGGCTTTTCATTAGAACTTCCCTGCCCCCTGAAGGCACAGGGAGCTCTGAACTCGAGCTCCCTGTCATCCAATCTGGTCCACCCAGTTCAGCCAGTGCTTACTTAGCCTTAGGCGCACATGCTCTGAGTTCAGTGCTACAAGGGGGTGTGGAAGGCAGAACTCTGTTCTTGCCTTCAGGGAGCAACCTCCCCTCCCCTCCAGTACGTTTCTTGAGTAGAATAAAAAAGCCAAGGTCCCTTTGAGCCAGCAGAGAGGACAGAGGTTTTGGACAGCTTTGTGTCCTTGGCTGCCTCTTTCTGAGGTCCTTTCTGGGGCACTGTGAACATTTCTCTCCTGCTGTTCAATGATATGGGGCACAAAACTGCTTGCTCTGTCAGGGGTGTCCAACCTTTTGGTGTCTCTGGGACACACGTTAAATACAAAAACACTAACAAAAACTTGTGAGCAAAAAAAAAAGGTTCTAAGTAAATTTACAATGTTGTGTTGGGCCGTATTCATCGCCATCCTGGGCTGCATGCGTGGGTTGGACACCCCTGGAGATGATCCCTAGTGGTGCTCATTTCTACAGGATGTCCCAGGGAGAGAAACTTTCAAAATCTTGGGAAATGTTTACCTGGGCCAATAAAGAAACACATAAAGTCAACACAGGCCTTGGAACCCAGAGGAGGAGTTTCTCAAGTGCCTATTTTGAGGGCTCACGACTTTGGCAAGGGCTTGAGGGCTTGAGGGCTTGAGGGCCGCAGGTGGCAGAACATCTGTCTCCAGTTCTGGGGAAGTGGTTACTGCTAATGTTTCCTGGGCTGAACCATGGACAGGCTGACCCTTGGCCAAATTTCAAAGCACATTAGGTGTATCTTTCATCCTCTCATCACTCTCTCACCCTTCCTGGCATCTAACCCTCCTCCCATGTACCCTTGGGCCTATTCTTCCCGCTCCCATATTATGACTGCTTTATTTGCTATCAGTCAATTATGTTAAGGTCTTTGTTGAAAACGCATCGAGATATTATCCCTCTCCTTGGGTCCTGTTCACAGAAGAATGGCAAAGCCTCCCTAGTAGGATGCCTGCCCAGGGCAGGGTGCCGGTCTGCAGGAAGCATAGAGGAAGAGCCGGGAGGACATGGCAGGGCCTCTGGTCCTCACTGCCCAGGGGAAGATCTAAGGGCCAGAGGCAGAGTGATCGATTGTCTTGGTTTACCCAGCACTGAGGAAATTTCCAGAACATGGGACTTCCAATTTTGAAACCAGACAAATTGGTCACCCCATGGGGAAACCGGTCTGGGCAGAGTAGGCAGGGGAGAGGAGTTGGTCAGATTTTGTGCACCAGAAAGATGGGAAGCACCAGAGAGAGGCTAGTGGGAAGGCAGTTCTTAGAAGAAGAAATAGATGGAGCCACTAGACACATTTAAAAAGTCCAAATTTACTTGGGATGTAAAAATCCACACTAATGCAATTTTCCGCTATTTGTCAAAGATTTAAATGTAAAGCCTGCGAGACCAGCACTGTCACTCATTGGTGATGGAAATATAAGCCGTTTCTATCTTTCTGGAGGGCAATTTGGTACCAGGTAACACGATACCTTCGAGATATCTGTGCCCTTTGATCAAGTAATTTCATTCCTTAGAAGCTGGTCTTAATGAAACAGAAATATGGTCAAAGTGTTAGCCACAGTGATGCTTATTTGTTCATGACGGCTCCGTAAAAAAGTCAAGTTGGGGGCAACCTAACCTTTCCTCTCAGGAGGCCAAATGAAAAAGCTGAGTTCCTCCTCATTTTTAAGCAAAGTAATTCAACTCTCCTTTTGTTCTGCCTTCAACTTCCAGTGTATGCCTGAAAGCCTACATTTTACACTCAATTTTCTCTCAAAGAATTTTGCCATTGGCCCTTAAAAATAATTTTCCTGGACACTTATAGCTTATACCACCCACAGGGGCTGTTCAGTCCTGCGATGCAGACACTTCGGTCAAAGGGTTTTTGGTTGTTCATAAAAGAAAGCAACTCAGACTATCTCAAGAAGAAGGAGGAGGAGGAGGAGGAGGAGGAGGAGGAGGGGGAGGAGGAGAAAGAAGGAGGAGGAGAAAGAATGAATGATAGCAGGGAGGGTTTGCCTAATACCCTCTGGATAGGCTGCTCTCTCAACAGACGGGCTCTTTCATTTAACACAGTTCTGAATCTGAGTCCCTGACTTTGGCACTCACTAGCTGTGTGCCCATAAGCAAGTTACTTAACCTCTGCACCTCAGTGGCTTCATCCGTAACAAGAGATAGTAAATAATTTACATAATACTTACTACATCGCAGGCTGAGATATAATAAAAAATATTTTGGGGGGGAACATTTTGTAAAGTATATGATTGTCTCACTGCTATGCTGTAGACCTGAAGCTAATACAAAATAATATTGAATGTAAACTGTAATTGAAAAATGAAATAAAAAATATGTATTTGGCCTTTGTCCCTGGTTCTGGCACAGAGCTCCTAGAAAACATGAAATTTCTTGACTGGTACTGTAGTGGTGTATTTTTTCATTCATAGTGAGCCCTTTTGGACCACATCAGAGTTTATGCCAACCAGCCTCTAGAAGTCTCAAGATGGAGGCTGGCCAACCCAAAAGATCAAACAGGTAAGATGGGGTAAGATTAGATCAGCCCCATCCATCCCTCAGTTTCTGGAGAACAGAGATGGGCTGGGGATTGTTCAAGCTAAAAAACTCTTGAACAGCAAGACCCAGAAGATCTTGGTTGGTGAATGTGTCCACGTGCAGGAAGGGTGGTACACCCAAATTTCATGGGGACAGAGGCTCCTGTGCCTGGACCCACCCTCTGTACCTCCTCATCTGGCTATTCATTCATAGTCTTTCTAATGAACCCATAAGCATAAGTAAAGTGTTATCCTGAGTCCTGTGAGTCATTCTAGCAAATTACTGACCTGAGGGGAACTGGAGTAACCCTCAAATCTGTAGCTGTGGGGGCAGAAACGTGGGAGGTCTGGGCCAAGTCCTGTAACTCATGGAATCTGGTGTTACCTCCAGGGAGGTAATGTCAGAATTGAAATGAATTGTCGGACACCTAGCTGCTGTCTGAGAATCACTTTGTTTCAGAAAACACCCCAACATCCCCACACACAGCACTGTGTAAGCACTCTTAGCTCAGTTAGTCCTTTTGACTTTGAGTTACATGCCATTATCATCTGACTGTGCATGTGTGTGCTCAGCCCCTCTGCTTGCTTCACCTCTTCTTTCTAATAAGCTTTCTCAGAATCTTTATTCCCTCCCAACTTGTCTGTACATATGGCTCCTTAGTGGCCACTCAGTGTTAACACCATTGCCCCCTCCAGGCTCACAGACTAGAACTTCAATGTCCCTTTGTGTCCCACCTGCTGTCAAATTCTGTTCCCTATGGTAATCCCCTTCTCTCTTCCCCATCACTCATTAAAGTCCTTACACTCATTCACTGCCTTTCCCTATACTCAGTACACCTAGACTCTATACTGAGCACATCACTACACTCCGCATCCCTCCTGGTCCCTTCATTGTCTCTTAGGTGGCCTTTCCAAAACTCTGCCTCCCCATTCATTAATCTGCTAGCTCCCTTTCCCTTCCTTTCCACCTCAGCCACCTACTTCCATCATCTTATCATAGATCATCTCACCCACATCAACTGCCCCTATTAAAAATCTTTATTTCAAGTAGCCTCTCTGACCACGGCCTCAAATCAATTCGCTTCCCACTCCTACATTTGTTCATTCCCCTCAGGGACCTCTCTTCCATTCAGTGGTTGTCCAGTCCCTTTATCGTCCTTCTAGACCATCACCTCCCTTCCTCCTCAGCTTAGAGCTAATAGTCCATCACAACAAACATACCTGCATTTACTCTTATCATTTGTAATGATATTAAATATGTCTTCAAATTCTTTGACACCTGTATTAGTCATTTGGGGCTGCCACAAAATATCATAGACTGGGTGGCTTAAACAACAGAAATTTATTTTCTTGCTCTTCTAAAGGCTGGAAGACTAAGATCAAGATTCTGGCTCCTTCAGTTTCTGGTAGGGGCTTCTTGGTTTGAGATGGTCACTTTCTCACTATTCCTCCTTGTGTATGCATGGAGAGAGAGCAAGGGAGCAAGCTCTGTGTCTCTTCTTATAAAGATGCTAAGCCTATTGGATTAGGGCCACACTTTCATGAACTTATTTAACTCTGAACTTCCTTAGAGGCCCCATCTCAAATACAGTCACACTGGTGGTTGGAGCTTCGATATATGGTTTTTGTATTGTTTCTAATGAAGCATAACCATAACCATCCAGTCAATACCAAGACTTTTCCCTTCAAAAGGTGGAGTCCAATTACCCTCCACTTGAACATGGACTGGACTTAGTGACTTGCTTCTAACAAATAGAATGTGGCAAAAGTAATACAGTGTGAGATGAGTTGAGGTCATGAAAGGATAGCTTCTGCTTGGTTCCCCCTCTAAGACCACTGCCTCTGCGATAGGCCATCTGTTGCGATGTGAGGATATTCAAGCAGCCGGTGAAGAGGTTCACGTGGACAGGAACTCAGTGTTTGCCAACAGCCACCTCTGATTTGCCAGTCATGGAGTGTACCACCTCGGAAGCAGATTCTCCAGCCTGGTCAGGTGCTCAGATGACTGCAGCCCAGCGAACGTCTTAACTGTAAACCCATGGCAGATGCCAAGCCAGAACTGTTCCTCCAAGCTGCATACAAATTATAAGTTCTGTCTCACAGAAGCTATAAGATAATGAATGTTTGCTGTTTGGAGCCACTAAGTGTTGGGATAATTTGTTTAGCAACAATAGATAATACAACCATCTCGACCTTCATTCCTCCTCACCAGTGGACCTAGCAAAACCCCAACTCTGTCTAATCTATCTTTCAGTTCTTCCATGACTGTAATCCAGCTGCTGACTGTGGCTAGAAAAAAAACATGTGACTGTGCTGAAAGGTCACCCTTTAAACCCACAACCTCTGACCTCAGGAGCACCACCATATTGTTGCTCAGCAATCCTCCAATCTCACCCCAAGACAAGTCACTCTCCTTGTGATAACTGTACCACACTTCTTTCTTCTCAGGTCTTTACACAACTCACCCTTCTCACTCTCAGCCAATGGTGTAGTTTTTCCCCACTGAGAAAAGAGAAATCAGAAAAAAAAAATTCTTATCCTCCCACCACCCAAAATATCATCCTCTAGTATTCAGGCTCTTACACTACTCCTTCCTTCCTCTCCTGATGAATGGACCAGTCTGTCTGAGGCCAGTCACCTGCCCCGCTGGCCCCATACACTGGATCTCTTCCCTTCTTGCTTATTAAAAGCCATGACTCCAGCACATATCTGCTCTCTCCTCCACATGGTCAAATTTTCTCTATCGGACCATTCCCATTAGCATGCTAATGGAATATAACTGTCATCTTTAAAGAAAAAATCTTGACCCTACCTTCCCCTCCAGTCACTTCATCATTTGTCTGCTAACCATTCACAGCAGAACTTAAAAAAAAATTGCCTGTATGTTTCTGTTTCCTCCTATTCTGTCACACACACTCCAGTCAGGGTTGTGCCCCTCCCATGAGAGTTAAACCACCTTTATCAAGGTTCCCCGTGATTTCTATGCTGACAAAGTCGATGGTCAATTCTTTCTTCTTATATGACCCACCAGCAGCAATCAAAGTCACTTGATCATTCCCTTTTTGAACACTTTCTTCAGTTGCTTCCAGGCCCCAGAGTCCACTGACCTTCCTCTTACTACACCAACTGTTCCTTTTCTGTTTCCCTTTTCATGAGCTTTGAGATTGGAATGCTATAGGACTTATTTTTGAATTGCCTCTCCTCTTCTCTCTTTCTTGCACTTCCCTTCCTCTCACTTCCTCCTGGGGTGGCCTTATCTTGCCCCATGGCATTAAACATCATACATGTGCTGCAAGCCCCGCTGTTTAGATCTCTGATACAGAGCCTCTCCCGGAGTGAATGAAAGCAAACTATGTCTTCAGCTTTCTCCCCTTTTGGGCACATTTCTCCCCACCTCTCTGTGGTCTCTCTTCTCCTGATATTCAGATTTTTCATACTCAAGGGTAAGGGATAGGATTAAAAATTGACTTCCGCCAAGATGGAGGCATAGGTGGAAACACTGTGCCTTCTCCCACAACCAAGTTTGGATACAACAAAAGTTTTGGAGAACTAAGACACACCCAGAGACCAGAAAACCGAATTATACGGAAGTCCGACAGCTACAAACCGTTCAACGGGACGGTAAGAGAGGCAGAGCCAACAGCGGAGCAGGGTCGGGAAGGACAGACCTAGGAGCGCAGGCAGCCCAGACCTAGTCGGGGTGCGGGGCAGACTGACCAAGGTCGCACATTCGCGCGCAGTGAGACGGACCACGCAGGCCCCAGGGGGCGAACCCTGTGGTGGAGGGCTGACGTTGGTGGCACACTCTCGTGCAGTGAAGCGGGGCGCGTGGCCCTGGTGACGGTGGTGGCTGCGTTGCTGGTGGGGGTCGCGGAGGCGGGCGCCGGAGGGAAGCCATTGTCCCTCTTTGATCCCGCCCCCACATACAACGTCACAACCCAGCGACTGAGTTGCCCTGCTCTGGTGAAAACCTAGGGCTCTGTTCCTGCTACTTAACAGGCACGAACAGCCCAAAGGATGGCTCAAGAAGAACTCAAAGTCCCAGAGCCAATAACTAAGCGACCAACAGATTGCCAGTCTCTCAGAAGCCCAATTTAAAACACTATTTATCAGGATGCTCACAGAATTGGTAGAGTACAGTCACAAATTAGAGGAACTTAGTCACAAATTAGAGGAACATATGAAGGCTAAACTAATTGAAATGAAGGGAGATGTCCAGGAAACCAATAGCGATGGAAAGGAAAATGGGACTCAAATCAAGGGAGTGGACCAGAAGGAAGAACNCTGATTGCAGCAGAACCTCTCTGTGGGCTGGGGTGCAGGCGGCTGCTGGACTGGGGTGCGCGGCCAAGCACTCACCAGGCTGCCTGGGTCCCCCGGGACCTGGCACGGTCCTTCCCAGTTCTGTGGTGCAACTCAAATGCTACCGCCCCTCCTCTGGATTTCTGCCAGGCTGGGTGGGAAGCAAGCCAAGCTGCCATCATAGGAGAACACCTCCGTCCACTTTCTAAAAAGAACTTCTCCAGAAAGCCTGCCTCTCAGCCCAGCCCAGTCTCCAGCCTGATGGGTGACGACAATGCGCCTCTCAATTCTCCCAGGCTGGCGACCACAGAGTCCACAGTTGAATACGACACTTTGTCTTTGATACCCTCTCTGTAAACTCAAGTAGACAGGTCTCTGCCCGGTGTGGCCCAGCCTTGCTTAGACAAGGAGGGAGAGAGCTGGGTTATCAGCTCTCTCCCTGCAGCAGGTGCAAGGACCCAAGGACCCTGCAGCAGGTGCAAGGCTCCCAAACAGTCTGCTGCAGACCACCTGCGGGCTCCCAAAGAGTCCTCCATGGCAGATGCCCCCGGCGCTGGTCCCAGACTGATGCCTCTCGATCCTGACTACGACGGCAGTACCAAGGCCGCCTGGCTAAGGGTGCTGGCCCCCGCTGCCACTGCTCTTGTCTTTACTCGGGTCCCCGAGATCCCACTGACCTGCCGCTGTCTGTTCCTTCAGCATCCGTCACAATCTCTGGTCTCTTAATTTCATAAATGCTGGGGAACTGTTGGTTGATTGCGCTGTTCCTTAGTGGATCTGCCAGGGTTTTCTCCCATGTGTACGGGAACTGGAACCCACTCTGTCCACGTCCATGAGTCCTTTTTCCTAAATTTTGCTCAACCCCTCCCCACCAACCTCCCCACAAATAGCTGCCATCTGCTTTCCATGCATGACTTCTCTCTTTTTTGCTTCTGAGTTCAGTTTGTTCTTAATCTATACCCCCATGAAAATCAACTTCATACTACTGTATAGTATTTTTTATGATTTCTTTTACTTTTACCTTTGCTTTCAAACCTTTGTAGTACCATCAAATTTTTATTTTTATATTTATTTTTTAGTATATTTTATTGATGATGCCATTACAGTAGTCCCATTCACCCCTCTTCATTCCCTTCTAACCTACACATCCCCTCTCCCAATCTCACCCTGTAGTTTATGTCCATGTATCACAAGTTCTTTAGATTTTATATTTTTCATACTCTTCTAGCTCCCCGCTTCCTGTCTGTTTTCTACCTACTGTCCATGCTATTATTCTTCCTACCTTCTCCCCACCTCTCCTCTTCCTGCTCCCCTGTTGCTAACCCTCCATGTGATCTGCACTTCTATGGTTGTGCTCCTGATCTAGCTGTCCACTTAGTTTGCTTTCATTTTAGGTGTGGTTGTTAATAACTGTGAGTTAGCTGTCCTTTCACTGTTCCTGTTTTTATCTTCTTTTTCTCACATAAGCCTCTGTAACATTTCATAAAATAAGGGCTTGGTGATGATTAACTCCTTCAACTTAATCTTATCTGAGAAGCACATTATCTGCCCATCCATTCTGAATGAAAGCTTTGCTGAATAGAGGAATCTTGGATATAGGTCCTTGAATTTCACACCTTGGAATATTTCTTTCCAGCCCCTTCTTGCCTGTAACATCTCTTTTGAGAAATCAGCTAACAGTCTGAAGGGAACTCCTTTGTAGGTCATTGTCTTCTTGTCTCTTGCTGCTTCTAGGATTCTCTCCTTCATTTTAACCTTGGCTAATGTAATTATGATGTGTGTTGTTGTGTTCCTCCTTGGGTCCACCTTTTTGGGGACTCTCTGAGCTCCCTGGACTTCCCGGAAGTCTGTTTCCTTTGCCAGATTGAGGAAGTTCTCTTTTATTATTTGTTCAAATAAGTTTTCCACTTGTTGCTGTGCCTCTTCCCCTTCTGGTACCCGCAGAGTTCGGATGTTGGAACGTTTAAAGATGTCCTGGAGATTCCTAATTCTCTCCTCCTATTTTTGAATTCTTCTTTCTTCATTCTTTTCTGTTTGCTCATTTTTCTCTTACTTCTGGTCCACTTGATTGATTTTACTCCCAGTTTCCTTCTCATCACTCCTGGTTCCCTGTGCATTTTGCTTCATTTCACTTAGTGTAACCTTCATTTTTTTCTTCTAATTTGTGGCCACAATCAACCAGTTCTTTGAGCATTCTGATCACCAGTATTTTGAACTGTGTATCCAATAAGCTGGTATCTCTTGGTCGCTTAGAAGTATTGGCTCTGTGGCTTTGAGCTATTCTTCTTCTCGAGCATAATTTTTTGGTCTGTTTGCGCCTGGGTAGCATGGACATTTCATTTTTTTTTTTGTATAAAATACTTACTAAAGTTAATAACTTAAAATTAAGTAAAGAGAGGTTTAAAATTGTTGATTTGTGTTTTTCATATTTTTCACTTACAAACTGCATTTCCTCTTATGATTTGAAATGATTCTTATAAATTTTAGAAGGAAAATAACCTTTTATAAAAACAGATACAAAAAGTAATTTCAATGTTGAGACTTTCTATTTAATTGTGATGTTTGATGACTCTACATTCAAATTATGTAAACCTGAATACAATTATGTTTAATTTCTTATCTTTTGGATCAGTGTATTTCAATAGAACTTCCTGCCATGATGAAAATATATTTCAATTTCCATTCCACATAGTACCTGACAGAAACANCCTTTGCCAGACTGGGGAAGTTCTCCTTTATTATTTGTTCAAATACATTTTCCACTCGTGGCTGTTTCTTTCCCCCTTCTGGTACCCCTATAATCCAGATGTTGGAATGTTTAAAGATGTCCTGGAGGTTCCTGAGCCTCTCCTCATTTTTTTGAATTCTTGTTTCTTTACTATTTCCTGATTGGATGTTTTGTTCTTCCTTCTGGTCCATTCCATTGATTTGAGTCCCAGATTCCATTGCTATTGGTTTCCTGGACATCTCCCTTCATTTCACTTAGTTTAGCCTTCATATGTTCCTCTAATTTGTGACTATAATCAACCAGTTCTATGAGCATCCTGATCACCAGTGTCTTGAATTGTACTTCTGAGAGGCTGGCAATTTCTCGGTTGCTTAGAGTTATCGGCTCTGGCACTTTGAGTTCCTCTTGCGACATCTTTTGGGCTGTTCATGCCTGTTACATATGAGGATCGGAGCCCTAGGTCTTCACCTGAGCAGGGCAACTCAGTCTCTGGGTTGTGACGCTTATGTGGGGGCGGGGTCAAAGAGGAGCAATGGCGTCCCATATGCTGTCTCTTGCCGTGGCCCCCACAGGTGCGGCAGCTGCCACCATCACCGTGCCCACGTGTTTCATTCCACTGCAGGAGAGTGTGCCACCGCTGTCAGCCCTCCACCACTGGGTTCGCCCCCTGGGGCCTGCGTGGTCCGTCTCACTGTGCGCGAATGTGTGACCGTGGTCAGTCTGCCCCACACCCTGGGTCTGGGCCACTTGTGCGCCTAGGTCTGGGGATCTTTCCTGCCTGACCCTGCTCCACTGCTGGCTCCGCCCCTCTTACTGTCCTCTGGAACGATTAGTTGTAGTCGGACTTCCATATAATTCAATTTTCTGTTTTTTGGCTGTGTCTTTGTTCTCCAAACCTTTGTTGTATTCAAACTTGGTTGTGGGAGAAGGCACAGTGTTTCCACCTATGCCTCCATCTTGGCGGAAGAAGTCCTCTCCCTCTCTCTTCTTGATCTGGGATGTCCATCTTCTCCTGCCCTCAGCCATAAAAACTCCTGGTTCTGGGGCCTTTGGACCCCATGACTTATACCAGTGGATCCTTGGGTTCTCAGGCCTTTGAACTTGGACTGAAGGATACCACCGGCTTTCCTGTTTCTCCACCTTGCTGATAGCAGCTCATGGGACTTCTTGGCTTTCATAATCATGTGAGCCAATTCCTACTACATATATTACTATATATTATGTCCTATATTACATATAGGACACACACACGCATATATCCTATTGGTTGTTTCTCTGAAGAATCCTGATTAGCATATAGTATTAGAATAATCTCTATGTATATAAGACTGGAAGTCTGTCCCCCAACCATGCTTATGTGACAAGGACAAGATTTATCGAAGTATGAATATTCTAGGCAGAGTTCTGGCTTAATAGCTGTGATGTTTAGATCTTCTGGGATATAGAATTGGGAGAATGAGTGGAAAGAGACTGGAGGAAACAGGAAAGGACTGGACACAAGAGGCTAAATCACCCTCCATAACAAATAGCTCAGAAAGAGGGGAGACATTTGGGTGCTGGAGAGAGTATAGGAGCTTTTGACTTGTAAAGGCTCTTCAGTAACTATGGGTATGAGAGAATTAGGGAGGAGAAAAGGGAGCTTTAGAAAAACCTTGCAAAGTGTTTATATCTCTTCAAAACATATACATAAATATTGGAACTTCTTTTAAAATGACTTTCAATTGCTGGGCCGTGTTTCTTTTTATACGACCTCCAAGTGCGCCAAGGCCACGTGGGAGCCATACCTTTACTGGAGTTACACTGAAAGGCCTCTGGACTGTTTTGGCAATTGAGGTCTGGCCAGAAACCACTCTACATACCACACTGTCCATTCTCTGCACAGGACACAAGTACAGGATCTTCTGAGGACTCAGCTTCCTTTCATGCTGTGGTACCTCACACGGGATCGCTGTGAAGTGGGAGGGATAACCATTTCACGCAGAGGCCAAAGAGGATAAACAAGGCATTCATGACCATCCATCAGGCTGCCTAACGGAGAAAGGAAGCATAAAACCCCAGGTCTACCACTCTGTGTGGCCTGCATCCTACTCAGCTGAGACTGGCTGCAGATTCTGTTTCCTTCCTTTGCAGAAAGTGAACAGCCATCTCCTCTTTCTTTCCAGAGAAGGCTCAGGCTTTTGCCAAGGGCCTGTGTGGAACAAGACTAGAACCTGAGCATTTATAAAATTGTTTCCTGAGTCTTTCATTCTTTTTGTGAAAGTTGTTTAAACTGCCCAGGGGTGAGATGCAAAGCCCAAGGACCAGGACTTAGGGGTCTGAGCAGGAACGCATGCCATCTATACCATATTCTGAACTTGGTATGGAGGCTCTGATTGGGATGGGATGTTTCCCAATGTAGGCTAATGAAATGTAGGGAGACATGGGCTGATGGGTCCTGGTAAGAGGCTTCCACTTTCTTTCACGGGAACTATCAAAAAGGCAGCTTGCATTCTTTCTCCTAAGAGGGAATAAAAGTGCATACAGCTTTGGCTGCTCCTGGTGACCAGGTTGCAACCTTGAAGGCTAAGAATCTTAGGATGAAGTTGACACCTTGGAGGAGGGTGGAGAGACAAAACACACACACACACACACACACACACAGAGCCAATAGATCAGACCTTGCAGAAAGCCCACCTACCTTGAACTTTTTTATTGTCATGGAACAATAGCTTCCTTTTAAGGCAGTTTGAGCTGTGTTTTCTGTTATTGCAATGAAGATCATCCATTTTCCTGATACTTTATGTCAGCTCAGACTCTGAGCTGCAGGCTCCAGAGCAGGAAGGCACAGTCTGGTCTGTGGAGATTCTGTCCTGACATAGGCGATGTGTCACTGCATCACTGGGTTTTAACCATTTGGGGGAGGGAGGGAAGGTCAGGCAAGCTCATCTCAAAGCTTGAGGGGAGAGACGAGTCCAGTCATTCAGCAAAGCCACAGCTGAAAGTACCTCCTGTGCTGGAACGTGACCCTCTGGGGTCTCAGAGGGCATGGGCTGCTAGAGCCAGGTCAGCCATGTGTTCTTTGCCGGGGTTCCTATGGAAAGGTATAAGGAAGTCCATGAAACCCTGACAGCATATGAGGAATTTTGTGTGTCTACATTTTTGTTTAAATGGTATAACGTCCACTACATCGCACCGCTTGGGTTCCCCCTTGTCATAACCCTTCTTCCTTCTTACTCCCCAGAAAGGATGAAATTCTGAAAGATCATAGATGGCAGGTAAACCTATTAGATAGAAAAATATTTTTTAAGTTACTGGGGACTTTGCCAAGCTACTGGAAGAGGAGAGCAGGGGACACGTCCTGAAGTGAAAAAGTCCATCAGGAAGTAAAATCAGCCACAAGCTTGGTTGAAGGAGAATAATGAAAATTAGACCTACCCTCTGTGTAGAAAACCCGGGTGCATGGATGCACATGAACATGTACCCATGTATGCCACATGCCCTGTGCAAGTACGGGATAACAGTGAACACTTGCATTGTCTGATGATCTTCAATGGGCATTTCCATCACTCTGCCTCCTATGGACCATGGCCACTAGATCTCATGGTTTCCCCAGATTCACAAAGTGAAGTGCCCAGGGTCCCTCAGTAAACGGTGATGCTACAACCCAAGGTCAGGTATTCTGTTTCCTCTTTCGGTGCTTTAACCTCCACATCAGTGGTTTGTAAACCTGACTGATTATCAGCATCACCTGGATGCTTCCCTGTAATGCAGAGTCTTGGGCTCGGCTCCAGCCCTAGAAACTCTGATTCAGTCTGATTCAGATCCAGGGCCTGGGTTTCTGCATTTTGGGAAGCATCCCAGATGAACTGGAGCATGTTTTGGTTTTTGGAACAACTATATAAAGAGCACTGTGTGTGTATGCGTGTGTATATGTCCTCCCCCAGGCAGGCTCAGAAAACCTGTAGAACAGGTAATCTGTCTTGGATGCCTCTCATTCCTCTATTAGGGCTTTTCTGCCCTTTGGCCATCCTTCCGGATGCCTTCTGGTTCTTTTCCTAACCTCTTATCAGATGGTAGCTTAGTCACTTTTAGGGGGTGGTACATTGTCACAGTGGAATGTTAGGGATGAATAACCATTAAAGTTCAAAAGCAGTAAATCTCTAATGGAAGGATTTCAGACTCTGGGACAGAGGAATTGGATGCGGGACATGTTGTAGGCGGGGAGCCACCTGACCACACTGTGTAGTGATTGCACATTTGCCACGACAGCTCTCCCCCACGGAACTCCCACGTGTGGATCACACGCTCGTATGCACACCGCACAAACACAATACCCACCCAACAGAGTAAATAGTAAACAGACAACGAGCAGGTGGGTTTTCAGAGCATGCAACCTTTTTCAGGGGAAAAACATGAGGAAAGCATTTTAGTGTCAAGTCTCATCAAGAGGCATGCTCTTGAAGCTGGAAGAGAGGCCTGCAAAATACAAATTTGTCATGGAAACGCTGACAGGGCTTCATTTGAGGATGCTCGCAGGTGCAGCCTGGAATGGCGCAGCCTCTTGTGGCTTATTTACATCCTGGCCCACTGAATGAATTCTCTTTTCCTGTTTCCTGGCTGTTGGAAAGTCAGCTGGCCTTCCAGGGAACTGGGGGGGTTCTTACTAGGGGATGGCTGTCTCTCTCTTGGTGGTGGTTTTCAGATTTCTGAAGCAGGGTATAGCAGGGGGTGGGGGCGTTCTTAGGATCAGTTTCACATCTAGGAGAACGGAAGGAAACAGGGAGGGTGAGAAGGAAGGAAATAAGGAGTGAAGGAAGGGAGCGAAACACTGACTAAGTGACAGGCAGAACCCTAGAAACACATAGGTGTCATCTTCATGTCTTACCACCATTGCTGTAGCCCAGTGAGTTCTAAAAGGTAATGTCTATATTGCAGAAAAAGAAACAGGCTGGCAACACCCGGAGTGGGAGCTTGCAAACGCATCATTGGGTAGGCTGGGTAGTTGGATAGTACAAAGATTAGGAAGCTGTCCCCGAACCTACCACTTTTGTTGATGTCAAAGGCCTCAAGCAGGGCCCAAAGGCCGTCCTTGACAAGCAGTGAGGAAGATGGAAAGGGAGTTCCTTCTGGGAGGGGATGCATAGACACCACTCTCAGTCCTGTCAAGGGGTAGATGACTGGCCACAGACCCTGTGCCATGGACAGTCTCAAGGGTGGGCACTGGGTCCCTGAAGATATGGATTCTCTCTTTTTCCAAAGGAGGCCCCAGGAGTCCTGGCAGGAGCCAGAGAAAGGTGTCAGCTGCTTTATAGAGCAAATGGGCAGGACCTGAGAAGTCTGGGGAAAGGGAAATGTAGTTTCTGTCTGTGGGAAGTTTCCATTTGATGGGGAAATTGGGGTTGCACAGGGGCTCCCAATCCAATCTGACAAGGGAGGCATGAGCTCTGCACGTGAGAAGTTGAAGAAAGATAGAAGACAGAAGGCATGACAAGGGAGGCATGAGCTCTGCACGTGAGAAGTTGAAGAAAGATAGAAGACAGAAGGCACAGGCCATGCATTCCAAGGCTCACAGTCTGGAGAAAGACTGGTTTCTTCAACCCTGGCCCCCAACCAACCAGTTCAGAAATTGGAGCCACCAACCCTGCCCTGGACCATGGCAAGAGCTAGGATGAGACAGACCCTGTAGCCCTCTCTTCTGTGCCTGCCTGGTCTCAAAGCATCCTTCACAGCCCTTTCTATCAGAGCTGTCCGCTCCTGGGAAACCTGCACCTTTGGCCAGGCCCAGAGGCTCTGCTGGGAGGCTGGTTTACAATCAGGGCTGGTGTGATCAAGCCCACCTTTCCTTTCCCACCGGGAGCTTCAGGAGCTTGGGAGACATCCCAGGGCTGGCTCTGACATGAATTTGCTGCTCAGTGTGCCAGGCGATCAGAAATGACTCCTCTCCCTTCTCCCTTGGAGGTGTTGATAGTAACAGCAGAGACGAGCTGCCAAGTTGGCAGGAGAACAGAGAACAACAGAGCGACTGTGCACTGCGGATTGAGGGGGGCAGGGAGCAGAGAGCCAGCTGAGAGCTGGGCCAGAGTAGCAGTTTGTTTATCCTGAGATCTGAATCGAAAGGTTCCCTCCAGTCTGGACAGCCATCGTCTTGTACAGGGAGGCGAGACTATGGGGAAGGTGGTGTCTCCGGGGGAGGCCAGGAATGGTGGTGCAAGGTGAGCCTCTAGGAGGCTTCAGGATCTGGGTGCTGTGAGAGTTGGTGGGAAGGACCTATGCCTGGGCCCGAAGCCACCAGCCAGCCTGGACCCTAGAGGCATTCCAGGCCTCAGAGGCAGGATAGAGATCCACCTTTGTTCCTGCTGTTGATGAAGCAGCTGTGGAGTTTCCAAACAGAAATGGATGGGCAGGGGGGAGGGGAGGTGGGGGAGCTGTGAGTCTGAAGCTGCTAGCTCTGAAGAGAACCTTAAGAAGACACCCATGCTGTCCATCATCTAACCTCATCGAGCCTCAGAGATTAGTATCAACTTCAGAGCTTTGGGTGAGGATTCAACAAAGCAGTGACAGCAACAACTTACCTCTTGCTCACTCCGTGGTAGACACTGTTCTAAGAGCTTTATGTACATGAATACACTTAATCTTCAAATGACTTCACCAGCTGGGTACTATTATTATTCCCATTTTATTAATAAAACAACTGAGGCACAGAGAATTTAAGTCATTTACCCAAGGTCAGAGCTCCCACCATGACTCCCCCCAAACAGTTGTAAGCAGAGGACCCAGGCTCTGACCTCCTCCTCAGGGACTCCATGGGGCCCTGGGGTTGTCTTCCCCGCCATCTTTGGTTCTCATGACCTCACTTATCCTAGAACCCTTTCTCCTTTAAGAATCCCCGGCCTTCCCTGTTCCTCTTCTCCTCCCCTATCCCCCTCCTCCTGCCTGAAACAGAGCAGAGGAATTCTCAGCTTCCTCTAGTTACCCTCAGCCTGCAAAGAAAACAATCTGCTGTGTCTGCTGCTAGTTCTTCTCTCGTGACAGCCACAAGCCATTTGCTCAGTGCCACCCCCAACCTGTGCTGTAGGTAGAGCTGGGAGCCTAGGGCTGGACCCCGCTGTCCTGCATGAGACTCTGGGCCAGTCACCTTAAGGCTAGGCCCTGGTGGCCACTGAAAGGGAGAGGCCTGGGCCAAATAATTTCTTGAAGACCCTTTTGGCTCTGAGAGCTATGACTGAAGGTTGATATGCTGTATTCACAACTCCTTCCTGGGGTAGAAAGCCCAGTAGATAGCCATGTTCTCTATATTTGGGGGGACTTCACGAATGCAGTCTTGTCAATTAGTAACCAGCTCTACAAGTCCACTGAACTCTGTTACTGGCCACCCTCGCCTCTTAGGAGGTACCTTTGCCGCTTTCTGGGCAGCCAGCCAGAGCTACCTCCTGTCAGCTGGGAGACAGCCAAACCAGACCCAGGAGCCTGGATTACTGACTGCTTCCTAGGCCAGAGTTCCTCCCTGGGACGATGAGACCCCAATCGTCTGTACACTGTATAGATGTCTGAGAACAACTCTGTGTTGTCCTTGTGGGTAGGCTGGCTACAGACTCACCCTCCTAGTTGTTCCTTTAGGTAACGACGAGGTCAGGAGGAGACCAGGTGGGGTTGGGAAGCTGGGGTGGAAACTCTGCAATGGATAACTCAGAAGAAAAAGGAATGTTCTAAATTTTATACTTGGAGAACAGAGAAAGCAGGGATATGGCACATTCTAATCAGAAACTTGTAATTAAAAGAATGTTCAATCCGCCCTGGCTGGTGTAGCTCAGTGGATTGAGCACGGGCCTGTGAACCAGAGGTTCGCGGATCAATTCCCAGTCAGGGCACATGCCTGGGTTGCAGGTCGGTTCCCTGCAGGCCAACTCCCCCAGCAGGGGACACATGAAAGGCAACCATACATTGATGATTCTCTCCCTCTCCTTCCCCTCTAAAGATAAATAAATAAATAAATAAATAAATAAATAAATAAATAAAATCTTTAAAAAAATCTAAAAAAAAACAAAAAACAATGTTTAATTCCCAGGAGTCAGGTGGAAGGTGGTGGTCACTAATTATGTCATAGTCCAACAATGCTTTTCTCCATGCTCACTGCCCGAGCAGCGCCTAAGCGCCCCTAGGCACGGGAGTGTCCTCTGTCTGGGCTTGGGAGCTGGAGGGAAGAGTGAGGCCTCTAAGCAGAGGAAAGGTACTGACATGTTTCAAGACACACCCAGAGGTAGTTGCCCATCACCACAAAGAGCTTACCACCATCCATCTTGGTCTTTGGGGTCCAAAATATTGAACTTGCTTTATCGGAGATTTGCTTTTTCCTATGAGAAAAACATGTCCATTGTTGTAATAGAAGTCAGAGAGAGGAAGTCAATTTGCTGGCATACATCTGTTCTGGAAGTTACAAGGGTCTTTTTTAATTGCTTCCAGAAATGCATTTACTCTTCCAGACAGACCCTGAGGGCTGGCTCTCTGATGATCAATGACAAGGAGTCCGAGGGGTGGGTACAGAGGGAGACTGCAGGGGGTGGGAAGCAGCTCCTTTCCTCCTGCTGCTGATTCTGTTTAGCACCAAGCAGTGGTCAGAAGAAAGGTGTAAAATCAGGAGAGGTGAGAAGCAAAGAGCCAGAGCTGAAAGGACAGGGAGAGTTTATCAGGGGTAAGAAGATGAAAATAAAGAGCCAGAGCTCACAGTGAGAGAGCCCCAGTGGGGCGGGGAAGGGAGACTGCAGGAGAGGGAGGGCCTTGGTGGGGACAGGACCTTCTTGGATGACGTGCATGGCAGGCCAGCCCAGAGGCAGTGTGATGCCTAAGATGACCTGTAAGAGTTTCTTCCCTCCGGAGGCCTCTGTAGAAATCCAGAATGAGTGAGTCAGAAGTGGGTCAAGGTTCAATTTTCCTAAAGAAGCCCTGAGCTGGAGACAGGATGCATTGACTCCTTATTTATTTATGAGGCTATCGATTATAATGCAGCTTTTCCACAGGATCCTGAAGTAGCTGGGGTTGGGAGAAGATACCTTTTACCGGTTAGCTTCCTTTGTCCTGGAGATGGCAGGTGCTGTCCCCCTCCTTCCCGTTCTCCCTCCTCTCCCCACCTTTTCTACAGGCTTTGCCCCTGTGTACCCTGATGACTGGGGGCTCAGCACAGCCCCTCTGGTTTCCTCTTTTCCCAGTCTGGCTGTTCTGGGTTTCCCCCAATATTTAGGACCCACTCCAACACCCCAAATTCTAACAGCAGGGCATTGCTTAACTTGAGCACAGAGCTGTAAAAGCATCTGGGATCTTCCTGGCAAAACCCTTATGTTTTACTGAGAAGAAACAGAGGCCAAGGGGAAGAGATTTTCTCAGTCTGCAAGGAGAGACACAACCTAGACAGGAACCCTTGTCCCCTCTGCAGTCTGCCAGCAGGGCCTCTCCTTAGTTCATCTGGCACTTGATGAAATCTTTGCTCTCAGTGGGCCCCACTCCAAAATAGGGTTGAAGGAGGTTCTGTATTATGCCAGAGGAAAAGAGGCTGGAGATAAACTGAGGCTGATCAGCCTCACCTGGCTCTTCTCCCCATCTGCCACCTTTCCTGAGGCCTCTCCCAGCCTTGATGTCCCAACACCAGCCCTCTGGTGGGCAGAGAAGCCTATGTCCACTGGTCCTCGTGAAAGAAAATGGCTCATCTCCCTCAGTCCCGATTCTTGGGCTCTATCTGCCAAGAGGCAGGGATAAGCCTTTCCAGGGGGGTGGAATCCAGGAGACAGGCCAATATACTGCACCAAGCCCCGAAGGCTGGTTCCTCATCTTTGGAGACCCTGAAGTTTAGTTCACCAGAATGTGTCTCTAAAGATGAGGACCACTGCTTGGGGCTAGGTGGGCAATCTGCTCTATCAAAGTTGTCTGTACTTCTCCTTAAGTTCATTTAGGCATTGTGTGTTCCAAAAGTTAACTCCAACCCAATTTACTGGCTTCACCTCTTTCTTCCTTTTTAACAGGCTATGCTGTATTCAACTGGAATTCCATAAAAATACCACATATTTTTTCTGTGTCCCTGCCTTCTAGAATGCCCTACCCTCACGCTCCATCCATACAGAAAACTCATATTCTACATTATGTTCCCCGATGATACCAACTGACATCCATTGAGCTCTACCATGTGCCGGACACTATACTTTTCTCCATAACCTCAAAGTTGTCTCATTTATCCATTGGATTAGACAGTTATCATTAAGGAGCAAAGTCAGGATCTGAGCCCAGGCTTGAGTCTCCAGAGTCTATACCTGAGCCACTATATTACCTTTCAAAAAACAGCCATGATTTCCCACATTATCTCTCTCTTATATAGGATCTTATCTTAATTTCTTTATTATGCATCACTTTTTAATTTTTTCCTGTATCTACTTTCATACTTTAACTTCCTTACTAGACTGGGAGCTCTTCAAAAGTAGGGCATGGGTCGTATTTGGTGTGTCACCAGCGCCAGGCCCAGCGCTAGCACATAGCAGGGGGCCATTAAATGTGTTCTGGATGAAGGAATGAATACATAGCTGAATGTATTTGAATTGTGGTGAGATCTACCATGTGCCCGTGGTGGAACAGGGAGTTGGAACTAACTTTTCTGAAGGGCCCAGCTTTACATTTCATTTTCTAAGGCACCATGGGACATGAAGGGAATGGAAGCATTTCATAGATGAGTAAGAACAGCAAGGCAAACCCCTGCCTGTCTGTAATTACAGAGCCTCTTTGAGCTGGCTGCGGTTGGCAGCACACTGGGGAATGTGTTTTCGATTCTCCAGGTCGGGAACTGCAGGTACTACGGATTGCTTTGTGAGATCTGACCTGGCTGTGAAAGGAAAAGAGAACAGAGGGTAATAAAGGCTGTGAGCAATGGCTTTGTCAGGTGTGGGGTCTTCTCCAGGAGGGAGGACCTCCAGTGGGCATCCCACCTTTAGGACCCACCTGGGTAGGGCAGAGGGGAATCTAGCCACACTTTCTGTGCTGGTCTCTTTTAGGATCAGGAACTCCACATGGAGCTGCCGACGGCAGGGTGGTCTGTAGTTGGGTTAAGGGCAGTGTCAATCCGCTGGGAGTCCTTCCAACTTGAGAAGGGGTAACAGGAAGCTCTAAGGTGGTGTGAGGGCATCAGCTACAGAGGGTGTGTGCTTGTATGCATTCATACTCACCCGAGTGTGTCAGGAGCAGTGAGGGGTCCCCAAATGGGACTGCACTTCTTTCAGGACCTTGAAGTTCCTGGCTGGGCTCACTTTCTCTAAGACTCTGTTCAAGACTCAGCTTTTCTGGTCCAAGTTTAGAACAGGAAGACTCAGCTTTTCTGGTCCAAGTTTAGAACAGAAAGATCAGGTTCCCAGCTGGGCTCACTTTCTCCAAGGCTCTGTTCAAGACTTGGCTTCTCTAGTCCAAGTTTAGAACAGGAAGATCATGGCTGGGAGAATGGGTCCCAGCTCTGCCACTGTCATTGAGAGAAAGTGAGCTCCCACCCACCACTCCCAGCTGCATTTCCATAACTGTATGTTCATCTCTTGCCCACACAGAAAAACAGTCTAAAAACCATGCCTTTGCATGGTACTTTTACCACGGTACTTGTATTTTCAAAGCCCATTTATACCCACTGTTGCCTTCCATGCTTACAACAGCCCCTCCAGAGGTGCAGACAGCTGATTCTTTTGATTATAAATGAGGAACTGGGTTCCAGAGAAGCCATGTGACTTGGATCACACAGCAAGTTAGCAATGGAGCCCCAGGGAACCCTTCTCTGGCTTCCTGACTCCAAGTTGTTTCCCGTCTTCAGCTCTGATTCCCCACTCCCTCATCTCCTTCGCCTCCCCATCTCCTGAAAGGAAATCTCCACAGAGAGGCTCATACGCCATTAGCAACATATGCATCAATTCTCCTGGTGCTGGGTAAATAGCAACTCAAAACAGGCACCCTCTTCTCCTCCTCCCTGCTCCCTGCCCACCCCGCCCTACCAATCAGGAGGAAGCTCACATCATTACAGCTCTTTCTGAAATGGTTGGGGCACATGCCAGGGAGCTTTTCTGGGAGGATAGTCAGGACCAAAGACCCGGCAATGAGTTGTGGGGTTCCCTTTTTCTCACCTCCTGAACTGGGAACCTAATGGTCACTGGGGGGCCATTTCTTTGAAACTTAAGAGTCCTCTAGTCTGGCTTTACCCTCCATCTGAAACTTTGTTTATCTGGCTTTAGGGTGAGTCATTCATTGATCCAGCAAATACTTGTTGACTACTGACCACGTGCCAGCCTTTGCTCCGGTGAGATACCATTGTGAATATGACTGGCAAGATTTCCACCAGTCTGGGGAAAAACACCAGTTGTTGGCACACTATTATTTGGGGTTGGAGTAGGGTGAGGTCAGCATAGAAAAGTGATGAGAGCTCAGAAAAGCAGGACAGCTAGGAAGGCCTCCCAGGGAAGAGACACGTCTAAGATGAGGCTGGAAAGATGAGTGGAGCATTAAGTCACCCTAGACAGGAGAGGGTTCCAGGCACAGGGAATAGCATGGGTGAAGGCCCTGAGTCTAGAGAGCAGCTCATGCATGTAAGAAACTGAAAGAAGTGTGCAGGGCTGGACCACGCTGTGGAAGGGGCAGGTGGAGAAAGGAGGTGGTGAAAGATAAGGCTGGAAGCAGAGACTGGGTCTGAGTCATGGAGGATTTGAAAACCATATTGAGTGGGATAAACGTTATCCTAAAGACAATGATAAGCCACTGAAAGCTTTTAAGAAGATGTGTAACATGCTCAGATCTGTGTTTTAGAAATATCCTTTTTGCTTCTGTGGGGAGCAGTGTTGTTCAATAGAAATACAATGAGAGCCACAAACGTGAACTACACGTGTAGTTTGAAATTTTCTAGTAGCTACATTAAAAATGTAGAAAGAGACTTCCAGACAAGATCGCAGCATAGGCAGACAAGGCTCGCCTCTTTGCACCACCACATCAAAATTACAATTAAAATATAGAACAACCATCACTCAGAACTGACAGAAATTGAGTTGAATGGAAGTCTGACAACTGTGGAATTAAAGAAACCACATCCATCCAGACTGGTAGGAGGGGCACAGAGGCAGAACAGGCTGGTCTCTCATCCACGTATGATGGATAAAAATTCAGGAGGGAGGCCCTGGCTGGGGTGGCTCAGTGGACTGAGTGCCAGCCTGCGAACCAAAGGGTCTCTGGATTGATTCCCAGTCAGGGCACGTGCCTGGGTTGCGGGTCAGGCATGGGGGCGGGGGGGTCGTGTGTGCAAGAGGCAACATACATTGATGTTTCTCTCTCTCTCTCTCCATCCCTTCCCCTCTATAAAAATAAATAAATGAAATCTCTTAAAAAAAGAAAGAAACAATGTTTTGGGCCATGTCATCTAGAGCACACACTGAGCATTTAATTAAAAAAAATCCAGGAGGGATATCTCAGGAGCGAGGAGTCCCAGCCCCACACCAGGCCCCTGAGACAGGGTTCCAGTGCCAGAAGACAAGTCCCCACAACTTATGGCTTCAAAAACCAGCAGGAATTGAGTCAATGGAAGAAATGGTTGGAAGGGACCTAGAGCCAAGATTGCCCTGTCCAGGAAAGCTATCATTTAGAACTGAAGCGCAGATAAAGAGGTTCCCAGACAAAAAAAAAAACAAAAAAACTAAAGGAGTTCACCATCACCAAACCATTATTATATGAAATGTTAAAGAAACTTATTCAAAGCTACGAACCACAAAATGGCGAAAATACATATCAATCAACAATTGAATCTGAAAAACAAACTAAGAAAACAAGAACAGTGACAGAATCATGGATATGGAGAGAGCACTTTGATGGTCGCCAGATGGGAGGGGGGTGTGAGGGAATGGGTGAAGGGATTAAGAAGTACAAATAGGTAGTTACAGAATAGCCATGGGGATATAAGGTATGGTATAGGAACTGGAGTAGCCAAAGAACTTACATGCATGACCCACGGACATGAATAATGGTGGGGGGATTGTTTGAGGGAGTGGGGGCTGCTGGATGGAGAGGGCAAACGGGAGAAAATCAGGACAACTGTAATAGCATAATCAATAAAATTTTAAAAATATAGAAAGAAACAGGTGAAATTAACTTTAATACATTTTATTGAATTCAATATATCAAAAATATGATCATTTAACATACAATCAGTGGAGGAATCTTAATAAGATAGTTTACTTTTTCATATTATACCTCCAGTGTGTATTTTACACTTCCAGCACATATCAGTTTGAACTGGCCACCTCTGAGTGCTCAGTGGCCACATGTGTTTAAGTGGCTCCATGGCCGACAGTATAGATACAGAGAATTCACTTGAGAGGAGCAAGAATGACAAAGGTGTTGCAGTTGACCTAGAGGAGGATGGTGGCTTGGGGATAGAGATAAAGGGACAGACTTCAGAGATACGACTCCCAGGTTGTCATCCCAGGCCTGGACTTAATACCACTGGGCTCCTTTTATCTAAAAGATCAATGAACTCCTGCCTTGTTTGGGCCATTTAACCTGGGGTTTTTCCTTCTACTCATAGTTGGACCTAATTTTAATGAAGATAGCACCTAAATGGAGATGTCCAATGGACAGTTAGAACTGATGGGTCTAAATAAAGAGGAAGATCTGAGAAAGCTACATATAAATTTGGGAGTTCCTGACCCATAGCTGGTCACTGAAGCTTTGGCCACATGTGAGATCTCCAAGGGAGAACTGTCTAGTGGACAGAGGGGAGGATCTAGAACAGAACTCTGAGGAACACCAACATGGATGAGCAGAGGAAGAGGAGCCTGCTCAGGCAGCCAGAGAGGTAGAAAGGAAGTCAGGGAAATGCTGTGCCACGGGACCTTAGGGAGGACCCAGTCCCAAGGAGGGGTGATCAACAACGGTGAAAGCAGCTGTCTTTGCTGCTTCCACGGGTGGGGATGGCACCATAGAACCTGAGTAAACCAATGCAGGTTTCTGTTGCAGCCCACATTTCTACATAGGCTAGTCACTCATCCTCCTGCTCAGTGCCCTTCAGAGGGCCCCAAGTTTCCTTCTTTCTCTTTTTTAAAAATCCTCACCTGAAGATATATTCATTGATTTTAGAGGGAGAAGAAGGGGGAGAAAGACACACACAAACACAGACACAGAAACATCAATGTTAGAGAGACACATCAATCAGTCGCCTACCCTATGCACCCTGACAAAGGTCTGAACCCACAACCTATGCACGTGCCCTGATCAGGAGTCAAACCCATGACTCCCAATCAGTATATAAGGCAGATTTCAGTATATAAGACAATGTCTAACCACTGAGCCACATGGGCCAGGATCCCAAGATTCTTAAGGATAATGCTCTAGCTCCTTAGCACACGGCTTAGACCCCTCCAAAGACCGGCCCTGGCTTTTCTGTCCAGCCTGTTTCCTTCCCCAGCACACTCTGTCCCCGACAGGCCTTCCTCCTTGCCTGCCTTGGCTTGTGAGCTTCTCTCTGACTGAAGAACTTTCCCTCCTTCCATTTTCTTTTCCCCCCTGAATCCTACCATGCTGTAAAAGACACACCTCAAATGCCAACTCTTCTGTTCCCTAACTCTTCCAGACAGATTAACTGCCCTCCAACCCCATCCCCCTGTAAGTGTTTTGCTCACAGTCAATCACAGCCGTCCTTGTAGTCTGACCTGTGTTAAAGTTGGTTGTTACATGTGCGTCTCCCCAACTAGACTGTGGGCTTAGGAAAGTCTGTGGCTGATTCTGGCTACCCGTCCCTGCCCCCTTGGTGTCTTCTTCACAGCTTGTTGATGGTTAAGAAGTGTTTATGGATTTAATGGAACAGCTGTTCCTCACAGCCCCCAAGTTACAGTGTAGTCTCTATTTTCCTCATCATACCACTCCAGGAGTCATGGGGATGAGGGAGACACTATAGAAAATCCCTACTTAGAGTGAAACAGACAAGCAGTTGAGTTTGAATCCAGCTGCCCCAGAAATAGTCCCAGTCTGAACGTCCCCTCACCCAAGCAGTTTATAGCATCCTATTAACAGAAAAGCAGTAAAAAAAATTTAATGAAAGTCGGTTCTTTGAAGAGATGAACAAAACTGACCTATCTTCAGCTAGACTGCTCAAGAAAAATAGAGAAGACTGAAGTGACTAAAATGAGGAATGAAAGAAGGGCCATTACTACAGACCCTAGAGAAATAAAAAGGATTATAAAGAAATACTATGAACAAGTATATTATTTAATGCTATCAAATTAGGTAACTTAGAAAACATGGACAAATTATTAGATAGAAACTACCTCAAAAACCAGGTAGTTTGAATAGACCTAAAAAAAGAGATTGTGTTAATATTTTTAAAACTTCCCACAAAGATGCCCTGGCTGGTGTGGCTCAGTGGACTGAGTGCCAGCCCAAAAACAAAAGGGTCGCTGATTCAATTACCAGTCAAGGGTATATGCCTGGGTTGCGGGCCAGGCCCCCAATTGGGGGGGGCGGTGTGAGAGGCAACCACACGTTGATGTTTCTCTCTCTCTCTTTTCCCTTCCTTCCCCTCTCTCTAAAAATAAATAAATAAAATCTTAAAAATAAAACTTCCCACAAAGAAACATAGGCAGTAAAATTTCAGATATCCCATGCAGCAATATTTTCACCAATACATCCTCTGGTACAAGGGAAATAAAGAAAAGAATAAACAAATGAGACTACGTCAAATTAAAAAGCTGCTGCACAGCTAAAGAAACCACTATCAAAATGAGAAGGGAACCAACCATATGGGAAAACGCATTTGCCAATGATACCTTGGACAGGGGTTTGATCTCCGAAATATATAAAGAACTCATATGACTCAATGCCAGGAAGATAAACAATCCAATTGAAAAATGGGCAAAGGACCTGAACAGACATTTCCAAGGAGGACATACAGAGGGCCCAGAGGCATATGAAAGGATGCACAACATCACTAGCCATCAGAGAGATACAAATTAAAACCACAATGAAACACCACCTCACACCAGTCAGAATGGCCATTATTAACAAATCAACAAACAACAAGTGCTGATGATAAGGAGAAAAAGGAACCCTAGTGCACTGTCAGTGGGAATGCAGACTGGTGCAGCCTCTGTGGAAAACAGTATGGAATTTCCTCAGGAAACTAAAAATAGAACTGCCTTTTGACCCAGCAATTCCACTGTTAGGATTGTACCCTAAGAATCCTGAAACACCAGTTCAAAAGAACCTATGCACCCCAATGTTCATAGCACCACTATTTACAATAGCCAAGTGCTAGAAACAGCCTAAGTGCCCATCAGTACCCATCAGTAAATGTATGGATCAAAAAATTGTGGTACATTACACAATGGAATACTACACAGCAGAAAGAAGGCACTCCTACTATTTGTGACAGCATAGATGGAACTGGAGACTATTATGCTAAGTGAAATAAGCCAGGTGGCGAAAGGCAAATATCATATGACCTCACCTATAACAGGAACCTAAGGAACAGAACAAACAAACGAGCAAAATAGAACCAGAGGCATGGAAACAAGGAACAAACTGACAGGGACAAGAGGGGAGGAGGGAAGGGGATAAAGGAAGAAAGAAGAGGAAGGGCCTAGTTAAAGAACAAGTATAAATGACCCATGGACATGGACAACAGGGGGGGATTGACTGTGGGAGAGGGAGGAGGCGGGCGAGGCAGGGGAGAGCAACAGGGGAAAACTGTGACAACTGTAATAGAGCAATAATAATAATAATAATAATAAAAGAACTCCAAAACAAAACAAAAAAACTTCCCACAAAGAAAATTCCAGGCCCAAATGTCTTCACTAGTGAATTTTACAAACTGTTTAAAGGATTAATACTAACATTTCATACTCTTCAAAAAAAAAAGTATAAGAGGGAACACTTTTCAACTCATCCCATGAGTCCAGGATTACTCAGATATCAAAACCAGACAAAGATATCACAAGAAAAATATGTATCAACATCACTTAGATGCAAAACACAGATGCAAAAATCCTCAAAAGAATACTAGCAAAATGGACCCAGCAACACATAAAAAGACTTGGATTTATCACAGGAACGCAAGATTGGTTTAATATTTGAACACCAATATAACACACCCTATTAATAAAATAATGGACCAAAACCACACTATCAACCCAACAGATGCAGAACAAGTATTTGAAAAAATTCAATACCTACTCATTACAAAAACACTAAAAAAAGCCCTGGCTGGTGTAGTTCAGTGGATTGAGCACAGGCCTGTGAACCAGAGGATCACGGTTTGATTCCCAGTCAGGGCACATGCCTGGGTTCCCTGCAGGCCAACTCCCAGCAGGGGACGCATGAAAGGCAACCATACATTGATGCTTCTCTTCCTCTCTTCTTCCCCTCTAAAGATAAATAAATAAATAAAATCTTTTAAAAAAAAACCACTAAAAAAATTAGGAGAAGTGCATTTTTTCAACTTGATAGAGAACATCTTCAAAACTCCCCACATCTCATATTAGACTTAGTGGTGAAAGACTGAAAGCTTTCCCCCTAAGATCAAGAACAAGATGAGGATGTCTGCTCTCACCAATTCTATTCATCATATAATAAAGGTTCTAGACAGGACCATTAGGCAAGAAAAAAACAAAAGGCACTGAGATCAAATAGGAAGAAGTAGAACCATCTCTATTCATATATGATATGATTTTTATATATAGAAAATTCTAAACAATACACACACACAATTAGGAATTAATTAATGAGATCGGCAAGGTTGCAGAATACAAACTACGATATACAAAAATCAATTGTATTTCTATATACCAGCAATGAACAATATGAATATGATATTAGGAAAATAATTAAATTTATAATGACATCAAAAATGAAATACTTAGGAATGTATTTATCAAAACAATAAGATACGTACACTGAAAATTGTAACACATGATTGAAAAAAATTAAAGAAGCCCTAAATAAAAGGCAAGAAATCCTATGTTCATAGTCAGAAAACTTAATATTGTTAAGATAGCAATACTCCTCAAACTGTCTATTATTCAACATAATTTCCATCAACATACCAGCTGACTTTTTAATTAAAAATTAGTAAGCTGGTCCTACAAGTCACATGGAAATAAATGCAAAGGACTGAGATTTGACAAATAATCCTGAAAGAGAAGAGCAAAGTTGCAGGAGTCACACTTCCAAGTTTCACAACTTACTACTAAGCTATGATGAGCGTGTGGTACTGGCATAAGAATACATAGATCAATGGAATGGAATTAGGAGTCCAGAAATAAACTCCTATATGTATGGTCAATTGATTTTTAATAAGGATGCCAAGACAACTTAGTGGTGAAAGAACAGTTTTTTCAACTAAAGGTGTGGGACAATTGAATATCCACATGCAAAACAATGAAGTTAGATTCCACTTAACATTATACATAAAAATTACCTCAAAACAGATAATTTAGCAAGAGCTAGAACTCTTGGAAGAAAATATAGGAGTAAATCTTTGTGATCTTGGATTAGGCAGTGATTTCTTGGATATGACATCAAAAGCAAAAGGGACAAAAAGAAAAATAGACAAATTTGTATACTTACTTAGAAGGGGAGATACCATGATCAAGAAGGTGGATTTCCCAGGGCGAGGCTCAACTATTGCACTCCGAATGTTGCTGACCCCTGCGACTTCCCCAAATGTGGGAAACTCCACTGCGTAATTTGTGCTAGTGGAGGGCTGCATTCATGCTCTTACCCTAACAGAAAAAGAAAGAAAAATTACTTTTCTGCTTTAAAGTTTCTACAATCTGCAGAATGGAAGAAATTGTAAACTATATCTCTAATGAGAGTCTAGTATCCAGAATATACCACAACCCAATAATAAAAAGATAATAACCTAATAAAAATCGAACAAAGGATCTGAATATTTTTCTCTAAAGAAAATATACAAATTGCTGATAAACACATGAAAAGCTGCTCAATATCATTAGCCACCAAGAAAATGCAAATCAAAACCACAGTGAGAGACTTCTGGGCAAGATGGAGGCATAATCCTCCTTGCACAACCAAAAGAAGGACAACAAATTTAAAAACAAGAAACAACCATAACTTCCAGAAAATTGAACTGTATGAAAGTCTGACAACCAAGGAGTTCAAGAAGAAATATTCATTCAGACCAGTAGGAGGGGCAGAGATGGGCAGCCAGATTGGAGAGGACTTGAAGCAAGGCCCCTGCTGGCAGACCGGGCAGTTCCACATTTGCGTGGGGGTAAACCTGGAGTATCAACTGGGGAGTGAGACACACCAGGGTTCCAGTACCGGAAAATAAAGCCTGAAACCTCTGACTGAAAAAATCTGTGGGAGTTGAAGGAGCAGGAGAAACGCCCAGCCTCACAGGATATTTTGTTGGAGAGACCCACAAGGTCCTAGAACTACAAAAACATACCCACCTGGGAATCAGCACCAGAAGGGTCCAATTTGCTTGGGGGTGGTGGAGGAAGTGACTGAAAGAAAGCCTGCCCAGACCTGAGCAAGTGGCATTGTTCCCTTTCGGACCCTTCCCCCACATACAGCACCACAACATAGTGATGTGGGTTGCCCCGCTCTGGCGAATACTTAAGGCTCTGCCCCTTACTACTAACCACACACTGAGGGAAAAAAAAGGCCCAAATGAAAGAACAGACCAAAGCCCCAGAAAAAACACAACTAAGCGACAAAGAAATAGCCAACCTCTCAGATGCACGGTTCAAGGCACTGGTACTCAGGATGCTCACAAAATTGGTTGGGTATGGTCGCAAAATAGAGGGAAAAAATGAAGGCTATGAAAAGTGAAATAAAGGAAAATGTATGAAAACCAACAGTGACAGGAAGGAAACTAGGACTCAAATCAACAGTTTGGACAGAAGGAAGTAATAAACATTCAACCATAACAGAGTAAAGAAATGAGAATTCAGAAAAAATGAGAAGTTTAGGAACATCCAGGACAACTTTAAATGTTCCAACATCCAAATCATAGGGGTATCAGAAGGAGAAGAGCAAGAAATGGAAAACTCATTGGAAAAAATAATGAAGGAAAATTTCCCCAATCTGGCAAAGGAAATAGACTTCCAGGAAGTCCAGGAAGCTCAGAGAGTCCCAAAGAAGTTGGACCCAAGGAAGCACAATCCAAAGTACATCATAACTACATTACCCAAGATTAAAGATAAGGTGAGAATCTTAAAAGTAGCAAGAGAAAAGGACATGGGAGTGCCCATAAGACTGTCAGCTGATTAAAAAAAAAACTTGCAGAAAAGAAGGGTCTGGAAAGAAGTATTTGAAGTCATGAAAGGCAAGGATCTACATCCAAGCAAAGCTATCATTTAAAATGGAAGGACAGATAAAGTTCTTCCCACATAAGGTCAAGTTCAAGGAGTTCATCATCACTAAGCCCTTATTTTTTGAAATGTTAAAGGGACTTATCTAAGAAAAATAAGAAGATCAAAACTATGAACAGTAAAATGACAAATTCACAACTATCAAAATCAAATAAAAAACAAAAATAAACTAAGCAAACAACTAGGACAAGAAAAGAATCACAGAAATGGAGATCACATGGAGGATTATCAGTGGGGAAGGGAAGTGGGGGGAATGGGGGAAAAGATACAGGGAATAAGTGGCATAAATTGTAGGCAGAAAATAGACAGGGGGAGGTTAAGAATAGTATAGGAAAAGGAGAAGCCAAAGAACTTATGTGCAAGACGCATACATGGACATGATCTAACTGTGGGGAGTGGGGTGGGGAGGAGTTCAGGAGGGAGGAAGTATGCAGGGCAGAGAGAAATAAAGGGGGGGAAATGGGACAATTGTATAGCATAATCAATTGTATAGCAAATATATATATATTTTAAAATATTTTTAAAAAACCACAATGAGCCCTGGCTGGTGTAGCTCAGTGGATTGAGTGCGGGCCTGCAAACCAGAGAATCATGGTTCGATTCCCAGTCAGGGCACATGTCTGCAGGAATCGAAAGCATGTGCAGGGCAGGCCCCAGCAGGGGATGCACAAGAGGCAACCATACATTGATTATTTCTCTCTCTCTCTCCTTCCCTTCCCCTCTAAAGATAAATAAATAAAACCTTAAAAAAAAACAATGAGGTATTCTTTGACATGAACTACAGTGGCTATAACCAAAAAGACAGACAACAACAGTCATTGGTGAGGATGTATCATACACTGCTGGTGGGAATGTGAAAAGGAAGAGCTGCTTTGGAACAGTCCGACCCTTCCTGAAGAGGTTAAGCACAGTGTTACCATAAAACCCATCAATTCCACACCTAGGCTGTATATCCACTGTATATCCACGAGAATCAAAAGCACGTATCCACACAAAAACTTGTACCTGAACGTTTCTAGAGGCATTATTCATAACTGCTAAAAAGTGGAAACAGCACAAATGATTCATGATAAACACAAAAGTGTAAGCTCACAAAATAAAATATTAACTATGGCCATAAAAATGAATGTACAGATTCATGGATAACATAGATGAACCTTGAAAACATTATACTAAGTGAAATAAGACAGGCACAACAGCCCATATATTTTATAATTCCATTCATGCAAAATATCCAGCACAGGCAAATCCATGGAGACAGAAAGTAAATTACTGGAGATTAGGAGGAAACAGGAGTGACTGACAGTGAGTATGGGGTTTCTTTTTGGGGTGAGGAAAATGTTCTAAAATTAGATAGTGGCGCTGGTTTCACAGCTCTGTAAATGTTCTAAAAGCCACTGAATAAAAAAGCCATTGTGCACTTTAAAAAGGTGAATTTTATGGTATGTGAACTCTATCTCAATACAGCTGTTAATATTACCAGCTGATAGTATTACTTTATCATGTGAAATGTAAGGGGGACCTCCATTTCCCAGTGAGAAGATTGAAAAAAAAAGGTTTTTGACAACTGGAATAGATTGCAGCATGCCGGACAAGGCAAAGTTTTCCTCCAAAATTGTCCTAAAGGGGAAGGCGAAGTTGTGCAGACCTCATTTTTTAGGGCTCCCCTCACCATTCCCCACCTCACTCTAAGGGACTGAGAGTGAAAGATCACAGCCTGTGCTTTTATGACAGAGGATATAAGGATCTCCCACACAGAGAATCTCGCCTCCCACTCCTGAGACTCTCCAAGAGCCACTGATGGTTCCTGTCTGCCCCATGCCCATTCTCTTGCTTCTTGCAACTGCAGGCGGATTTCCCTCCCATCAACTATTTCCCTCCTCAATCTCAGAAGGCCTGTCAGTCACAACACCCTTCACTTCCATGACCAAAAGGTGGACTTGTGACTCAGTTTGTCCACTCAGACACTTTTCTTTGGGAATCCAAATCAACAGTAGGGTAGTGACTCAAGGAAAATGCCAGTGATTCACCCCAAGGAAGCTGCTCCTGTGCCCTCGAGTCAGGGACCGCTATTCTGGTCCTGTTTTTCCCTTCAGACGTTTCTTGCAGCCAAGAATCCTAACTTGATCATGTGGATGTTCAAAGGCTGACAAATTCCACATGACTGTCATGGTTCTCCCATGGCAGGGGCAGGGTTCCTTGGGATTGTCCAGACGATGAAGGAGGAAGACCCCTAACTCAGGAGAAGTCATGAGCTAGAAACCACTACTATACTTCCATTGGAGCATCTTCTCTTTGGTTCCTTATCAGTAACCATTGGCTTTAATATTTTCAATAAAGCTCTAAACATTCACTGACTCTTAACTATGTCAAGGCACTCTGTTACTTTGAGGGAGGACAAAGATGAACAAAATGATATCCCAGTTTTGGAGAGTGGTGTGGGAGTGTAGAGAAATGCTCTCTGACTTCTGAGTTTATCAGATCAGAAAAAAGAGGGTATTTAACCTTGGCTAAAGGCAGAGAGATTTCTCTGACCCACAGGGAAGGTACCATTCATGACAGGGAATTGAAATTGGAGAATCAGAGACTTTGGGGCTGACAGAGACCTGATAGATTATCTGGTCCTACATTGTCTAGAAGAAGAAATCCAGATTCTGAGTGGTGAAATGACTAGAGTCACACTGGGCTTAGGGTTTCTCCTCTGACTCCCAGGCCAGTGTTTATTTCACTAGCTCCCAGTCACACGGTTAACCTCGGCCGGCTCCTCCAGGTTTCAGGGAACTTGGGGAAAAAGGGCAGTATCTGGGGCTTGGTAAATGGTTGCCTAGGGAGGTATGTTTTCAAGGCCACCCCAGAAATCAGCTGGGAAATGGGGCAGGTTCCGTGTTGGTCTCTTCCTTAGGTTTTCCCACTGGGGACTTGGCAGAGGGGACTGGCACCACGGTTTGTACTGTAATGGGAGCTTCAGCGTGTGTGTTCCCACCCTTCTCCATCCTCCTAGAGCCCTAGAAGCAAGTAGTGGCTAAACGGCTTGGTGAAACGACCTGTCACTGGATGTCCTCTTTTTTCTGGGTGACCTAGTCAGCTGGGGTGGGCCAGCCCTTGATTGTCTTTCCCCAACAGAGAGTGTGAGGAGGAACTCAATTTAAAAATCAGGCCTACAGAAACAGAAGAGCCTGGCCATGGCTCTTCGGGTAGAGTAAGAGACAGAGTATCCTCCCAAGCTGAATTTTTCAGCCATTTATGAGAGCAACCAGTTTAACCAATACTTACAGAGGACGTATCATGTTCCAGGAACTGTGCTGGGTTCGGCAGCCCACACATAACCCCTGTCTGCAAGGACCTATGGACAAACATAAAACTGGCAAGTTTAATAGAAAGTGGTCAGAGATAAGCCCTGGATGGGCCAAAGAAGAGGAATATGCATCCCACCTGGGATCCAGGGGAGGCATTGCAGAGGACACTCAAACAAAGGAGTGAGTCAAGAAAGAAAGCCACAACCTCACAGGCAAGAGAACCACATGGACAAAGGTGTGGAATCTGGGTGTGAGGGAAAACACAGGCGGTTGATGGTGTTGCTTGAGACTGAAGGAGGTGGAAGTGTGGGGAGATAAGGCAGAGAGGCCGAGTGTGTGATGGCTGGGAGGTTTGCATTTTAGATGGATCATTGCAGTGTGGATTTGGGGAGGAGGTACCAAGAATGGGGGGCAGGGAACCAACTGGAAGAGATGACGAGCGACTGGCGCAGGATATTCATGAGAATGAGGCACTTATAATGAAAGGAGGTATGCACTGGGGAAATATCTTGGAAGTGAGTGATGATGGAAATGTGGTGGGTAAGGAAAAAACATCAATCCAGGTTGTTTGCAGGTTTCTGACTTGGTGCCTGGGTGGAAAATAGGGCTATGAACTGAGGTAAGAAAGACAGGGAAGGAAAACGAGTCTGGAAGAGAGATGCTCGTGGTGGCTAACATTTACTAATCATTTATATGGACCAGGCATTGTGCCAAGAGTTTTTCATGCACTTTCTCATAACACTATGGGGTAGATATTATTATTCTTGATTTATGAATGAGGAAAAAGAAACTCTGAGGTGCTGAATAGCTTGGCCAGACCTGCATAGCTGAAAGAGTGGTGGAAGGCAGTGAGAACTGAGGCATTCTGGCTCCAGGGCCAACGCTCTTAACAACCAGGGTTGATATGTGCGTAAGTCAAGAGTCTGAAGAGCCTGTGGGATACTCACAGTGGAGAGGTCTGGGACATAGGGGGGCTATCAGGGCCCGGATCACCGTAAAAACCATACATGTGGATGAAATTACTCAAGGGACTGAAGCCCTGGGAAACCCCTAAATTAAAGAAGTAGCCAGAAGGTAAGGGGTCCACAGATGAGACAAATAACATAAATCCCCTCTGATTTTCAAGTTTGAAGACATGGCTCTGCTATCTGGGCAACAGAAAACTGGGCAATCACAAAGGTGTAGCGGCATCAAATAAAAAACATGACCAAGTTAAGCCAACATTAATTATAACAGTTACTATGTTGTATAGTAATTATAATAAACAGTAAGCATTTTACATAAATGGCAGGAATTTAGTAAAGCACACATTCCCCAAACTGTGTCCTGTGGAATAGTTCTTGGAGATGTTAACAAATGTTTGGATGAAAAAGGGCTTTGGAGTCAGATAAGTTCAGGAAATGCTGGTATGATTTAGAGCACTGAACCCCTGGCTTACTATTTTTTTCTCTGTTAGCAGCTAGAAGACTTGAACGGTTGAATGGAGATACTAGGAGCAGACAGCCTGGGGTTGAATCTCTGGGTAATCTTGGGCAAGTTACTGAACTTCTCTGTAGAGGGGAGTAGTAGTATGCTCACCATGATTCTTCCAGAGATTGAATGCAATAATATATGCCTTTAAAACACTTAGAAGTGAGCCTGGCACAGAGTGAGGCCATTTGCTCTACAAATATTAATGCTTAACTGTACACCACATTGTTATTAACAAATCTTCCTGATATTTTAGAGTTTAGTTCTTGTCACACACACAGGCTGACACTCATATTTCATAAAAGTCAACAGTCAAAAGTCAACAGTCAACAGTCAACAGTTCTGACCCCTGTCAGTTGAAGTTCTCTGTGTCCCAACCTCCATCCCACCACAGTCCAGGACTAGAAACAACCAAACTCTTGCCCTACTTTAATCTATGGAAGGGGGCCAGAGAAGGGGAGGATTTCTACTCTGGCTGTGTGGCCTTGCAAGGGCCATTGCTAGTTCATAGTCACCTTTATGCCCGCTTGAAAAAGGTATGCATCTTTTGGGTGGACGCTGGCCTGTACCAGGCACATAGCAAGTGGAGCACAGACTTCTAGCCCCCATTTACTTCTTAGGCTGAATGTCATTGTACAGTGAACAACTAGCACAACCATATATGGCAGTTCTGACCCTCAGACCAGAGAAGAGGCTGGAAGCTAATGATGTTGGAGAAAGAGGGTATGAGTTCTCCTTCCAGTAGTCCACGAGATTAACTCTTCACAAACCCTCAGTGGATAAAGTATCCTCCTCCCTCCCTCCCTCCCTCCCCACATATGCCCCATCCCCCATTCATTCAGAGGCTGACATCAGAATACCCTTGGTGTTAGGGGATACCTCAGGCCTTGCCTATTTCATTGAAATCAGGATTGAGTTTGGCGGATGAATGAGCTGTGGAAAGCAGAAGTGGGAGGGGATGACTTTCCATGTTTGCCCTGACACATAATGAACACTAACTAATGGTGTCCAAACCGTAGCAGGCCAGGGCCACAGGGAGTCTGACTTTTCCACCGTGGTTTGGGGAACTGAAGGGAAAATGGAAGCTTTTTAATCCTCACTGTGTGGGCCAAATGCTTGGCTCCCAACGAAGATTCTTGCCACTTTTTTAGGTAGACACTTCCTTTATGAAACAAAGGGGAAGAAAAAGCAGGCATTTCCTGTTCTTCTCTAGTGCTGGGTGGAGTGGAGTGGAGGGCAGGCATTCTCCCAATGTGCCCGTGCATTTACACACAATCCCACAAACAGCCTCTTCAGCTACCAGAGAGGCTCCCGCCCAGAAGCACCACTTTTCAGCCTAGAATTCACATCCAGGCCTGACCTGTGGTGCCCTGGTAAGAGAACACCCCTCTCTCTCCTTTATTAGGGAACCCTGGTTCTCTCCTTTATAAGGTGAGCAATTTGGAGGCGGTGAATTTTACGGCTCTCTCAGCTCTGATCTGCTCCAGTGCCCACGTCTAAGGGGTTCTCCCCCTCAGGTCCTGTCTAACCAGACAGGTAGGGACTATCACAGGGGCCTGTGCACCAAAGACAAACCTCCCTCCTCACAGTCGTGCTTAGGGTCTGCCTCCATTGCTTCTGGAGATAAACAGCAGGTGGGTCTCGGGCTGGGAGTTTAGGTGCAGTGGCCTGGAGACTCAGGAACAAAGCCTGAGCTGGATGGGCTAGGGACCTTCCCTGAATGTGAAGGGAAGGGAGTCCTGGGGCTGTTTATGACTTTACCTGTCCGTAGGGCTGGCAGTTCTCCTTCCCACAGATTTGGGGGAAGAAAGGGGTACTGTCTTTTCCTCAGATCCTGTTGACTTCATCCCCTTCCTATGCCTAAGGTTAGGGTCTCCTACCTCTTCCCCATCAAGCTCCCTGGGTCTGAAATCTCCGTCACCCTCTCTTTATTCTTCTTGGGATTGAGGTCTTTAGCCCCTCCCTCTTCCTTCTCCTCTCCTCGAGCCTCCCCTCTTTATTCCTTATTAGGCCCGGCCTCTCCAGCCTCGGGTAAAGGGGTCTGCATTCTTTTTTCTCTCAGGTCCACATCGCCCTCCCCCACCTTTTCCAGCTCCCCTCTCCCCACCCCCTCTCCCCGCCCCGAAGCATTGTGGGAGGAAACAAGATGTGGGGCGAGAGCGGCGCGGGGAGAAGCCCGCAGTGCGGGGCCTGGCGAGCGCAGCCAATGGGGAGCGCGGACGGCGGCGCGCGCGGCGGGGGGGCGGGGGCGGGGCGCTATTTCAGTGGGGGCCGAGCGTTGGTCGCTCTCGGCGGCGGAGCTGATCGGTGCTGCGAGGCGTCTGCGCGGAGCGGGCAGGCGGGCCGGCCGGAGCGAGGAGGCGTGAGAGCGGCCGGAGAGGCTCGAAGGGCGGACGGCGGCGGCGAGCGCTCCGCCCGGTGCTGCGGGAGCCCGAGACCGCCCCGGCGGCGGCTGCTGCAAGAGTAGCCGAGAGGACACCGCCCCTGCCCGCGTCCTGCCTCAGGCCATCGCTGCTCCCCCGGGGCCTCGCGGGGACTCGCTTGCGTGAAGGTAAGCGGTGGGTGGGGGCGTCCCCGGGGCGGTGGACCGCGCCGGTCGAGTGCGGCCGTACGCGCGGTGCCCCTCAGGCCTCGTCTCCCCACGCGGGGCCCGGAGAAGGGCTGGCTTCGGCGTGACGCCCCCGGCGTCCCTCGATTCCGGAGCTACGCCACCCTGTGCCCTCGCGACCCTCGGGGCGGGCCTGGAGGCCCCGGGTGCGGGGGTGAGGTTCTCGTCTCCCCCGGGAGTCTCCCTGCGCTGCGTGGAGGCTTCTAGTGTTTGGGGCCGAGGGGGTGGGGTGGAGAGGGCTCGGGCGTGACGCGGCTCCTCCTGCCGTCGCCGCCGCCACCACCGCTACCACCGCCACCCTCTGGGGCGCCCTTCCTGCGGTGAGGACGCCCAGTTAGCCCGGCGCTGCTCCAGGCCGGACGGGGGAGGGCGGCTGACCTGCCGGGGCGGAGGTGGGGCGCTTTCTCATTCACCTGGTGCTGGCCTTCTCGGGGTGGAGTGGTGGAGGGATATATATATATAAATATATATATATGTTTTTTATATAAAAATATATTTATATATATATATTTTTTTTTTGGTCGCAAAACCGAGGACAGAGGATGGGGTCTGTGCTGAATGGCCTCTTCGCTCTTGAGAGGAGCTCCTGGCTCGTGACTGAGGCCGCTGGCCAGGGGCCCTCCGGTCATCCTTTTCTAGAGGCCCAGGTGCCTCGCTCTTTTTTCTAGCAGGGAGGGGCTAGGTCGGCCACCTCCCAATCCTTTTCTCACTGGCACCTTGGACTGGGGAGGTTCGGGCTAGGCCTCACCTCTCAGACGCCTGGGGGGCCCGAGGTGAAGAATCGTGGCATTGTAGTCACAAGACCAACGTTATGTAACTGCAGGCTCCCTCCTGGAGAGTAAGGTGGCTTTTAACTACTGTGATAAAGTAGTTCTTTTGCACTTTGGGGATGAGGCAGTCAGCAAGGTGAGCTTGTTGGGAAAGGGTGCTAATGTCTGCAACCCGGCCCCACCTCCACCCTGGGTTGATAAGCAGGGTCCCTTTCTGAGTGGGGAACTGGTGTAGAAGACCCAGTGACACTAGTTTTCTTCACATGGAACGAGCGATACAATATTACCACATTCAACCTGTGCTGCTCTGATGCCGTTGCTTAAATTCACACAAGTTGCCTCATTTACCTTATTTTAAAAAAGCATTGGTTTTTAAAAAGATGTTGATTTCCCCAAGGTCATTTAGATAGTCAGGCTGTGAATGGGGTTCTTTGGACCTTTCCTCAGCACCAGGCAATGCTCACAGTCTCCTTGAGGCTCTGACTCTCCCCTCAGGATGTGGGGGGCAGAGGGTGCTGGTCCACTAATCCTGGGCTCTGCCAGCCTCTGCGGAAGTAGAACGAGCCCTGCTTAGGTTGGCAGTGCCAGACACAGGTGCTTTGGATTCAGTCAAGGGCTACCTGACTGGCAGCTGGCTCGCATGCATTTTTCAGCCTACCCAGTCCACAGGCTGGTATGGACTCAGATCAGGATAGTCTGGAATGTTACCAGGGAACTCACCTTGATTGTGCAGAACTCTGTGTAGCCTTTCATCAGGCAGGGCTGGAATGACAGCATTTTAGTCCATTGGGCTGGGCTACACAGTTGTATTTTGGGGGATGGGGCATGGAGGGGGTGGATTATTACTGCCTTGTGTGACAGGACTGTGGTCAAGGACAGAGGATAGGATTTTGCAGCTCATCTCTATTCCTGCAAAGCGCCCTCACTTGCTGCAGACTGCCAGGGAGGTTCTGGCCAGCTCTCCTCAGATTCCTGTCATCCTAGGAAGGGACCATGCAAAGTCTACCCCAGAAGTCTGTAGGTTGCTGTAGGATGAATACTTTGATTTAGATGGCAGAGTTATGGAAAAGGGAAGTTAATAATTCTTTACTTTTTGTTATCTCTCTCACTACTGGGCATTGGTTAGCCTAGGTATTAGCAACATTTTTTTAAAAGTCCAAATAGTAAACATTGTAGGCTTTATAGGCAGTACAGTGACTTGAAATTACTAAACTCTGTCATTGTAAAGTGTTCCTCTAAAACTTTATTTGCAAAAACAGGTGGCAGGCTGAATTTAGCCAGTGGGACAGATCCCTGTATAGACTGTTCTTGTTTGCAGGTGTTCTCGTATACTTTTTTTTCAATGAATTCTTTTTCTTTTTTAAGATTTTATTTATTTGTTTTTAGACACAGGAGAAGGAAAGGAGAAAGAGAGACAGACATGTGCCCTGACTGGGAATTGAACCAGGGACCCTTTGGTTCACAGGCCTGTGCTCAATCCATTGAGCTACACCAGCTAGGGCCTGTTCTTGCGTACTTTTAATTAATTCTTATAACAATCCCTGATGAAGAGCTACCTTCACTGCTAAAATAGAAGTAATCAAATACAGAAAAACTAAGTGACTTGTCCAAAACCACAAGAGTTCATAGTCAGGTCTGGTGATTCCTACTCTGTCTTCTTTCCACTATGATAGCAATGATGTAATAATGGTCATTAAATCAAGGACTTATTATGTTCAGGTGTTAAGGCCATCTGGTTTACCCTCAGGATAATCCTGCAGGTCCCCTGTTTAAGGTGATGGCATGAAAGCACAAAGGTTATTTGCCTAAGGACACAGCTAGCAGGTGATATATTGTAGTATCTTGACTATTGGTGCCATTCAAGATAGCAGAAATAGATTATATTTAGAGTTAGAAAATCCTCACTTTATGTGTGGTAAAAACTGGTGGCTTATTATATTTTTGTTACTGTTTATCTTGTATTTCCCAGGCTTGGAGACCATGTCTTGGTTAAAAGCTTGTGAGCTCCCTCTCCTTTTGCTTCTTATCCTTGTCTTCTGTTGCCCTTACCTCTGGTACTCCCCTCTCCCACTGAGGCCCCACAACCAGTTGCTAATGTCATTGTTCGGAGTCATGGGGTTGTCAGCCTTACCTTTTTGTTTCTTCTGCAGTGTCACAATGTCTGACCGTAAGGCAGTGATCAAGAACGCAGACATGTCTGAGGACATGCAACAGGATGCCGTTGACTGCGCCACGCAGGCTATGGAGAAGTACAACATAGAGAAGGACATTGCTGCCTATATCAAGAAGGTGAACTGGGAGCGCTGTGGCTGGTGACCAGGGTGGGGATAGGCAGCTGAGCTGTACCCCGGGGAGGGCTGAAGCTGAGGACATAGAAAACCAGCTATACCCGCACAAACAAAATCCTAGGAACTTGCAAAACAGATAGATTAGGGAGTGATTATTAATTGCCAAATAATTTACCTTAGGCATTCTTAATAGGAGCTATGCTGGTTTGTGTGTATGTGTGTGTGTTTACAGATAATTGTGCCACTGCAAGAGATCAGGGAGAGAAGCTTCAGGATTAAATATAACTGGCCCAGTTCAGAACTATTCAAAATGAACATCAAGGATATTTGAATGGATAATATAAGACAGTATACAAATTTTCAGGGAACTTACCAGTTAAAGTGGTGTATCTATAATAATCCTTGTCATGTAGGAAGTTTCCTTGTATTTCTCTTAAAAAGGACTTGGGGGGGGCATAAAAATAAACAATAAAAAGGATTCAGGTATTGCACCTTTTCCCCTACCTTCTTAAGAAAAGGGTGCGCCTAAATATATAGTTTTTTAAAAGTGGTTGAGCAATATTGGAGCAATGGGTTTAGTTCCTAAAAAATTCCTAAGTGAATGGGCGAATGGATATGGTAAAACATGGTGAGGAATCAGCTGAGCCAGAAGTGGGAAGTGGTACACAGGGCCCCTGATCCCAAGTCAGGACCCATGTCCATTGGTGGCAGAGTCCAAGTCTTCAGTATTTTCAGGTCTGGCATTCCAAGAACGATGCCTATGTAGTAGGATTCTGGTCTATAGAGGTGGCCACTGAGTTTAACAGAACTCTGCTTTCCTACCCAAATGGGTGGGATGAGAAGAGGAGACTCTGGAGTTCTGCAAGATTGAATGCAGAGCCAGCAAGGCTCCTGGGCATGCCAGCTCCTTGCTGAGTGATCGCCTTGCTGTCCTGTCTAAGGAGAGAATCATAGACTCTAAGAGTCAGAAAAATCCTATATGTGGTCCAGCTTTCTTGTGTTGCTGATGGAACAAATGAGACCTAGGGAAGTGACTGTGGCTCTCCTATGTTATGCAGTCTTGAGTCAGGATTAAAGCTGGGTTTGGTAATGTATGCCTTTCCACTGTTCTTAATACTTTCTGGAGTCATGCTGTGGGAATTGTGAGGAAGCCAAACAAGTTGTATGTTGAGCCTCAGGGTAGGCAGCATTGCTGGGCTTATGTGGTCTATTGCCCTTTCACAGCTATGGCAGGATGCATCTAGAACTGAGCCTTTGGTTTCCTACTTGCATCCACAGGGTGACAGGGAGCTGACTGTTGGATTAGGCCCCACGGATTTCCTAGGTGGCTTTGATGCTGTACTTTTGCCCCTGAGAGAGAGAGGAGAGAATTGCCTTGATTTCATGTCTAAGGTCCTTGTTCTGGTGCTTATAGCCTACACATTGCCTGGCACACAAGAATGCCTTTAATATTGACTTATACAGAGTTGCATCCTGGGACCAAACGTACTCCTGACATTTGGTCCCTGTTTTGCTGTAGTGTCTTGGTATTTGGCATTTGGAAATACTGGTTTAGTAATGTGGAAGATGGTGGCCAGTTAGCAAGGCTGCCCATGCTGTTTTACTCATGCTGCGTGACACTGGATTGGTTGACTCTTCTCTGATTCCCCTGCTGAAGAGTCACAGGGTGGGCTATTGAATAGAGTAGGTAGAGGGAGGAGAGATGATCGGGGTGTAACGTGCTAGAGAGAAATAGTGGAGCCTTTGTGGTGGTACATTATTAATGAGGGAAGGAGTTTCCTAGCCAGCCTTAGAACCTGAGCTCCTGAGGTTCGGGGAGCTGAGGGCTGGGCTGGGGGCGATAACTAAACCGACCAAACTCCCATTCTGATTTCTCGTCCTCTGGCTGTGCTAATCACCTTTCTTCTCTCCCTTTTATTTTTCTTTCAGGAATTTGACAAGAAATACAACCCTACCTGGCATTGTATCGTGGGCCGAAATTTTGGCAGCTACGTTACACACGAGACAAAGCACTTCATCTATTTTTACTTGGGTCAAGTTGCAATCCTCCTCTTCAAGTCAGGCTAGGTGGCTGCAGGGAAGGTGTCAGTGGCGGCGGCAGCGATGGCAAGCAGATGACGTTGCTGGGACTATTTTGCACTGGGGCCAGCATCAGGATGTCCTCACCAATGGCTGTGCTACTGCATGGACTGTATACTCGATTTCATGTGTATGTCGCAGTAAACAAAACCAAACTTCTTTCTGTTTAGTTGCCTGGGGAAGAAGGCTGCTTTACATTTATTTTTCAAAACTTCAAACAAATTTTTTTGGTTGTATTGCACTAGGAAATCTCTCCCACCTTTCCCTTTTCCCTTTCTCTCTCTATATAAAATAAACCATAAAAAAAAAAGCCAGTAAGACCAGGAAGACTGGGGAAAAGAAATCAGTTTCTGGAGGTGGAACTAAAACTGTGCAGCTGCTGCTTCTGCTTTGGGAGGGCCAGCGACGCTGCAGAGGGACAGTGTTAGGATCAATAAGAAGAGAGGGGATAGGAAGGAGGGCAGGGGGATTGATCTAGTACCAGGGAGACTATTCCACTGAACTGTGATTCCAGGGCTTGGGGTAGAAGGTGGGGTTGGAGGGTGGATTCTTGAAGGAGCCCTGAGATGTGTTTTTCTGTGGTGTGTGGGAGTGGGGAGCAGATTTGTCTTGGTGTCTTTGTCAGAAGAGTTTCTAAGTAAGGGCTTTGTCTTTGTGGATTATCTTTTATTCTTCCCGCCAGAGTTCGTGCTAGGAGGATGCTGGAGGTAGGGTTAGCCTGGTGATTCTTTCTTCTCTACTTCTGTCTGCTCCCTGCTTAGTCCTTGGTTTTCTCATTCCTCTGGAGTTCTCTAAGAGCAGCCTCTGTTGGCTGACAAGAGAATATCTGGTGACCGTAGTTCCTTAGTTAGGTCTTAGCAATCAAACCAAATCAATGTCTCCCTGATTGTTCTCTGTGTACCTGTGTGTATGTGTGTGTGTCTTGGTTTGGGGTGGAGGGGAGGGAGGGGCAAGACAGTATGGAATCTCTAGGTATATGGGTAGATAGGTTGCACAATTAGTTCTAAATGGGCGTTTATGTTAAAAAACATTTGCAGGTGAAGACAGATGTTGCCCCCCTCAGCCATCTTGCCCAGACACTGCATGACCTATGGCTGGCTGCCCCCAGAAAGGTTTTAGGAGAATAGCCCACAGTGATACGGTCATGCTGCCTGCCGTCTGCTCTGGAGTTGGCTGTCAGTGGAGAGGGAAAGTGACTTTGTGGATGATAAGAATGGAAGTGATAAAGGGCAGTGAGGGGCTTGGGAGGAAGTCTTGCAGTGATGAAGCCAGGTATCAGGAGATGAAGCAGGGCCACTAGTTAGGAGGAGATTGCCAAGGAGAGTGCTGGGCAAATCTTGTCTGTTGATCAAATAGGGATGGGTGGGTTGGTGGGGGGTGAGGGAAGTTACTGTTGGTTGAACTGTTGATTCTTGTAAATTGCATTTAAAATACAACTAGTGTATGGTTGACACTGGGGAGGGGAGGGTTGGGATCTAGCTCATTCTTTTTTCTTCAACTCCATCCTTGGGGCTGGTGGGGAGGCAGGAAAATGTCCCCACCCCAAGCCTTTAGCGTGTGCTGAGCTTGCTTTCTGTTGCTGACGGGAGGGTGGGGACTGGGATGGTGAGTGAGTTCCCTGTATCAGACTCTTTTATGAATGTCCAAATCTGTGTTTCCCCGGCCCTCCCAGACTTGTGTGGCCAGTCGGAAATGTCTGGTGTGTGTTCGTCTCTCCATTTCTGGAGCTGGGGCTGAGACCCTGCCACATCTCCTGTGCTCTGCATCCATGCCTCTTTTGGACATTAAAGGTTGATTGATGCATTTCTGAGCTGTTTGGGTTTCTTTGGGGCTAAAGGGTTGGTCAGGTGGCAGAGGTGCCACACATGGGTGGGGCAGAAGGTATATAGGGTGGAGTAGAATGGGGGCTGAAGAGAGAAGGCCAGGCAGAGAGATACTGATACACCTGAATCAGGTTTTATAATTGTAGGGCTTAGGGTTGGGTCCCTTATATGGCAGAAAACTGACCAGTAGCACTCATCCACAAGGTTTCTTAGGTCCCTGGGTAGAGATGGCCAAGTGTGCCACATTTTGGATCCTTAATACAGGACCCAAATGCCTTCCCAATTTAAAGGCCCCGTTTCTAGGTTCAGGACAGCAGTTTGCAGTTGCTGTACTGGACCTATAGGAGCTGGCAAAGCCCATACCCCTCATAATACTCATTTGAGGCTTCCCTGAGACCTGGAGACTGTCCACTAGCCAAGTCCTGTTCTAGGCACTCGGAAATGGAAAAGCTGGGGGTCTTCAGAAAGATGGAAACTTGGTGAAACCTAGTGAGTGATTCTTTGACTCCTGGGCTATCCTGGTTGTCCCACCTGGGGGCTCCTGCCCCAACATACCTGAAGAAGTCAGTAGTACTGAGGCACTTCTGAGAGTGTCTGCCCATTCCTGACCCTAAGCTCTAGGTGTCTGAGCTTATGGCCACATCTTTGTGGAGGTGTTAGCAGAGGTGATTTGAGCTCATTTCTATTATCAGTTATTCACTCAACAACCTTTTACTGAGTTCTTGGGTACTTGGGCCTAGGATGCTATTCACACAAGAGAACAAGATAGGCAAGTTCTTTGCTTCCATGGCATGTGTGTTCTACTTGTTAGAGCAGACATATACATTGATAAGCTTTCTCCAGTAGTCTTAACTGTACTATCAAGGAGATAAACTGGGCAGTGAACTTTTGATTTTTGGAAGTAGGTCTGGAGAGTTCCTTCACACAGGAGGTTGGTGGGCTGGATCCTGGGGAGAAGGCTCTGATTCTGGGGCAGCAAAGTCCTAAGGGAGGAAGACGAGGGGCTCTAGAACCCCAACTTCTATTCCTGCCTTTGCTGGTGTGAGTCATTTGACAGAGCTGGAACCTTGGAGCGTGAGGCTGACAGTTCGTGATGGGTCTCTAGGGCTAAAACACCCTCTTCCTGCCTTAATGGGAGAGGTAATCCAGGTGGCTTCTAGGGTCCATATATCCCTGAGTAAGTGGTGCGTGGTGCTGGTCTGGAAGGGCAGTTCTGCAAGGCTTGCTGGAGAAGATGAGTCCTGACCCTGTGGGGCCCAGGGTCGGGGCAGGATAGGAGCCTGGGTGACAGAGGGGCTATGGAAGACAGACATGAATTGTGTCATAGGGGAATGTCAGAACTGTGGCCAGACTGAGAGAGTGGAGTGCCAATGTCTCACCTCTCTTTCACCCTGTCCTCCAATTGTCTGGGGGATCCTTTTGACTGAACCGAAGTGAAAGGTAAATGGCAAGGCTGGCTCAGGGCTGCAGTCTGCAGGGGTCGGCTCCCCTATGCCTAGGGGACAGAGAAAGATGGAGAATGAATCTAAGGGGACCCACTAAACCAGTGTGGTAGGGAATTGTCTCTGTTGCTATGGGCAACGTGCCTGTGTCTTTCCAGGACTCCAGAGTCCTCCAGCCTAGACCTGAGGTGTTGCTGTGCCCTAAACTATTCCCTTGCTTCCTTCAGGTCTTTACTCAGACATCTTTATCAGAGAGGTCTGTGGACATTCTTTATGAAGTAGCGCCTCTCACCATCACTGTTAACTTTACCCAGTTTAACTCAGCACAGCACCTGCCAATTCTTGACGTAGTTACTGATTTACTTGGTCTCCCACAAGTAGATACAAGCTCTGTGAAAGAACCGTTTTCCCTTTTCTTCACTGCTTTGGTCAAAAGAAAAGAGTAGAAGCCAGCATGGGCAGCCCCTGTGCTTCAGGGAAGCTTGGCCTTTCCTGAAGAGACTTCTGCCTTTGGCCTCACTACCCCTTGCTGCCTCCAGCCCTGTTTGTTTGGGCAGCAGGAGTGAGTGGGTCCCTCTGCCCACAAGTGAGTACAAGCCTCAGCCCCACTTCCTTGCCAACTGTGGAAGAATGAAAGAGTGTCCATAAAGGACATTTTATTTCTAAAGCATTTCAGTTGGCTTATGTCTCCGAACCCTCTGAGTGCCCCTTTGAGCTAGACCCAGCAGCCACTAGCCAGATTTCTGGATAAACAGGGTGAGCAGTGTGCCAAAGCCTGGGGAGCGGGGAGCGGGCAGCACTGCTGGAGCCAGGCACTGCTGGGTTTGACAGCAGGGTCTCACTGACATTCCTTGCGATTTAGGCCCAGCCCTCCTGAGTTTAGGACTGGATCCCTGGTTTCACTGATGTTCCCTTTCTTGGGTTCTGCTCCAGCAAAGGTAGGGATAATTCCCTGTCCCTCCCTCCCTTATCACTCCTCCCATCTCCTAAGGATACAGGAGCTGCCCTTTCCTCCTTGAAGTCTCATGAGAGGGAGGGGTGAGTCTTCCGGACTTGGGAGAAGAGCAGACTCCTAGAGCTGTGACCTCTTAGGCTTCCCCGTAACTAAAGGTACAGCCTCCTTACCACCCTGGTACTGAGGAGTGACAGCGCCTGCTGGAGAGCTCAAGTGCACTTGTATGTATATCTTTGGGATGCGATGGGCTTTGTGTCCACACCAGTGGACATGCATTCTCCTATGCACAGGCTGCTGCTGTGCCAATGTAGAGAGGTTCACAAGAGAAGATCAAAGAGGACCCCAAGGCCCTACACCTCTCCTTCCTTGCTTTGTCAAAACAAAGGTGTGCACTGGTGATGCTGCCAGACATTGCTGCCTTGGGCTTTCTGGAAAGAGGCCAACCATGCAAACATAGCGTGGTGGTGTGGGTAGGACACAGGGTCTAGAATCAGAAGGCCTGGGGTTGAGTCCCAGCTCCAACACCCACCCAATTTAGACAAGTCATTTGACCTCTCTGGGGCTCAGTTTTCTTATTTGTAAACTGGGGTTAATACCTATCTACCCTGAATGGCTGTTAATGAGGATACAAATGACATCATGTATATGAAAGTGCTTTGAAATTGGAGAATGATGATGATGATGAAGATATTGAAAGAATAATTCTGTGAAGCCAGGCTCCCTAAATTACCCCACTTCACAGAGAAGGAAATTAAGAACCAAACAGGGAAAGAAACATACTTAAGGTCATGTGGATGTTTGGGACAATTGGGATATAAAACTTGGTCTCAATTGGCACACCAGGGCTGATCCTGGTTTGAGTTGATGGAGAGGACCAATTCCTTACTAGGCGCCAAGCCCCTACTGAATTGTGGAATGCCCTGTGCTTGGTGCTGGTGTACAGTTCGGTGGGTTTTAGTGTATTCAGAGTTGGGCAACCATCACCACTACCTAATTCCAGGACATTTTCACTCCCAAAGAAGCCTTGTACTCATTTGCAATCAGTCTCCATCCCTCCTTTTCTCTAGCACCTGGAAACAACTAATCTACTCTGTCTCTATGAATTTCCCTATTGTAGGCATTTCATAGAAATGGGATTATACAATAGGTAGCCTTTTGTGTCTGGCTCCTTTCATTTAGCATGATGTTTTCGAGGTTCATCTGTGTTGTGCATTTATCACTACTTCATTCCGTTTTTAGGCCAACTAATATCCCCCTGTATGTGTATTTCACATTTTATTTATTCATCATGTGAGTGATGTTTGGGTTGGGTTGTTTACACTCTTTAGCTATTGTGAATAGCTAGATGCACATCCACACAAAAACTTACATGTGAACCTTTGCATATAAGTTTTTGTGTGGACCTATGTTTTCAATTCTTGCAGCATTTTTTTGAGTCAGTTTCTATTTTTTTTAAAATCAGGATTGAAATGGGTAATTTTTTTCTGTAAAGGGTCAAATAATGAATATGTTAGGTTTTGTGGGCCATATGCCTTGGAAGTGCTGAACTGCAGTTGTAACATGAAAGCCGCCATCGACATTATGTAAACAAATGACTGTGGGTACAGGCAGTGGGCCATGTTCGGACTGTGGCCTATAGTTTGTCAACCCCTCATCTAGACGATTTTTCACATAATTCGATATTCCACAACTACAAAAAATGAAAATTCTCACCTCTGTCCTCCTGCCACAAGTTTCCCTCCTTCGAAGAATTCATGTTGTGAAATTTTGCGTCTCCTTTCAGAGGCAGTTGATAGACAGCACATTTTTGAGTGGCTGTGGAAAGTCCCCATGTGTTACAGATAGGTTAATGAGCATGCAGCGACCAATATATCTGAAGGCATAGCCTGAGAGACAGAGCACTATTTCCAGAGTGTTGCGCTGACCTGCCCAATTGACTCCTCTGTCAGAATAATCTTTCGACTCATGGGATTTTCCCAGAAATTTTGGGGACTGTGTCTAATGAATACGTTGGTTGATCCCTTTTGGATCAAAAACAAGCTCTGACTCTCAAGGGACACAAGGTTCTTCTTGGGTAATTTTTGTGCTAGTCAGAGTTCCACTAGAGAAACACACCAGCAGGGTATCATTTCTTTTACCCATCGCCTTTTATCTTTCATCTATCATCTGTACCATCCATCCATCCATCCATCTAGATTTGTTTACCTGACTGTGGGGCTAGGTGGGCAAGTCTGGAATCCGGGCTGCAGGCTGTAAAGGAGGTCAGGCTGGGAACTCTTAGGAGCCGACTGCAGTCCACAGGTGGAATTTCTTCAGGGAAGCCTCGGGCCTCTCAGCCAGTTGGATCAGGTCGATTTGTGTTATCCAGGAAAATCTCCTTTACATGAAGCTAACTGATTGTAGATGTTAATCATATCTACAAAATACTGCACAGCAACATCTAGATTACCGTTTGATTGAATATCTAGGTATCAGAGCCTAGTCAACACACAGAACTGATCCCAGTTCACACCTAGTCAATCTGGCACCCGTACATGTCTCCTTACATCATACTTAGGCTCCAAATAAAACCAATAACAAAGTCATACTTCCACTTAACATGGTACAGTTACCCTGCGTACAACGGAAAAGGTGCTAATCCTTCTTTGCCTTTTGATTCAGAGGTGTGAGGAGCCCAAAATGACCAGGTGTGGCAGTCTAACTTCCAATTCAGTGGAATCAGTGTTGTGTCTCCTGGTGAGACCATTCCTCCCTTTGGAATGAAGACCTGTAGACCAGCAGAGCATAAGTTTGCAGGGATGGGAAGCACAAAGTTGCTAGTGGATACTAGTGAGAGGTGCCATTTCATTTCCTCTCCATTACTGGAACCATGGACCCCGCCTGGGGGAGAAACCACACCATACAGGGGATGCTGATTTAGATTACATACAGTCTCCTGAAGGGTGTTGCCCCCGCCCTGCAAGGTGTTGCCACCTAGCTGGTGCTGTAACTGGATCATCAAAAGGCTATTCAACCCCTCTATCAAGTCAGCTACTTCAGGATAATGGGAAACATGGAGAGACCAGTAAATTCTGTGAACACGGGCCCTTTGCTGCACCTCATTTGCTGTGAAGTGAGTTCCTTCATTAGAAGCGGTGCTGTGTAAAATACCATGATGGTAGATAAGGCATTCTGGAAGTCCACAGATGGTAGTTTTGGCCGGAGTGTTACCTAGAAGAAAAGCAAATCCACATCCAGAGTGAGTTGTTGTAGGGAGAACAAAGCACTGCCCCTTCCATGATGGAAATAGTCCAATGTAATCAACCCACCACAAGGAGCTGGCTGATCACCCCAGGGAATGGTGTCAGGTTTCAGTGTTGGTCTCTGTTGCAGGCAGGTAGGGTTCTCAGCAGTGGCTTAGCTGGCTTGGCTTTGGTGAGTGGAAGGAAGTCCATGTTGCTGAGCCCGTCAATAACCTCCATCCCTGCCACCGGGCTACCTTGTTCATAAGCCAACGGGCAATGACAAGGGTAGCTGGGAAGAGGCTGACTGGTATCCATGGAACAGGTCATCCTATCCACTTGATTTTTAAAATCCTCCAATGCAGAGGGCACACAGGACACAAACACCTTCACATTCCTTGCCCATTTAGAGAGACCCATATCCTAGATTGTTGCAAATTGTGTGGTCATGTTCCTATCAAGTCCCTGACTATCCAGCCAAACCACTGATCATAGCTCATGAATCAACATAGGTTTATGCTTCTGGCCATTTCTTTTCTAAGCAATTTAAATCCTCAGGTGCCCTGCTGAAAGTTCTGCCCACTGGGAAGGTTTGCCTTCACCTCTGTCCGGCAGGGACATCCTAGAGAGGGGCCATGCCTGCCGCAGCTGCCCACTTGTGGGTGGCACCTGTAGCCAGTCCCGAGTTTTCTCTTCCTCAGTCAACTGGTCACAGGGAACTCTCCATGATGCCATGGGTTCAGGCTGGGAGAGAGAAGGTCATATAACAGGAATAGGGACTGTGGGCATTTGAGTTACTTCATCACACCAGAGAAAGACTGAACCAGCAGAAGATACCTATCTCCTATCCAGAACCACCAGCAATATATAATATACATACATGCACATATATAAAACTATTGATAATTATGATTAATTATCAAAATATGATCCTAAAGGTATATTAGGGTAAATATATATATATATAAAATCCCTGAGAGAGAGAGATAGACAGACAGACAGAACTATTTATTGCAAGCACCTGACCCTGTGCTTATCTGGGCTGGCTAGGCAAGTTTGAAATCAGTAAACTAGCAGGCTGGGGCTCTCTGGCAGGAGCTGAAACTGCAGTCCACAGGCAGAATTTCTTCTTCCTCAGGGGTACCTCAGTTCTGTTCCTAGTGCTTTCTAACTGATTGGATTAGGCCACCCATACTTTCCAACATAATCTCCTTTCCTTAACAACAACTGATTATAGATAAATACAATCAGCACAGCAATACCTAGATTAATGTATGTTTGAATAAGTGGGTATGAAAGCCTAGCCAAGTTATCAGGTAAGACTGACCATTATGGCTAAGCCCTGGCTGGTGTAGTTCAGTAGATTCAGCTGCTAACCAAAGAGTCACTGGTTTGATTCCCAGTCAGGTCACATGCCTGGGTTTGGGGCCAGGGCCCCAGTAGGAGGCACAAAAGAGGCAACCACACATTGATGTTTTTCTCCCTTTCTCCTTCCTTTCCCCTCTCTCTAAAAATAAATAAATAGCCCTGGCCGGTGTAGCTCAGTGGATTGAGCTCGGGCCTTTGAACCACACGATCGCGGTTTGATTCCCAGTCAGGGCACATGCATGGGTTGCAGGCCAGTTCCCAACAGGGGACTAATGAGAGGCAACCATACATTGATATTTCTCTCTCCTTCTTTACTTCCCTTCCTCTCTAAAGATAAATAAATTTAAAAAATCTTTAAAAAAATAAAAATAAATAAATAAGATCTTTTAAAAAAAGACTGACCAAAAAAAAAAAAGACCGACCATTACAGATTGTAAACTGAGAAAGTTATAACTTCTTGCTGAGGAGTCCAAACACGTTCAGAGGCAAGTCATTTTTAAAAACAGCTTTATTGAAATTTTATTTAATTGATGTACAATGTTTAAAGAGTACAATTTGATGTTTTTTTCAATTTTAAAGTTTTATTATTTATTTTTAGAGAGAGGACTGAACAGAGAAACATCAATGTGCGGTTGCCTCTTGTGTGCCCCCACTAGGAACCTGGCCCACAATCCAGGCATGTGCCCTAGACTAGGAATCGAACCAGTGACCCCTTGGCCAGCACTCAGTCCACTGAGCCACACCAGCCAGGGCAATTCGATGTTATTTTTATAGTTTGATGTATTTTGACGGCAAACTTACAGGAACAGCACAGAAGACAGACAACATTAAAAACACACTTGCATGTAGGACAACTCAGAAAAGTGTAGGGAATGGATGGAAAAGTGTAGGGAATCTACTGTATGATAAAAATGCTACAAATGCCATTTAGGTGACATCAATAAGAAATTTATTTGTTTTTAAAAAGTACAAATGCTGGCATTGTCCAGAAAAAGTTAGCAGTTTATATTGTTTTAAATTCGAGCTTCTGAAACTTGTTTATTGAAACATCTTGACTCACATTAATGCTTTATGTCCCTGCATTTATATTAAAAATTTCACATACAAATGAAAACAGAAAAACAGCCAATACCTGATTTCTGTCCCCTATTTTCCACTGTCAGTCATATACTTAGGTACCTTTTGAGCCCGTGGGGAAAAATATCTAACATTCGGAACTACCAATAACAGGAAGAAGAGAATTTTTTAAAAGAATGAAATGTTTCCCATCAGAGTGGATTCTCAAGCATGTTCTCCACATAAGCGGCGTGCTAGCTGGATGTCGTTTGGCATAATTGTTACACATTTGGCATGGATAGCACACAGGTTGGTGTCTTCAAAAAAGTCAACCAGACAGACTTCACTGCCTCCTGCGAAGCACCAATAGCTGCACTCTGGAAGCACAGATCTGTTTTGAAGTCCTGAGTGATTTCTTGAACCAGGTGCTGGAAGGGAGGTTTTCGATCAGAAGTTCAGTGGACTTCTGCTAACGTCTAATTTCACGAAGTGCTACAGGACCAGGCCTGTAATGATGAAGTTTCTTAGCCCCTCCAGTAGATGGCGCACTCCTGCGAGCGGCCTTGGTAGCTAACTGTTTCCTCAGTGCTTTACCACCGGTCAATCAGCTGGCAGTCTGCTTTGTATGAGCCAGGGCATAAAGAGGCCTCTTTATTCATCCCCTTCTCCTTCAGCTGGAGTTCGTGAGCTGGAGGAGGTGCCGGCATTAGAGAGTGACGGCGGCTAGTCAATTTGATGTTTTGACATAGGTTTACACCAGTAAGACTACCACCTCAATCAATATGTCAAACATTCTCATCATACCCACGAGTCTTCCCATGACCCTCTGTAACCCCTCCCTTTCCCTTCCTTGCCTCCTTCTCAGGCCTCAGACGTAGACAGCCACTGATTTACTTTTTGCCACTACAGATTAGTTTGCATTTTCTAGGATTTTCCCCCCAAATTAGATCATACAATATGTATTCTTTTGGGGTCTGGTTTCTTTCACCCAGCATAGTTATTGTGAAATTCATCTATGTTGTTCTTCTGTGCATCTTAATTTATTCTTTTTTGTTTTTGAGTAGCATTTCAGAAAATGAATATACTACTAAAGTGTCTTCATTCCCCAGGTGAGGGACATTTGGGCTTCCATTTTGGCAATTATGAATAAAGCTGCTATAAATATTTGTATGCAATTTTTGTGTTAAATGTAGGTTTTTATTTGGGCCAGTAAGTAGGAGTGGGATTGATAGGTTTTTATGATAAGCGTATGTTCACTCTTAAAAGAAACTGCCAAAGTGTTTAGCAGAGTAGCCAGATTGTTTTACATCCCCACCAGCAAAGCATGAGATTTCAGTGGCTCCCTGTCTTGTGTCAACACTTGCTTTTGTCAGATTTCCCATTTCAGTTGTAACTTTTCAAATAGGTGTATAGTGGTATCTCATTGTGGTTTCAATTTCTACTTCCCAAATGACCAATAATGTTGAACATCTTTTCAAATGCCTATGTCACTATCTGTATTCTTTGCTCATCTTTTTATTGGGTTGTTTGTTTTCTCATTGTTGAGTTTTAAAAATTTTATGTCCCAGATGTCCATTCTCAAGTATACAGTTTGCAAATAATGTTTCTCAATCTGTGGCTTGTCTTTTTATTCTCTTAATTGTCTTTACAGAGCAAACATTTAAAACATTTTGATGAAGTCTAATTTATTTTTTTCTTTTTCACATTTTGTTTTGGTGTATCTAAGAACACTTTGCATACCCCAAAGAAAGCAAGGTTTTCTCCTATTTTTTTCTGAAAGTTTTACATTTCACATTTAGATCTATGATCTATTGGGAGTTAATTTTTGTATACGATGTGAAGTATGGATTGTGATTTATTTGTTTTCTCTCCTTTCTTGCCTCTTCCTCCTGCCCATCCTCTCACCTTCCCTCTCTCCCTCTCCTTTCCTCCCTTTCCCCTTCTCCCCTCCCTCTGCCCCTTTGCATATTATCATCCCTTCCAATTGTTTCAACATCATGTTTAAAAATACTTCATTTCCCATGAGATTGCCCTTGCATCTGTAAAAATTCAGTTGACCCTATCTGTGTATTTCTGGGTTTTCTGTTCTGCTCCATCAAACTATGAGTCTACCCTTTTGTCAATACTATACTGTAGCTTTATAGTAAGTCTTGAATTTTTGAATCCTCCAAGTTTATTCTTTTTCAAAATTATTTTGTCTATTCCGGTTTCTTTGCTTTTGTATATAAATTTAAGAATCATTTATCTTTACAAAATATCTTTCTGGGATTTTGCATTGAATTTATAGATCAATTTGGAGAAAACTGACAGCTTAACAATATCCAGTTTGCTGATATATGAACATAATATTTCTTTTCTGTCTTATTTGATTTTCCCCATGACCTTTCTATAATTTTCAGCATGCAGATTCTTTACATATTTCGTTAGATTTGTATCTAAGTACTTCATTTTTCTGTGTTATTGTAATAGTAGTATTTTTAAACACATTTCCAGCTGTCCAATGTTAGTATAGAAAAACATGATTGATTTTTGTATATTGGCTTTGTAATCTGTGATCTTACTAAATTCACTTTTTAAGTTCTAAGACCTTATTTGTAAATTCTGTGGTATTTTCTATATACATAATAATGTTATCTGTAAAAGGAAACAGTTTTATTTCTTTATTTATTTCCTTTCTGTATGCTTTTCTATTTCTTTTCTGCTTTTGCTGGGACTTCCCGTATATCCTGAGTAGGAGTGGTTGGAAGTGAACATCTGGTTGCTTCTGGATCTTAGGGAGAAAGCATTCTGTCTTTTACCATGAGGTATGTTAGCTGTAGGATCACTATGTTTTTAATAGATGACCTTTATCAGGTTAAGGAAGTCCACTTTTATTCCTAGTTTTTGACAGTTTTAACTTGAATAGATGTTGAAGTTTGTCAAATGCTTTTTCCATGCCTATTGAGATGACCATGTAGTTGTCTTTTTTACTCTGTTAATATGGAAAATGACACTGATTGATTTTTGAATGTTTAACTGAACTTGCATTCTAGAATAAATCCCACTTGGTCATGAAAAGTATTCTTTTAATGCCGGTGAATTTTATTTTCCAAAATTCTGTGAAGAAAGTTTGCACCTATTTTCAGGAGGAATATTGGTCGGGTCGGCAGTTTTATTTCCTTGTTGATGTCTTTGGTTTTGTCGTCAGTGATGTTAGTCCCATAGAATGAGTTGAGAACGATTCTCTCCTCTTTAATTTTCTGCATGTGTTTATGGAGAATATCTGTTATTTCTTTCTTAAATGTTTGATTGAATTCACCTGTGAATCCATTTGCATCTTGAGTTTTCTCGCGCAAAGATTTTTAACTGCAAATTCAGTTTCTTTGATTTAGGGCCGTTTGGTTACCCACATCTTCTTGAGTAAGCTTTGGTGTTTGTGTCTTTGAAGTTATTTCTGCATATCTAGATTGTAGAATATGCTGGCATAAAGTTGTCAACAATATTTCCTTATTGTCTTTTCAGTATTGAAGACTCTATGGGAATGTCACCTTCCCAACCCTAATATTGCTAATTTGTGTCTTCCCTCTTTTTCCTTGATCAGTCCTGCTGGAAGCTTACCCACATTATTGATCTTCTCAAGGAACTAAATTTTGGTTTCATTTTTATGTTTTCTATTTTTATTCATGTCCACTCCCCTCTTTCTTATTTCCTTTCTCCTGCTCACTTTAGGTTTAAAGTACTCTTCTTTTTCTGCTGGAAACTGAAGTCATTGACTTGAGATCTTTCTCCTTTTCTAATAAAGGTATTTAGTGCTTAAATTCTCCTCTAAGCTTAGGCTGCACCCCACGAATTTTGATATGTTTGTTGTATTTTTATTTTTATTTTTTTAAATGTTTAGCAACCGTACAGTTTATTTATTTATTTTTTTAAAAAAGATTTTATTAATTTATCTTTAGAGAGGAAGGGAAGGAGAGGAGAGAAGTATCAATGTATGGTTACCTCTGGTGTGTCCCCTGCCAGGAACTGGCCTGCAACCCAGGCATTTGCCCTGACTGGGAATCGAACTGCTATCCTGTGGTTCGCAGGCCCACGCTCAATCCACTGAGCTATACCAGGCAGGGCTGTATTTTTATTTTTACTTAGTTCAAATTACTTTCTAATTTCTATCGTTTTTTTCCTTGAACTAGGGATTATTCAAAAGTAAATTACTGAGTTTTCAAATATTTGGGGATTTCCAGTTATCTGTTACTGATTTTTTAATTTAATTTCATTGTAGTTACAGAACATACTTTGTATGAGTTGAATCCTGTTAAGTTTATTTAGATTTGTTTTATGGTCTAGAATGTGGTTTATCATGGTACATTTTCAATGTACACGTAAAAATAATGCATACCTGACTGCTACTGGCGGGGTGTTTTATAAAAGTCATTTGGGCCAATTGTCGACAATCTTCTATGTCCTGACTGGTCTCTGTCTATTCTCTAAATTATTGAAAGAAGAGGGTTGAAATTTCCAACTATAACTTTGGGTGTATCTATTTTTCCTTGGATTTCTAGCATTTTTTTCATGTATTCTAAAGCTCATCATAAACATTTAAGATTGTTATATACTTTTGATGAACATTAATTTTTCAAATCTCATGGTTCAATTTTAGACAGTGTTGATTGATTCCTTGCTACAAAAAATGACGTAGTTAGCATAGTTACCCTTCCCCTCCCTTTGTAAATCACCAATTTTGTTATTCCTGTGGATTTTCCTTCCACTGGGAGATTCACTAAAGCCACCCCAGCATTTGTGTGTGTGTGTGTGTGTGTGTGTGTGTGTGTATAAAATCTCCCACTGAATTTCCTTTCACTGGGACACACACACACACACACACACACACATTCTGTCCCATAATCATAGTTTCCAGATTATATAAATAAATGTGTCCAAAGCTGACTGCATAGTCTTTTCACACTGCTTTCTCCATTCTTAAGTTCTTTTGATTTTGTAATTATTTCTTTCTAAAGTACTATATGCACATAACTTTAAAAGTCAAGTTTTACCACCTGACTCTAAGTGAAAGCTAGCCTTTCTTTGCTCCGTGTCCTCACCCACCCAACCTCACCGCTCTGAAGGTGCAGTCCCCGTCTCCCACCGCGCTCTCCTTTGCTAGTACACTCACCCCGCAGAGCACTGACTTCCTGCTGTGGCAGCTGAGGCTCTAGATACCTAACTGGGCCCTCTCCCCAAAGCGCATGCGTACACTCGACCTCCTCTCATCCGAAAAGAATCATCACTAGTTTCCACTGAAGCAGCGTCCAGTGCAATGAACGGATTTATTTATCATTATAAAATGACCCTCTTTATCCCCAGTAATATTTTTTGAAAGCTCTGAAATCAGCCTTCTTTTGTTTCATATTAGCATGACGTATCTTTCCTCCACCTTTTTACATTTAACCTATTTCTGTTTTTATTGTTAAGTGGCTTTCTTGTATGCAGCATTTAGTTGGGTCTTGCTTTTCTTTTTTTTATTACGGTATAATTGACATAACCTTGTGTAAGCTTAAAGTGTACACTATGTTGGTTTATATATACATTTGTATATTGGATTATGATTACCACTGTAGCATTAGCTAACACTACTATCTCCTCATATAATTATCATTTCTTTTTATGTGGTGAGAACATTTAAGATCTAGCTAGTCTCTTAGCAACTTTGAAGTTTATAACACAGTATTCTTGTCTGTAATCACTATGCTGTACACTAGATCTCCAGAAATTATTCAAGTACTAGTTGCATTCTGCATTTTTATTTGCTAAACACAGCAACCCTAGGAGGAGAGGAACTGATGCCTCCTGCCAGTGCTGACTCTACTTCCACGTAGCTGAGACACTTGGGAAGTCCCACTCCAGCCTTTTGGTGACTGCGACCTCAGGGGAGAACCTGAGTCAGAACCCAGCAAAACCACTCCAGAGCTTCTGATTCTCAGAGACTGTGTGAGATAGTAAATGCTATTGTTTCAGGCCACTAAGTGTTAGAGCGACTTGTTACACAAAAACAGATAACTAATAAATGCACAAAGAGAGATTTAGATAAACTTGAATCCTCTGGGGAGGAAACTGGCTCTGGGGGACTGGAGTTTAAGGCAAAGGAATGGAGCACAGATTCATGCTCACGTCATGGATGAAGCGTGAGAACACGATGATCAGTGAAAGAAGCCGGCAATAGGCCATATAAAACCTGTGAGATAATAAACACTTATTGTTTGAGGCCACTAAGCCTTAGGGTAAGTTGTTACACAGTAATAGATAAATGAAGACAGTGGGCTTGTGAGAATTAGCATGAATAAAGGAATATATATGAAATATCTGATACCCAGAAGAACACTGTAATAAATGGTGGTTAAAATGAGTGGGGCCCTCACTGGTGTAGTTCAGTGGATTAAGCGCTGGCCTGCGAACCAAAGGACTGTGGTTTGATTCCTAGTCAGGGCCCATGCCTGGGTTGCAGGCCAATTCCCAGCGGGGGACGCATGAGAGGCAACCACACATTGATATTTCTCTCCCTCTCTCCTTGCCTTCCCCTCTAAAGATAAGTAAATAAACTCTTTTTTAAAAGTGCTATTTTCATTAAAAAATAAATTAAAAATGAGTGGGAAAAATTTCCTCCAATTCCAGAGGGTTGTCTCTTGTGAGTGACCAGGGATGAGAAGGGCAGGCCCAGAGGCAGAATCTCAATATTTGCCCCAGCTGGACACTCATGCCCTCCCCTAAGGAGAAACAGCCCTTCTTGACCATTACATTTAACGCTGCAGTAACCATCCTTGGACATGCGCTCTCTCCCCTACAGCCCCTTCCAGATGCATTCCTAGAACTAAGCTAGGTCAGTATATGTGGGTCATTCTTTCTGAGTTCAACAGCTATGTCCTATCATTCAAGTGTTGTTTTCACAGATGCGCACAGAGCATCTGCTGCAAGCAGGGTGCTGTGTTGGAGGTACAGAAGTAAGTGAGACGAGATAAGGCTTTGCTCTCCAGGCGTATGAGTTCTAAGGAGTTATTTACATATTAGTTACGTAAATAATGATTAATTACATACTAGTTATATACTGGATAACTAGTACTTATTGGATAACTCTAGTCAACCGACAAAGTAATAGTACCCCAGAAAGGTAGATGTAGATTAAGGGGCGAGGGAGTGTGTGCGTATCCATGCCTTCCTCTAGGGCCCAGTGTTCTGTAGCTCTCCAGAAAGAATGACGTGAGGGTCTCTCCGCTGACCTGAAAGATGAGATGACGTTAGAGACCTGCACGTGGTACGATCCTATACTGTTGAACACACAGTGACCAAACACTGTCTAAACAGGAGATGTCGTATGGACATGGCTGTGTGGGTATGGAGACCAGGTGAGAGCTGCATCCAAGCTGCTGATACTGATGGGGGCAGGAAGAGAGTCCTTTTTTTTTGGTATCCAGTTGTTTCATTGGTTACAATAAGCATGTTACCTTTGTAATGTTTGAAGAGTTTAGTAAAATTCTAAAGGAAACTGATGGAAACCTTGGGCCTAATTGTCACCACCCCCAGTTGCCTAGACATAGACCCTGGGTGAACTGTTAGCGAGTCAGGTGAGGGGAAGGCAGGCCCATTTTACCCTTGGTTTTGAGCTCCCCCACTCTCTTGACTTCCTCATTTAACCTAGTGAGAGTTGCCCATCTTCTTCTTCTAAGAGGGAACCACCTCTTAGCTTCAAAGCAGTTAGTGCTCCACCCCCAGCTGAAAACCAGGAAGAACTGCCTTTCTCCTGCCCCATATTTGGCCTGGGGGTGAACTCTTCCTTATTCTGTAAGGAGAGGCCTTCCCATCCAGAAGAGAAAAAAAGTCTGTGTTTCTCTCACCTGACTTGTGCACAGTCCTTTTAAAGGAAAAATAAATTCCCAGGGATGCCCTGTGTTAACAAATTAATTCCACTGTAATACTGCTTATGTATGTATAAACATAAAACTGGTATAAATGTAGCTTTATAGCTCTTATGTGGCTATGAAACCAAAGGCAAATTTTCAAATTAAATACAAGCAAAATTATAAAACCTATAAAACTCAAATGAGCAACACTAATGTATTGTTTTTTTCTTTCTGTATCGAAGTCACACCTCCCACCAGGAATAAGTGCCTGCCAGCCACCGCCCAGGTTCTTCTGCCTGGGTGTGCTGTACTGGGGTGTGCCAGGTGGATCTCTCCTGTGTCCCCACGCACTGGATTTGAACCCCTACAAGTCTCCCCTTTAAGAATGCATCTTGGGAAGGTTTGACTTTCACACAGTACAAGTGCATCATTTAGGTACCAGGTCTATCCCTGTTTTGGTTCTTGCTCTCTTATTGGCTCTGAATAATCAAAGTGGCCAAAGCAACCAATAAGCACAAACAGGGACACTGAAATTGGGAGGCAGCTCTTAGTTTTAAAGTGGCCATCCAGAGTTCATAAAAAAAAGAACATGGCATAATCAATAAAATATATAATAAAAAAGAACAACTATCATTGTGACAACATTGATAGCCTTGAGGATATTATGCTAGGTGAAGTAAGTCAGAGAGAGACAAATGCTGTATGATCTCCCTTATGTGTGGAATCTGAAAACATTGAACTCACAGAACAGGTGGAATGGTGGTCGCCAGGGGCTGAGGGGTGGGGGGCAATGAGGAGATGCCTGTCAAATATCAAACACCCTGTTAAACATGGGTAAGTTTCAGGGATGTAATGTGACATTCAGTATGGTGTCTGCAGTTAGCAACACTGTATCATGAACTTGAAAACTGCTAAGATGGTCAAGCTTTCTTAATATGCTCACTGCAACAGCAACAACAAAACAGTAACTATGCCGGGGGGAGATGTGTTAACTAACTTTTTTGCTGATATATATTTCAAAATATATACATGTATCAAATAAACTTGGATATCATATGGCAAATATGTCCCAGTAAAACTGGGAAAAGGTAGCAAATGAAAACACAAAGTGAAAAATTATTCCAGAGATTTCTTTTTTTAAAAAATTTTGTCTCATTCTTTTTTTTTTTAAGATTTTATTTATTTATCTTTAGAGGGGAAGGGAAGGAGAGAGGGAGAGAAACATCAATGTATGGTTGCCTTTCGTGCATTCCCTGCTGAGTTGGCCCGCAGGGAACCAGCCTGCAACCCAGGCATGTGTCCTGACTGAGAATCGAACTGCAATCGTCTGAGTCGCAGGCCCGAGCTCAATCCACTGAGCTACACCAGCCAGGGCCCAGAGATTTCTTGTACTCCCAAGAACACTCAGTTAAAGTTAAAGGGATGTTGGGGAAGAAGAGCACATTCAGAGGCTGTGAGCCTCATCCTTCCATCTACCCCTTAACAATGACATGTGCGTGGGCAGACAATCTTGCTGGGCTTCTGCTTTCTCATCTGAAAAATAGGGATGATACTACATACCCCTCCGGGTTCTTTTGTTGATTAAAATAAATGAAAAAGTGTGTACGAAAGTGCTTGACAACCCACCAAGAAGGATACAAACTATAAACTATTATCCTTAGAGGCATGGCGCCCTGTGCTTCAAACTCACCTTGTGACTTGGCCAGTTCACTTGTGATGCCCTCAGGTGCAGTGTCTGTAAAGTGGGGGTAAAAAATGTCACCTCATGGGGTAAGGTGACCACATAGGCAAAAGCATTTTGTCACTTTGGTAAATGTTTGGGGAACACCTGCCACACTATGTGGCAGGCACAGAGTGTTTATTCTCACCTCTCTCTGAACCTCGTGTTTCATCTAGAAATGGTGATGTTTGAACTGAATGCTCCCTTTAGTCCCAACACTCTGGCTTAGACTTTGGCTGCCTATCTGCAACTGTAAATCAATCAATCGATCAATACAGACTTATTGATCAATAAGCAAGTGCCCTGTGCTGTGAGGCTGCAAAGTAGTGGAAAACAAATCTTCACTTACCAAGCACCTACTTCGTACTTTTATCGTCTCTGAGCACTAGAGCACCCAGTTTTTAAAAGAAGGGGTGTAAAGCAGCTGGCATTTCTGATGTTTAGTTTCTTTCCAGAAAAGTCCCAATTCCCTTCTAATTTTGTATTATCTTGGTTGCTTGTGACTCAACTGTAAGGTCCTGCAAATAAAGGGCTGTACTGTAAAACCCTTTGAATACATTCTGTGCCTACGACAACGTTTTGTGCACACAGAAGAAACGCAGTTGAACGCACACGAAGAAGCAGCACCATCTTCTGGTCAAAGTGGGTAATGCTGCACTGGGGCGGGAGAGATCTAAGTGCAAGAAACCTGTCAGACCTCAACAAAGAGGCTCTGTGTGTGTGTGTGCCTGCGCGCGTGCGCGCGCAGGCAAAGTGTAGTAGATACCACTTTGCTTTTCCAACTCTTCCATTCTCCACAAGCAGAACACTAGCCTGAGGATGGTTGAGGTATGCTGGCCTCTAGAAGGCGAGGGTTGCTTTGAGGAAGTCTGACTGAACCACCTCTTTCCCCTTACGCTGTAGATGGGTGGGTCAGGCTCAGAGAGGTGAAGACTGGGGTCGAGGTCACCCTGCAAGGCAGCGGCAGTGCCAGGACTCCAAGTAGCACTCCCGACTCTTCATTTAGGACGTTGCCCAGGATCCCAGCCAGAGGACACTTGTGTCCTGAAGGCCGAAGTTCGTGGCTTTTGAAAGCCACCATCTCCTTGAAGTGGATGTGCAATTCGGGAAAAGTCATTTGGTTGTTGATGGTTGCATGCAGGGATCCAGGTTGGGGACCTGAGGGAAATACACTATTTACTGAACATGTCACGTGCTGGGTGCTTCATATGTATCATCTTAGACTTTATCATCGGTACAATGGAGATAATAATTGCAGCTATTTCAAAGAGTTATTATAAAGTAACATAACCACAGTAATATGTATAAATGCTGACATATATGTAAAGTTACTGGAGTACAGTTAGGAAGCAACCCATAAGTTTTAGGTTTTGCATTGGGTTTTCCGGGATGCGGTGAGGTTACTTAGAAAGGGTCTGAGCACTTCAGAGCTTGCTTTTACGAGGCAGGTCTGGAGATGCATCCTGTCCAGGACTGAGTATCCCCCACTACCGAGGCATGACCTTCCTGAGTATTCTACTCAATGCCCGTGAGTTATAAATTTTTACCGTCTGGCTGGTGGCAGCAGGCACCATGGCTGGCTTTGCACAAGTGTCAGGCACTGTTGACTCATTTGTTCAATGGTTCTTTCCTGGCTTTGGAATTTTCTCACACATGTGAACTGATCAGTACTCTGCTGAGTACTTGAGGGGGATCCTCTGCACATCTCTGGGGTTCTCTCTCCCCTCTCCAGCTCTCTGTCCTAAGAACTCTACCCACCTTGGTCTCCCCAGACCCTCAGTTAGGTTTCCTCAGCTCAGGAGTTCCCCTGGATCCCTCTGGGTCTCCCCCTGTGCACTGCGGCCTGGAAACTTCCTAGGCAGTGAGCAGGGTGATCTCAGGGCTCACATCACTTCTTTTCCTGTCTCTTGAGGGTCACCTTCCTTCCTTACCCATTCGATGTCCAGAGTCTTGCTTGGCTATTTCGGTTGTGTCAGGCAGGCAGATAAATCTGACCCCTGCTACTTTATCTTTGGAAGGATGGGTGTCAGGACATATAAGGAATAAATGTCTATCTCTTAGATTTTGCTGCTTAACAATAACCCTAAAGGTAGTGGCTTAAAACAAGTATTTGCTAGCTCATGACTGGGCAGGTTGGCAGTGTGGGCTAGGCAGTGCTGCTGGTCTTCGCTGGACTAACTCCTGTGCCTGCAGTCAGCTGTGAGCCAGCTAGGGGCTTCTGCTCCCAGGGCATTTGCTGGCTGTTGGCTGGAGGGAGGTGGGCAACAGAGCCATGTGTCTCTCATCATCCAGCAGGCTAGCCTGGCTTTGTTCACATGGTGGCTGGGTTCTAAGAGCGCAAGAGAACAAGCCCCATGATGAACAATATTCAAGTCTATTCTACCATCACTTTGCTATTGTCCCTTTGGCCAAAACAAGTCATGAACTCAGATTCAAGGGGTTGATAAATAGACGCCCACCTCTTGATGAGAGGAACTACAAGGTCATATAGAATATAGCAGGGCAAGAATGTGTAGTCATCTTTAAGGCCTCGTCTACCATAACTGTCATTATTTCATTTCAGTCCCCACAATAAACCAGGTGGTAGATCTTATCATCAACCTTTTCCAGATGAAAAAAACTGAGGCTCGGGGAGGGGATGAAAGGGTTACATAAGATCTCACACTAGTGAAAGGCAGGGCCAGGACTTGACCCGGGAGCCCTTGCTGTAGTCTCTGCATTGTGCGCTTGGCTTGGTGCACACACACATGGGGTATGACTGGTTCTAATTAGGTGCATCTGTGTTCAGCACCATCAACTGTTCATCCCACTCTGGTCCATGCTGCCCCAGAACTGCCCATTCTTTGGGTCCTTCCTGACACTCTGCCACCATCTATACCCCAAACAGAGGTCCTGTGGGGCCGAGGAATGCTTAGCCAGAGACAGCTATGTGTCGGGGTCCATGTGTAGGAGAGCTCATAGGTACTCTTGACCTTGGTCTACACCCGGCTGTTTCTCATTTGCTTGATCAGCCCCTTCTTCTTGGTGCTGCTCTGAAATCCTCTCTGCCTCCAAGGTCTTTCTTGTCCCCATTTCTCCCTCAAGTTGAAGACAGATGGGCCCTCGAGAGGCCTGGGTTGGATGACACCACTCTACTGCCTCACTTTCAGGGGCTTCTGAATTTGGGGGCAGGTACTAGATGCAAGCTCCATTTATTTTCCTGGCACCCAAGCCTTCATGATCTTTCCCCTAACCCACTCTCCCACCCTGTTTCTCTCTGTCCATCTCCACTGCCTCCATAATTTAGCAAGGGCACCATGGCTTTGCCCCTCTGGCCCCGCCCTGGGATTGTCCTTTTCTAGCTTCTGCTCCCTTGTAGCTACTCCCTCTCTTGCTCCAGTTTGTGTGTTATGCCTAATCATTCCATTCAGGTCGTAACTTCCGGAGGGAGCAGGCCCTGTCTCATTTGTGTTTGGCCAATCACAGAGCCTGTTGTGGTGCTTGGTCACTGATTGGTGTTCAGTGAGGTGCCCTAAAGATGGACTGGTGGAGAGGCAGCACCTTACTCTCCTCCCCAGGAGGCCCTACGGTTGAGTTCTGGGAGATACACCTGTGTCCTCACAGTAAATGTCTCTTGTCTGACCAAGGTAACGTACACAAGTTCCTGTTAATGGAAAATCAAGAGACTCTTGGTTAGGACAGGAAGAATGTGTGGTGTCTTAGCTTTCCTGGATAATACAATAGCCTTTATTGGAATCTTGGGAGCCTTAAGCGTAGGATGATCTGGAATGGTAGAAACCTCATCAGGTAAAGACAGTCAACAGGACAAGCTACTATTTGGGGATGTGAAGGGTGTGCTTTGCTGCTCAGATCCTGGAGGAACCGGCAGGGTGAGGGCTGGGAGCTTATGTGACTTTCAGAGCCATGTGTTACTGTCCGTGGTGCTGAACGGCCATTGTTGATCATTAGCTTATGGCTGTTTCTTCCAATCGAGGGACAATGGTGACTTCTGCGTAACACCTCTTAGAGCTCCTGAACTAGGTAAGGAACCACAAGGTGAAGGAAAATAGAAGGCGATGAGGAAGCAGAAAATACGGGGTGGGGAGAGGAGTTGCTCCTGGAAAGGGTCTTTTGATTTTAAAACATTTGTTTTCACCATGAAAGAAACCCCCCTAGACACACACTATGGCCCAAATACTGAAAACCTGAAGGTTGTGGAGAAATTTGAGCACTAGGCTAAGAAAATATGGGTGAGTATTGATAAGATTGGGAAAGCAATATCAAGATGGTTCGAGTGAAATGATATCAGTCATACTGAAGAGCCCATAATATATATATATATATTTTACATATTTATTATAAATTTATACCATGTGAAAAATTTACATCTTAGTTATGTAATATGTATATTTATAATATCACACATATAAAATGTTTTATCTACATTATACATATCTGTATAATATACTGCAAAAGTATTATGCATAATATAGTATTATAATATGTAGCCATATATTATGCATAATACATAATTATAATATATAATATCATGTGTAATATCTAATACTTATTATTATAGATTCACTATAAAATTAAGCCATATGAGAAACTTTAAAGAAGAAAGCAATGAACATCCTGTTCTGTCACTTGGAAACACCTCATTTCATAAATCTAGGTTTTGATTCTAAGACAAACAATTTCTTGTATCACTAAAAAATGCTGCCAATTAAACTATGACACAGTACTTTTTATCACTTGAAATTTTTATTGAAAGAGCTCTTAGACTTAAATATATATTTTATAATATATTATTCTCGTGCAAACATAAAAAGGAAAATACAAATGAAATAAATGGGGCATTATATTCTTAAACCATTTTACATTTAGAGTTCAACTCTTCTGAATCACTTTTTTTTGATTATCAAATAATCTTTATTTGAAATATTTCCCTTTGTAGTTCTCTATTTTTTACAGATTTTATTTATTTATTTTTAGAGAGGGGAAGGGAGGGAGAAAGAGGGAAAGAGAAACATCAATGTGTGGTTGCCTCTCACGCGCTCCTCACTGGGGACCTGGCCTGCAACCCAGGCACATGCCCTGACTGGGAATCAAACCTGTGTCCCTTTGGTTCACAGGCCAGCAGTCAATTCACTCAGCCACCCCAGCCAGGGCTCCCTTTGTAGTTCTTAACTAGTGGGCCATTCCACTGTACCACTGTTGATGTCATCTGTGATGTCATGAGTGTGGTGTCCATCAACATTGCAGCCCACAGCCCGGGCAATCCCCAGGATCTCTTTATCCCTTCCAGAGAGTTCTGTAGCTAAAGACTGGTGTTGCATCTGGTGGGCAATGTTGACAATCTCATCAAAAGTGATATTTTTGCCGTGCTTCATGTTTTTTGCTTCTTTCTGTTTCACGGTGGTTCTCTGATGGCTTTGATGATCAAGGCGGGGGCAGAAGGCACTGCCTCAATCTGGGCCTGTCTGTCCTGAATGGCCAGTTTCACTGTGATTCTCAGTCCCTTTTAACACGTGTTGCTTTGGCGATGTTATCACCAACCTTTTCCAGAGACAGGCCCAGGGACCCGATCTTGGGGGCCAGGGCAAAGGTGGCACTGACTTCCCCACCCATGTACCTCAGGTGTACAACTTTGACCTCATTGGGGTTGAACTGCAGCGGCTCCTTGGAGGTGGCTGGTGTCAATTGAACCAGGATTCAGGATGACTAGAGAAAGTTGCACCTTCACCTCCTCCAAGCTGAAAGCTGAAACAGTTTTTGACCCCAGGTCGTGTGTGTGACTACACATAATTCTTTGTGTTCAAGAGTATGGGGTGATGCAGCATCTGTTAAAAGAGTGCTCTGAACTCTTCCAAATTACTGGTGCCCACCTGAAAATTCTGATGCTGGCACCTTGTCTTACCAGGAGGTGTCAGCAGTGACAACTGCTTCACTACTGACATCGAGCCAACAGACACTGCATGAGCTCCCTAGATTTCCAAGTTGTTTAAATGTGGAAAATAAATTTGCATTCTAGAGTGTATGAAGATAGAAACTCTGGTAAACATTATTTCCAGAATCTCTCTATGCTTACATGCAAAAGAATAATGAATAGATAAGTGAAAGAAGGTTTTAGGTAAGGTTAGACAGAAATGATTTTGTGAAAGTCGATCCCTACTCTATATTTTATCAAAATGTAAGATTAATTTTCATCATACTCAACAGCAGAAAAAGAAATTTAGGTAGATCTGAAGAAAATGCTGTGCTTTAAACATTTTTCCCATCACAGAATATATTAATTACTAAAAGATTCCCTCAAGGTTAAAGAAAAATGATTATAAAGCCCATTAAACCATAAAGACATCAGGGTCGTTAATTTTTCAAATCTCATGGTTCAATTTTAGACAGTGTTGATTGATTCCCTGCTACAAAAAATGACGTAGTTAGCATAGTTACCCTTCCCCTCCCTTTGTAAATCACCCAATTTTGTTATTCCTGTGGATTTTCCTTCCACTGGGAGATTCACTAAGCCACCCCAGCCAGGGCATATATATATATATGTGTGTGTGTGTGTGGGTGTGTGTGTGTGTGTATAAAATCTCCCACTGAATTTCCTTTCACTGGGACACACACACACACACACTCTGTCCCATAATCATAGTTTCCAGATTATATAAATAAATGTGTCCAAAGCTGACTGCATAGTCTTTTCACACTGCTTTCTCCATTCTTAAGTTCTTTTGATTTTGTAATTATTTCTTTCTAAAGTACTATATGCACATAACTTTAAAAGTCAAGTTTTACCACCTGACTCTAAGTGAAAGCTAGCCTTTCTTTGCTCCGTGTCCTCACCCACCCAACCTCACCGCTCTGAAGGTGCAGTCCCCGTCTCCCACCGCGCTCTCCTTTGCTAGTACACTCACCCCGCAGAGCACTGACTTCCTGCTGTGGCAGCTGAGGCTCTAGATACCTAACTGGGCCCTCTCCCCAAAGCGCATGCGTACACTCGACCTCCTCTCATCCGAAAAGAATCATCACTAGTTTCCACTGAAGCAGCGTCCAGTGCAGGGCGTGCCTACATATATGACACCCAGATTAGATTATTTTTTAAAAACTATTTTATTTATTTATTTTTAGAAAGAGGGGAGGACGGGAGAAAGAGAGAGAAAGAAACATGGGTGTGTCAGAGGAACATTGACTGTCTGCCTCTCACAGGCTCCCAACTGGGGATCTACCCCGCAACACAGTCATGTGCCCCTACTGGAAATCGAACCAGAAGACTTTTAGGTTGCAGGCTGGTGCTCAATCCATTGAGCTACACAGGCCAGGTCTTGCTTTTTTTACTTTTAATCTATGGTTTAAAAGCAGGGCTATGAGGTACTGCAGGGTTGGAGACATAAACTGGACCTGAAATGAACAATGATTCTGAACGGTTAGAAATTTACTGTCAAAACGATTGCTTGTAGCTGAATCCATGTGTGCTGGAGACCAACTTACAACTGGGAGCCCCTCAAATTAACTTTCATGTGAAAGAAAACGTCCATTAAAGGACAAATATTAAAAAATGCGTTAATTTGATGCTTGCAGATATATTTGTAAGGCTCAACAGTAACTTCAAATATTACTTACATACTGAAACAAACAAAAGATATTTGGGGAGAGGAGTATTTTTTGTCACGGACATTATCTAGAATTGCTAGTGCACAGTGACAATAAAAATCAGACCGACCTCTAGTAAATTTTGGTATTTCTTTGAAGTTACCTGCAGGGAATGTGTCCCTCATTGCTTGCATTTAGGGCAGACTGCTGTCGCCATCCTGCCTTTCATATACCGCTGGTTCAGTGTTTTACTGCCAAGATAATACGATGAGTAGTGAGAGGTGAGCCATATATTGTGCTATAATTACTTCTCAACTTTTGTATTTTCAGAAGTTAATAATTGCCTCTTTTTTGTTTACTTAGATTTCTGTATATTAATTCATTCTGAAAATTTCCACCAGAACTGAAAATTTTGTATAAGGTGTGAAGTTTTAGGCAAAATTAACTTTTCTGTAGATGGATGTCCAATTGCTCTAACACCATTTGTTGAAAAGAATATTACTTTTTGCTTTGAGTTGTCTTTGCATTTTTTGTCAAGAACTAGTTGGCCATACTACATAGGTCTATTTCTAGACTCTCTATTCTATTTCATTGATCTGTGTGAAGTCTATCCCTGTGTGAAGTCTATCTATTGCTGAAGTCTATCTCTTCAGCAATACCACACTGTCTTGACTCGTGTGGCTTTATAGTAAGTTTTATAATAACCCTGACAGGTGTGGTTCAGTTGGTTGGGCATTGTCCCACAAAGAGAAAGTTTCAATTCCCAGTCAGGGCACATGCCTAGGTTGTGGGGTTGGTCTCCAGTTGGGCATGTGGTCAGGTGTGTGTGAGAGGCACCTGATGGATATTCTCTCTCACATCAATGTTTCTCTTCCTCTCCTCCCTCCCTTCATCTCTCTCTCTAAAAGTAAATAAATAAAATTTAAAATCAAATAACGTGATTCCTCCAACATTATTCTTTTCAAAATTGTTTTGGCTATTCTAGTTATTTTTTCTTTCCACATTTATTTTTGTTGTTTTAATGCTTGGACTTCCAGTATGATGTTAAATAGGACTGGCAATAGTGGGCATCCCTGCTTTGTTAAATTCTTACAACTTCTTACACATGAATGCCTGGGCATGTCTCTTGCAGCTCTTTGATTCAAGAAATTTCATTTCAAATTACTAATTTCATATTTAACAAAAGTTTGCTGAATGCCCATAATAGACCAGGAATGATATGTCAAAATAATAAATCACATTGTAATCAGTTTGTGAAATAGAGAAAGGAAAAAGGTAAACCATCCCTAACCCTACATCCCTGAACACATTCATTGTTGAGAGAGGGGTATTTACTGCATGCATTTTCAAACAACACAACTTTTAAAGTGGTTCCAGTGAGCCTCATTAGCTGCAGTGGCCATGGCTCTCTGCCCAGTGCCTCCCTTAAAAGTTTACAGGCCCCAAGAGAGGTGGATGAGCCAGTTCAGACCTCATCTGGGTTCTGACCTTCTTCTGGGACACAGCAGAAGATCAGTTTCCAGTGGGGATTGTTGATAAAGTTAATAACCTTTCATTTGAATATGATTTTTTGATGACATGATATTTTATACAGAATTTATTTCTTTCCTTTTTGAAAATTGTTACAGTTGTGTACACTTTCCCCACACCACTTATCCCAGCCCATCCATCCACACCTATCAACCTCGATTCTGCCCCCCTTTGGTTCTGTCCATGTGTCCTTTATATATGTTTGATTTTCTATTTTCCATATTCTTACAGCAGCATTAGCTCACTTGTTCTCATCTATCATCCTCAGTCTGCCCATTGCAGGATGAGGAAATGGAGGTGATTAGCAAGGAGTGATGGAAATAGCAACAATATTACAGTCCTGTGTGTACCCAGATCTGCCATTAACCAACCATATGACTGGGAGCAAGTTCTCCACATCTCCAAGTTTCAGTGTCTGCATTTGTGAAAGTAGAAAGTTGGATTAGATGACCCCTTAAGGCTTCATAGAGCTTCAAAATTCCATGACTCTATGTCCTGCTCAAGGTTACATGGCTTGTTTGTGGCAGAACCATGGTAAGAATCCAAGTTTTGTTGGCACTTGGTCCAATGCTTACCCAAGTATACCATAAACCATCTGAGTACCTCCATGAGAATTTCCTCCAGAGTGAGTGGGTGCTGTGTCTTCTACCTCCTTCTCCCCTGTTTGTTGTTGGTCTAGAAGGACTGGATGGAGGGAAGGAAAAGGGGGGGCACTGGGTAGGCTGAAAGGGTGGATGAATAAAAAACAGAGCTATAACACTTTGCACTTAAATCTGAGCTATAAGGAAGAATGATCAGGAAATAAGTGCTAAAAATCTTGGTGGAAAGTGGCTAAGTTACTTTTAGGGGCATTTTGGGGGGGAGGAGGAATGCAACTCACATACTCTCAAACTTGAGTAAGGCAGCTTTTAATAGTGAGATAAAAATAAGTCTGATTTCATAACAGAGAGCTCTCTGAAAGATAGTCTATGACAAGGAGACAGGAGAGTCACCTAGCCAATGGCACATGTGAAAATTTTGTGAATCTAAAATAGCCTCAGAGTTAAAACACCAATGAGGGGTGAGTCTTTGGATTCAAGAAAAACTAATCCAGGGTATCTTCAAGTTCACTGACTCTGCCCTCTGTCCTCTCCATTGAGCCCTTTCAGTGAATTTTGCATTTCCGTTGTTGAGTTTTTCAGTTCTAAAAATACCATTTGGGGTTCTTTTTTAGAGTTTTAATTTTTGTTGTTGTTGAGAACTGCTATCCTTTCCACATGTTTCCACATGTTTCAGGGGCTATGTTGGTAATATTTACTTTACAGTCTCTGTTTGATCATCTCAACATTGACATCATGTTAGAGTTGGTATTTGTTGGTTGTGTTTTCCTTGCAAGTTGTTGAGTTTATTCTACTCTTTTTTTATTTTAATGTTGCATATGTTTGAATTGTATTCTGGAAATATCATATTGTGAGACTGAGCCCTCTGAAGAATGTTGATTTGTTTTGTTTGTTTTAGCTGTCAGTTAACCTATAGGTCCTGACCTGTCTGGTTTTTCCTGTGGTTCCAATATTGGCAGACTTTTCAAAGTCTTTGTGGGGCTATTTCTGTCTGCACCGTGTGTGTGCCATCTAAGGGCCAGTCTGGACACCTGGGCAGTGGTCCACACTACAACTCAGTTCCCAAAGCCTTTGCTATCCTGCTCCAAGTCTGATCTTCCCATGAACAGATTTATGCATGGGAACACACTTTCCTCTCTGTGATTTATGCCACCTGGCTCCTAGGGTCCCCTTTTCTCTTGCTACAAAGCCAGGGGTTTAGTCTCCCTGTGCCACCACAAACTTCCCATAAGTGGGTCCTCCTCAGACCAAAGTGGTGAAAGTAAAGAGAGAAAAAGCTCATGGGGATTCTCTGCATGTTACTTGGACCCTGTTTATCCAAGTCTTCTGGCAAGAGAGGGCTCCTGCTCATAGTTGTAGAATTTGTGCAGCTGCTGCCAGATTCTAGCTTCCATGACTGGAGGATAGGACTAGGAGGAGAAACAGAGAAGGGGGGTGGGAAGAGAATTTCCCATAGAGGGCAAGTGGATTCGGGGGCAGTAGAGGAGGGTAAAGGGAGGATAAATGGTGATGGAAGGAGACTTAACTTGGAGTGGTAAACACACAATACAATATACAGATGATATATTGTAGAATTGCACACTTGAAACCTATCATTTCATTAACCAATGTCACCCCAGTAAAGTCAATAAAATAAAAACAAAAAGAGTAAAAAGCAAACAAAAAATAAAAGAGGCTTTCCCTACACATTCTCAGCCCAGAAGGGGCTCCTTTTCCCAATCTTCTCGCCATAAAGAGAAGGCTTTTCTTGATATGATGTTTCTGTGTCCACTGTGCACCTCTGGGACTCTCGAGTCTACATCAATAGCAATGGAAGAAAGAAAGATCAGGAAATCAATCCCTACATTGCTTGTTATTCAAGTTTTGACTTCCCTCCACAAACTGCAGCTGTTGTTCTTTTCTCAGTGTCCTCAGATTTTAGTTTTTATTTGTAGAAAGTGGAGAAGTTGGAGGGAGTCTTAGAACCTCTAAGTCATAGTTTTGATTTGTTTGGTGGACATGTCTTTCTGGTGTGATCTCATAGTCCTTGGGATATTATTCTGCTCTTTAGTCTTTTATTTCTGCTCTTTGTATGGGATTTTTCCTTTTATATTTTCTGTGGCTCATTTTCTGGTGAAAGTACCACTGCTGAACTTTTAGAAGGGGTCACAGTTCATACATCCCAAACTTCCGTTGTTCTTATGCAGTGTTCGAAAATGTGGTTTCTTGCTTTCTGAGAATTCCTAACTCTGTCAGAGCTTGCCCTGTCCTCCCCACCTCTTTTGTTGGTATCCTCTCTTTTCTTTATCTCTGTGGTCTTGTCTGGATCCCGTTTGATCCCATTTTCAGTGGTGTTTCTTCTGTGTGGTGTCAGTGCTGGGAGCAGTCTCTGGTTGGTTGGCTCTGACAGCACCTATGCCTGAAACGACTCCAGGCTCCTAGCATTGCCTTTCTACTAGCTTTGGAGGAACCATTCTCTTTCAGCTCCTATTTTTAAAAAAATTATTACTGTATTTTTCCGTGTATAATGCACATTTTTTGCCCAAATTTTTGAGGGAAAAATAAGGATGAGCACTATACATGGGTAGTATTAATTCTGTATCTATATAAATGTTTTTAATTCTTTGATTTATGCTTATGTATTAAAAGCATAGCTCTAGAAAATGATAACCGTATCTGTATGCAAAATAATACTCTAGAATATGATAATCAGTTTTATTTCTAAACATAAATAAATGGGGGTTGGGCCCATGGCGTGCTGGGCCTGTGGCTTGCTGGAGCTGGAGGGGTCTGCACTGCCTGCGGGGACTGTATCAAGGATTTTGGAAACACTGCCAGCATGTCTGACATTCAAGAAGCCACTAACCAACTTCTGGATATGAAACTTCATGAGAACCAGAGGTCTCTACAGGTGACAGAAAGTGGCCCCAGAAGTGAGTCTGAGCACCTTTAAGTCACTATTGGAGCCACTGTACCTACTGGTTTTGAGCAAACAGCTGCAGATGAAGTGAGAGAAAAATTGAGGTCATCATGCAAAATCAGCAAAGACCGGGGCAAGATATACTTTGATATTTCCATGGAAAGTCTGGCTGAGGCTCATTGTCTGAGATCAGTTGATAATTTATTTGTGGTTGTTCATGAGTTTAAAGATTACTAGATCAAAGAAACAAAGAAAGAAGTCCTAAAGGATTTCGAAGAATTGGCTGGGAAGCTTTCATGGTCAGACCCTTTAAAAGTATGGAAAATTAATACCAATTTCAAGAAGAAGAAGAAAACAAAACACAAAAAGATAAATCAGAATTCAAGTAAAGAGAAGATTGATAATGGACAAGGAGACAAAAGAGATGAGAAAGATGTTAAAAAAGAGTTCACTAACAATGCCTTAGATGCACATATTTTAGACTACTATGAAAAGCCAGCCATCAAAGAAGAGACAGCAACATTAGTAGGTTATGATTTGGCATCTTGCAAAGATGAGACTTACGAGAGCTCAAAAGAAGAAACTAGTCTTGAAGTACTGAAGTTTAGAGTCACATGCAACAGGGCAGGAGAGAAACACTGCTTTTCTTCTAATGAAGCCGCAAGAGATTTTGGGGGTGCTGTTCAAGATTATTTTAAATGGAAGGCTGACATGACCAACTTTGATGTGGAGGTGCTTTTGAATATCCATGATAATGAAATCGTTGTGGGCATTGCATTGACAGAAGAGAGTCTCCACTGAAGAAATATTACACATTTTGGACCTACAACTCTTAGATCTACTCTTGCCTATGGGATGCTCAGGCTCTGTGCACCTCAACCTACTGATATAATAGTTGATCCAATGTGTGGAAGAGGGGCAATACCAATAGAGGGGGCTACTGAATGGTCTAATTGTTTTCATATTGCTGGTGATAATAACCCATTGGCTGTGAATAGAGCAGCAAACAACATCCCATCTTTACTGACCAAGAGCCAAATTAAAGGCAAACTGTCCTGGGGCTTGCCCATAGATGCTATTCAATGGGATATCTGCAATCTGCCACTGAGAACTGGCTCTGTGGACATTATTGTAACAGACATGCCATTTGGAAAAAGGATAAGATCCAACAAAAGAAACTGGAACCTTTACCCAGCTTGCCTATTGGAGATGAGCCATGTCTGTAGACCAAGGACAGGCCAAGCTGCACTACTTACTCAGGACAAGAAATGCTTTACCAAGGCATTATCTGGAATGGGACATGTATGGCAGAAAGTGCATTCAGTCTGGGTAAACATAGGTGGTCTTCATGCTGCAGTTTATCTTCTGAAACTTACACCTCAAGCTTTTGTTCATCCTTCAAAACAAGATGGAGGAAGAGGAACTCCTTGGTAATGCAAAAATGAAGATGATTAATAGTATTTAACATCATAAATATATATGCACCCAACATAGGAGCACCCAAATATATAAGAAAAATCCTAGAAGACTTCAAGAAAGATATTGACAGCAACACAATTATAGTAGGGGATTTTAACACCCCACTGTCAAAAATGGACAGATCTTCCAAACAAAATATCAACAAAGATATAGCTGCATTGAATAACACCCTAGATGAAATGGACTTGACTGATATATATAGAGTCCTTCATCCCAAAGAAGCTAAATACACATTCTTTTCAAATGCACATGGAACATTTTCAAAGATAGACCACATGATAGGACACAAAACGAGCCTCAACAAATTCAAGAAAATTGAAATCATACCAAGCATTTTCTCTGACCACAAGGGACTGAAATTAGAAACCAACCCCACAGGAAAAAACCCCAAACACCCAAAATCATGGAGACTGAATGGTATGCTATTAAACAACGAATGGGTCAAGATTGAAATTAGGGAAGAAATCAAAAAGTTTCTGGAAACAAATGAAAATGAACTCACAACAACCCAAAACTTATGGGACACGGCCAAGGCAGTCCTGAGAGGGAAGTTCATAGCAATACAGGCTTACCTAAAGAAAATAGAAACATTTCAAACAAACAACCTAACCCGACGCCTGCAAGAACTCGAAGAACAACAACAAAGACAGCCCAGAGCAAGTACAAGGAAGGAAATAACCAAGATCAGAGCAGAATTAAATGACATAGAGACCAAAAGCACAATTATAAGGATCAATGAATCCAAGAGTTGGTTTTTTGAAAAGATAAACAAAATAGACAAGCCTTTAAGTAGGCTCATTAAGAAAAGAAGAGAGAGGACACAAATAAACACAATCAGAAATGAAAGAGGAGAGATTACAACTGATACCACAGAAATAGAAGGGATTGTAAGGAATTACTATGAAGAACTGTATGCCAAGAAATTTGAAAACCTAGGTGAAATGGACAAATTTCTAGAAAAATATAATCTTCCAAAACTCAATGAAGAAGAAGTAGAAAGCCTGAACAGACCAATAACAGCAAATGAAATTGAAGCAGTAATCAAAAAACTCCCATCACACAAAAGCCCCGGACCAGATGGTTTCACAGGAGAATTCTACAAAGCGTTTAAGGAAGAGCTAACCCCTATTCTTCACAGACTATTCCAAAAAATCCAAAATGATGGGAAACTCCCAAACTCTTTTTATGAAGCGAGCATTATCCTAATTCCAAAACCAGAGAGAGACACAACAAAGAAAGAAAATTACAGGCCAATATCACTGATGAACATAGATGCTAAAATCCTCAACAAAATATTGGCAAATCGCATCCAACAATACATCAAAAAGATCATACACCATGACCAAGTGGGATTCATCCCAGGGATGCAAGGATGGTTCAATATCCGCAAATCAGTAAATGTAATACACCACATAAACAAAAGCAAGGACAAAAACCACATGGTCATATCAATAGACGCGGAAAAAGCTTTTGATAAGGTACAACACCCATTTATGATAAAGGTACTCAGCAAAGTGGGAATAGAGGGAGCATTCCTCAATATAATAAAGGCCATATATGAAAGACCTACAGCCAACATCATACTGAATGGGCAAAAACTGAAAGCTTTTCCACTAAGATCAGGAACAAGACAAGGTTGTCCACTTTCACCACTTCTATTTAATATAGTATTGGAAGTTCTAGCCACAGCAATCAGACAAGAAAAGGAAATAAAAGGCATCCAAATCGGAAAGGAGGAAACAAAACTGTCACTGTTTGCAGATGACATGATAGTGTACATGGAAAATCCTATAGACTCTACCAAAAAACTGCTGGAACTAATAAATGAATTTGGCAAAACAGCGGGATACAAAGTCAATATCCAGAAATCAAAGGCATTTCTGTATACTAACAATGAATCAGCAGAAGCAGAAATCAAGAAAAAAATCCCATTCGATATAGCAAAAAGAAAAATAAAATATCTGGGAATAAATCTAACCAAGGAGGTTAAAGACCTGTATGCAGAAAATTACACAACACTGAAGACAGAAATCAAGGAAGACACAAACAAATGGAGACGTATACCGTGTTCATGGATTGGAAGAATTAACATCATCAAAATGTCCATACTACCCAAAGCAATTTACAGATTCAATGCAATACCTATTAAAGTACCAATGGCATATTTCACAGACATAGAACAAACACTTCAAAAATTTATATGGAACCATAAAAGACCCCGAATAGCAGCTGCAATGTTAAGAAAGAAGAACAAAGTAGGAGGGATCACAATACCTGATATCAAACTGTATTACAAGGCCACTGTAATCAAAACAGCCTGGTACTGGCATAAAAACAGGCACATAGACCAATGGAACAGAATAGAGAGCCCAGAAATAAACCCAAATCTCTACAGTCAATTAATATTCGACAAAGGGGGCAGTATCATAAAATGGGGTAAAGATAGCCTCTTCAACAAATGGTGTTGGGAGAACTGGACAGCTACATGCAAAAAAATGAAACTCGAGCACCAACTTACATCATACACCAAAATAAATTCAAGGTGGATAAAAGACTTAAATATAAGCCATGACACCATTAAAGTCCTAGAGGAGAACATTGGCAGGAAAATCTCAGATATTTCACGCAGCAACATTTTTACTGATATGTCCCCTAGAGCAAGGACTATAAAGGAAAGAATAAACAAATGGGATCTCATCAAAATAAAAAGCTTCTGCGCAGCTAAAGAAAACAGCATTAAAATAAAAAGACAACCAACTGTATGGGAAAACATATTTGCCAATGATACCTCAGACAAAGGTTTAATCTCCAAAATATACAAAGAACTCACACGACTTCACTCTAAGAAGACAACTAACCCAATTAAAAAATGGGGAAAGGACTTGAACAGACACTTCTGCAAGGAGGACATACAGAGGATCCAGAGACACATGAAAAGATGCTCAATATCACTAGCTATCAGAGAGATGCAAATTAAAACTACAATGAGATACCACTTTACACCGGTGAGAATGGCTATCATAAACAAAGCAATAAACAACAAATGTTGGAGAGGGTGTGGGGAAAAGGGGACTCTGGTCCACTGTTGGTGGGATTGCAGACTGGTACAACCATTATGGAAAACAGTATGGAATTTTCTCAGAAAACTAAAATTGGACTTGCCTTTTGACCCAGCAATTCCACTGCTGGGATTGTATCCTAAGAACCCTAAAACACCAATCCCAAAGAACCTATGCACCCCAATGTTCATAGCAGCACAATTTACAATAGCCAAGAGTTGGAAGCAACCTAGGTGCCCGTCAGTAAATGAATGGATCAAAAAACTATGGTACATATACACAATGGAATTTTATGCTGCAGAAAGAAAGAAGGAGCTCCTACCTTTTGCAACAACATGGATGGAACTGGAAAGCATTATGCTGAGTGAAATAAGCCAGGTGTTGAAGGACAAATACCATATGATCTCACCTCTAACAGGAAGCTAAACAACAAAGCAAACAAGCAAGCAAAATATAACCAAAGACACTGAAATAGAGAACAGGCTGACAGTGACCAGAGGGGAGAGGGGATGGAATTTCAGGGGAAATAAGGGAGGGATTTAGAGGAACCTATATAAAGGATACATGGACAACAACTGAGAAGGGTGGAAATGGGAGGGAGGGGGGAGGATGGGGGGTGGGATGGGATGGGAGTAACAGACAGAAAACTGTACTTGAAAAATAATTAAATAAAAAAATTGAAAAAAAAAAGAATTTTAAAAATACCATTTAAAATAGCATCCAGAACTTCTGGCCAAGATGGAGGCACAGATAGAAACACTGTGCCTCCTTGCACAACCAAAAGAAGGACAACAAGTTAAAAAACAAAAAACAATCAGAACTTCTAGAAAATTAAACTGTACAAAAGTCTGACAACCACGCTGTTAAGGAAGAAATATTCATCCAGACCAGTAAGAGGAATGGAGATGGGCAACTGGGGTGGAGAGGACTCACAGCATAGTGGCAACTGGAGGACTGGGGCAGGCAAGGCTGTAGCTTGTGGACCAGGCGAGGTGGCAGCTGGTGGACCAGGCAGTACCACATTTGCGTGTGGATAACTGGGAGGAACAACTGGGAAGTGAGACAGAGCGCAACCCAGGATTCCAGTGTGGGGAAATAAAACCTCAAAACCTCTGATTAAAAAAACCTGTGGGGGTTGTGGGGGGGCGGAAATCCCGGCCTCATAGCCGAGTTCAATGGAGAGACCCACAGGGTCCTAGAAAGTACACAAACCCACCCACTGCGGAATCAGCACCAGAAGTGCCCAATTTGCTTGTGGGTGGTGGAGGAAGTGACTGAAAGCCTGCCCAGACCTGAGCAAGTGGCGTTGTTCCCTCTTAAACCCCTCCCCCACACACAGCCCACAAGGTAGCAATGTGGGTTGCCCCACCTTGGTGAATTATCTAAGGCTCTGCCTCTTACTATGTAACAGGTGTGCTGAGACCAAAAAAAAAATGCCCCAATGAAAGAACAGATTAAAGAAAAAATACAACTAAGTGACAAAGAAGTAGCCTGCCCATCAGATGTGCAGTTCAAAACACTGGTACTCAGGATGCTCACAGAAATGGCTGAGCAGGATTGCAAAATAGAGGAAAGAGTGAAGGCTATGAAAAGTGAATTAAAGGAAAATGCACAGGGAACCAACAGCAATGGGGAGGAAACCAGGACTCAAATAAACAGTTTGGAGCAAAAAGAAGAAATAAACATTCAAACAGAACACAATGAAGAAACAAGAATTAAAAAATATGAGGAGAGACTTAGGAACCTATGGGACAACTTTAAACATTTCAATATCCAAATCATAGGAGTGCCAGAAGGAGAAGAGGAAGAGCAAGAAATTAAAAACTTCTTTGAAAAAATAATGGAGGACTTCCCTAATCTGGCAAAAGAAATAGACTTCCAGGAAGTCCAGGAAGCTCAGAGAGTCCCAAAGAAGTTGGACCCAAGGAAGCACAGACCAAGGCACATGATAATTACATTACTTGAGATTAGAGATAAGGTGAGAATCTTAAAAGCAGCAAGAGAACAGGAGACAGTTACCTACAAAGGAGTTCCCATAAGACTATCAGCTGATTTCTCAAAAGAAAACCTTTCAGGCAAGAAGGGGCTGGAAAAAATATTCCAAGTCATGAAAGGCAAGGACCCGCATCCAAGATTACTCTATCTAGCAAAGCTATCATTTAGAATTGAAGGGCAGATAAAGTGCTTCTCAGATGTCAAGTTAAAGGAGTTCATCATTATCAAGCCCTTATTATAGGAAATGTTAAAGGGACTTATCTAAGAAATAGAAGATAAAAAATATGAACAGTAAAATGACAGCAAACTCACAATTATCATCAACCGAACCTACAAAAACAAAACCCAATTAAGCAGACAACTAGAACAGAAATATAATCATAGAAATGAAGATCACATGGAGGGTTTTCAGCAGGGAGGGGGAGGGGGAGAATGGGGAAAAAGATACAAGGAATAAGAAGCATAAATAGTAGGTAGAAAATAGACAGGGAGAGGTTAAGAATAGTATAGAAAATTTAGAAGCCAAAGAATTTATATGTATGACCTATGGACATGAACTAAGGGGGGAGAATTCAAGTGGGAGGGGGTCCAGGGCAGAGATGAATAAAGGGGAAAAGGGACAACTGTAATAGCATAATCAATAAAATAGAACAAACAAACAAACAAACAAACAAATAAGACAGCATCCAAAAAATAAAATACCTAGGAAAAATTTAAGCCAAAACACAAGACACTTGAATAGTTGAAAACTACAAAATATTGCTGAAAAATTTAATGAAGACCTAAATGAATGAAAAGACACCTCATGTTCACTGACTGAAAATTTTAATATTATTAAGATAGCTGTACTCCTCAAAGTGATCTACAGATTCCATGCAATCCCTATCAAAATTCCAATGGCCTTTTTATTTTTTGCAGAAATGATCTATCCAATTCTCAAATTCATATGCAATTACAAAAGACTCCAATTAACCAAAATAACATTGAAAAAGAAAAAGTAGGAGGGCTCATACTTCCTGATTTCCAAACTTATTAAATCTATAAGTTTTAAATCTATAAATCTATTGAAACAGTGTAGTATCAGCCTATGGATAAACATGTAGACCAATAGAATAGAATTGAATATCCAGAAATAACCTAAAACATTTATGCCAATTGATTTCACTTACAATGGTGCCAAGACCATTCAATACAGAAAAAATAGTCTCTTCAAAAAATAGTGGAACCAACTGGTTCCACATGCAAATCAATAAAGTTGCACCTTCACTTCATTTCATATATAAAAAATAACTCAGCATGAATTAACTATCTAAATATGACTAAAAATATAAAACTCTTAGAAAAAATAAACTTTCATGACCACAAATTTGTGAGCATATTTTAAAATTTCACACCAAAAGCATGAGCAAAAAACATATTAGACTTCATAAAAATTAAATCTTTTGTACATCAAAGTACATTATCAAAACATGAAAAGATAACCTACAGAATGGGAGAAAATACTGAATATTTGTAAATCACACATTTTATGAGTCTAATACCCAGTATATAGAAAGAACTCGTATAACTCAAAAGCAAGCAAATAACACAATTTAAAAGGAGACAGAGAATTTCAACGGGCATTTCTCCAAAAAATATACAAATGGCCAACAAACACATAAAAAGATGTTCAATACCAGTGGCCATTAAGGAAATGCAAATCAAACCACAATGAAATACCACTACTGCCCCACTAAGATGGTTAAAATTAAAAGAAAGATAATAAGAGGTGTTGGTGATGATGTGGAGAAATCATCACTGCTCATACATTGCTATTGGGAATATAAAATGGTACATTCATTGGAAAACAGGCTGGCAGTTCCTTCAAAGGATGGACATAGAGTTGTGTGACCCAGTACTTCCACTGTTAGGCATAAACTCAAGATATTTCAAAACATATGTTTACACAGAAACTTATGTACAAATGTAGAGCAACTTTGTTTATAATACTCAAAAAGTAGAAACAATCCAAATGTTCAAGAACAGATTAATGGAGAGTCAAAAGTGGTATACCCATATGATGAAATATTACCCGGTCATAAAAAGAAATGAAGTTGATACATGCTACAATATGGAAAGATCTTCAAAACATTATGCTAAGAGAAAGAAGACACAAAATATCGCATATTATATGATTCCATGTATATGAAATATTCAGAATAAGCCAATTCACGAGGACAGACAAAAAGTTGTTTAGTCGTTGCCAGAGACTGGGGAATGAACAGAATGGGTAGAGACTGCTGAAAAAATACGAGGTTTCTTTTTGGAGTGATGCAGCTGTCTGGACTCAGATACTGGTGATGGTTTCACAGGCTTGTGAATATGCTAAAACTCACCAAGCTGCACACCTTAAAATGGTGCATAAATTATATCGTGAAGGTAAACTTTGCCAATTTATATTGGGAAGGTCTCTACACCTGTAAGGACAACAGATCAGGGGCGGGGTGAGAGAGACGTTAAGAATCGAACATGTGAAAAAGGCTTCTGTGTTTCCTCTGTAAAGGGTGTGACCTGGACCACCTCCCAGGGCACAACTCACTTTTCCCACTTCCTTGCTGGTAGCAGAGGCAGGAGCCTTGCACTGTCCATGGTGCTGACCCCAAGGGACTTAGTTCTTGTACACCTTCCTGAGAATTTCTTTTCCTTAAGGGCTCTTATCCTTCTTCATCTTGGTCCTATGATCAGGCCCCTGAAGAGTTTATAAGGGTGCATCTGATGCAACAGCTCACATACTTTTTAACAACTCCCATTGCTCTTGCCCCGAGCAGCCTGAGCCTAGCTTCAATTCACAAATTAAGCCTAAGTTTTGTCCTCTGAGGAAAGTCCTTCCCCTGAAAGCCAATCCTATATGTGTTTCTAGTTTTAGAGAGGCCAGAAAAATGGAGCTGCAGGAGAAGGGTGGCCTGGAAGATGGAGGGCTCTAAGTCCACTTGGACACTTTGGGCTGGAGGTAGGTGATGCTGCCAG